>NW_003852483.1:1999596-2082142 GCF_000181295.1 Otolemur garnettii | reverse complement strand
AACAGCATGGTACTGGCACAAAAATAGAGAGGTAGATGTATGGAACAGAATAGAGAACCAAGGGATGAATCCAGCTACTTACCGGTACCTGATCTTTGATTTAATTGCTGTTAAATAATCTGCTTACTGTACACGTTGTGCTATTCGTGTTTGGCTATAGCATATTTTGCATGTGAAGAATAGGAACTTAAGGAATGAGTGTTCAAATATTACTGCAGGCATATGTGAAGTTGTAAAATCAGTGGCCACATACATATCATTATTTTTGTGATGATAAATAATTACCAAAATTACCAAAAAAGATAAATAATTATATAAATTATTCTTTAAAAATTCAAGCATTATTGATAAACTATAAAATTATTATCTGTAAAAAAAATAAACAATTGTTTTCAGTACATTTAACTATCTGGAAAAGCAAATGTGCTTGCCTTCTTGATTACTATTATAAAGTTTTTCAAATAAATATGAGTATCTTTCCTTATTTTATTAATTTTCTAAAAAGTTTTCAAACCCATGTGAAGAAAATCTGACGGGACTTCTGTTGGAATTTCATTAACTTAATAAATCAATGAAGAAAACTTTCACCTTCTCAAATAATTGCATGCTATTTCTCTAGATTAATTCAAATCCTATAATTTATACTTCAGTAACATTTCATGATTTGCTCCATACAACTTTTAAAATTTATGGTTAGGTATATTCCTAGGTTCTTTATATACATTGCTGTTTTAAATGGTCCATTTGTCCCATAATCAATTTTCAGATTTGCTGCTCTTGAGTCACAGGAAAACTATGGGATATTACATATTGTTCCTATATCTAATTATTCTACTGACCTAGTTCTTTTCCATTTGCTTCTTCAAGGTTTTTCCTCACAGACTTTTATATTGTCTATAAATAATCACAGTGCCCACCAGGTGTGGTGGGTCACTCCTCTAATCCCAGCACATTGAGAGGCTGAAGCAGAAGGACTGCTTGAGGCCAGGAGTTTGAGATGAGCCTGGGAAGACAGCAAAACCCCAACTTTACAAAAAAAAAAAATAATAAAAATCAGCCATGCATGATGTCATGTGCCTGTAGTCCCCACTACTAAGGAGGCTAAGGCAGGAGGATTGCTTGAGTCTAGGAATTTGAGGTTGCAATGAGCTATGATCATGCCTCAGCATTCAGCCTAAGTGATAGAGATACCATATCCATAAATAAATAAAACAATGACAATGTTGCCTCTTCCTATCTAATATGTACCTTCCTATGTGTATTCCTTGGCTTCCCATCATGGCTATCTACTTCAGTCTGTTACGTGTGTCTCATTAGCTGAGAGTGAGAATCTTTCTTGTTCTTTTTGAATTCCTAAAAAAAAAATTTATAATTATTTGTTGTTAATATGTCATTTGCTATATTTGTTTCATATAAACTTTTTTTTTTTTGGTTTCAGGAAAATTTTTATTTCTAAGTGCTTTTATTCACATGAATTGTTTTCATAATTACTTATTCTTTTGTTTTCAAAATTGAGATTCTGCAGGCAGACCACTTTCCCCAGATTTAGATATATACATGTTTTCATAGACTGTTACCTGTGCAATGCCTTGGAAACACTTTCAACTCAAAAGCCAAGCTCACTCTCTTCTTTCCAAATATGCCTCAGTACACTCTCTACCTGTAGTAGTGGAATTGCCACATCCCTATCACACTTGCCAACTTGTAGACATTATCTGTGATTTTTCATTCATTTAAAAAAGACAAAAGCAGTGGACAGAAACTTGGTAAACCTGTTTATGAACAGGTAACGTTAGAGCAAAATGTCTATGTGTCTGTGCATGCATGTGTGTGTGTGGGTGTTTGCTTACAGGCATGTCTGCATGTATGCAGATGTACCTTAAAAAGATATATATCAAACTTATGATACTTTTTGTTTTCTGAAGAGGAAGTTGGACTGGAGGTAAAATCCTAATTACCCTGATTTAATTCAGAGGTGGTGGGTTCAAACCTGGCCCTGGCCAAAAACTGCAACAACAACAAAACAAAACAAAACAAAAAAGGATCCAACTATGAGCTATGCAATGCTATGAGCAAGCAAATTTTATTTTTTTAAATTTTTTAAACAACAAGATAGAGTTTGTTGATGGAAAGATTAATGTACAATCTTTATCAGCAGAGTGGGGGAAACCTAAGCAGAAAGCTCCTTCAATTTTATTTTTTAATTTTGGTTGAAAGTAAAAGAATGTCATGCCAAAGCTTTCATAAGAATGTTGGAATAGCTGTACTAAGATCAAACAAAATAAACCTTAAAATAAACAAAATGTTACTAGGAATGGAAGGAACATTGAGTGATAATCAAAAGGATCTATCCATCAGTAAGATATATCACTGATAAACATATATGCACCTAATAGCTCTAAAACACATAAATAAATCTGACAGAAATGAAGAGAAAAATAGAGAATTCAATGATAATCATTGCAGACTTCAATATCCCATTTCTTAAATTATGGGTAGAATAACTAAGAAAATATCAAAAAAAACGCAAAATAATGGAACAACTTTATAAAACAAGGAGACCTAACAGATATCTATCACATACCACCCAACAACAGCATATGTTCTTCTCAATGACTGTATGTAACATTCTCCAGGATAGACTATAAGATAGGCTATAAAACAAGGCTTAATGTTTGTAAAATAACTGAAATCTTAAAAAGTGTACTGATCATAATGAAATGAAATAATCAATAGCAAAAGAAAATTCAGGCAATCCACAAATGTGAGTAAAACAAGACACTTCTAAATAACCAAAAAGTCAGAGAGAAAACACAGTAGAAATCAGAAAATACATCAAGATCATTCAAATGAAGACACAACATATGAATATATAGGATACAGCTAAAACAGAACTTGAAGGAAAATTCACAGCTGTGTTTCCACTAAAGAAGCAGGAAAATCTCGAATTAACAACATCATTTTCCTCCACAGATACTGGATAAAGGGGAGCAAACTAAAAATCAAAGACAATCATAAAGATTAGAGTAGAAAGTAATAAAACTGACAATAGAAAATAATAGAGAAAATCAGTGAAACCAAACATTCATTCTTTAAAAAATTCAACACATTTTACAAACCTTTAGCAATGATTGCCAAAGGAAAAGGAAAGATGGCTCAAATTGCTAAAATCAGGAACAAAAGAGAGGACTTTGCTATTGAACTTATAGGAATAAAAAGACCATAAGAAAATATTATGGAAATTTAAATGACAACCAATTAGATAACATGAATGCCTTGCATGAATCCCTAGAAACAAACAAACATCTGGAATCAATTCAGCAGGAACTATAACAAGTAAAGAGCTTGAATTAGTAGTTTTTAAACTTTCCACAAAGAAAAGCCCAGCTTCAGATAGCTTCACTGGCCAACACTACTAAACACTTACAAATAATTATTGCCAAGACTTTACAAAGTGTTCTAAAACAAGAGATGGGTATTACTTCCCAACTCATTCTATGAGACCAGTGTCATACGGATACAAAACCAGATACAGACCTCACAAAGAAAGCTACAGACTATAATGTACTTTGTTAATTCAGACACAAAAATCCTCAAAAAAAAATAGTAAATATAATCTAACAACATGTATCATGACCAAGTAGAATTTATCCTAGGAACATAAGGTCAATTTAACATTCAGAAATCAATTATATAATATACTAGACTAATTGAATAAAGAACAAAACCCATATGTTCACCCCAACAGGCAAAGAAACAACTGCAACAATATGCAACAACTTTCAAAGTAAAGATAAATTAAGAATTGAGGGAACATTTCAACCTTAAAAAGGGCAGCAATGAAAAACCCAGAGCTAACATCATAGATAATGGTGAGAGAAGAAATGATTTCCCACTAAGATTAAACAGGATGACTGGGTGTCCACTCCTGACACTTCCCTTCAACACTGTCCTGATACACACATTTGACACAAACTGTAACAAAATCCCAGCTGGATTTGGTGCAGAAATTAACTAGACGAATACTCAAATGCATAGGGAAATTCAAGGGATATAGAGTAGCCAAGATGATCTTCAAAAAAGAACAAACTTGAAGAACCCATACTTCCAGATTTCAAAACCTGCCACAAAGCTTGAGAAATCAAAGTGCTTATTTGAATGATACCAACTGATTTTTTCAGAACAAAGAACTTTCAGTGTGTATTATTGATGCAACAGTTTTTCAGGTGAAGACTTGCAAATGGACACACGAGATAGCAAAATTATCCTGCACGCATTTATCGACATGAACATCTCTCGGTTCTGGATGTAAGTGCATGTTTAGAAAATAAAATATATGAAAATTCTTGCTTTAAGTTATGCCCGTATCACTACACAATTATTAAATATGTAAACACCTAAACTTTTCTTTGCCAATCGCCTTTTTGAATTATCTTCGAGTGTTGCCAAACTAGAGTTTACAGGCAAAAACTGGTCTTCAACTTGCTCTTGTAGAACCACTGAGCAGACAATGCTTTTACGTGTTTAAAGATGGAAGAGGAGGAAAGAGGAGGAGAAGGAGAAAATGTAGAAAAATAGTAAGATGATACAACTGAGACCACATGTGGTCTGCAAAACCTAAAAATCCGTATCATCTGGCCCTTTACAGTGGACACCTGTCTCCCCTGATGTGCCCTCTGAGCTGTGCTCATTGGTGTGGAATGACTGCAAAAGAGCTCTGAGGCCTTTCCTGTTCTCATGCACTTTACAGTGAGCTTTTGTAACTCCCCCATTAAGAAGTGGAATCTATTTCTTACTCCCTACATCTGGGCTGGGCTTGTGCTTTTAGTTTTTATTTTTATATTTAGGCCCAAAGAAAGCAGTGTTAGTAATGGTGGGCCAGTACTGAGCCTGCTCTTGAGAAGTCTTAGACATTCCGGCTGCCTTCCTTGGGACTCATAAGAAGGAGAATGGGCTGGCCAGCTGGCCAGTGGGGAAAGGAGAGGAGAGATGGAGCCCTAGCGTCCTGAAAGTTGACCCCTGGATACATGGCAGAGACCACCCAACTTACCATCCACAGGTAACCATGACAGTAGCTCCACAGCAGAGAAAGGACCGCACTGCCCGGTCACCCCGTGAACAATAATACAAATGTATTACTGGAAATCTTTTAAGTTTGGGACAGTTTGTTGTACAGAAAAACCTAACTGGTACACAAATGTGAAATAAAAGGAATGGTTAAACACCATACACTCTGACTGCTCCTAATTGTACTTGCTCAGCTTCTAGCAAGCTGGGGACAAGCAAGATGTTCATAGCAACTTTCATTTCTGAATTTGAGATAATAGGATTCCTGCTGCTAAATCTCCATATTAGCACTGCAAGTACACATTTTTCAAGCCTAGGAACCCTGGGATGAATCCCAAGTCCGGGCACAAAGTTTGGCGCATATGTGAGTATTTCGTGACGTGTAGCCAACCCTTGGCCCAGGCTTCCTCTCAAAAGTCTCCCTGTCTCTCCCTCTCTCTTCACTTCATTCCATTATACTTTTCCTTACAGTGTTGGGAAGGAAAGTTTTCCTCTATCAGCTTAGATCCCAGTCAGGAGCCAGCAAATGAACTGGCTGGCTGAAGGGAGAAAAGACACAATTCACCCACACACACGTGGGAGCTCACCAAAGCGCCAACCCACTGGGGTGAGGGTTTCTACACCAGCCTGATGACTGGGGGCTGCACTGAGAAGACGGGGGTTCTGAGGAAGTTTCTTGCTACCGTTTGCTTGCAATGTTAACCTGCTGAAGGTCTCATTCATCTCTGACTGCAAACTTCCTCCCAGTGGGGTTTGAGGCAGCTGAATTCTCTTGAGTTTTTGCCTGTTGGATAAAGGAAGTTCAGATAAGATTCTTTCTGCATCTGCTGAGAGCACTGTCAGTCCTTTCAGCAACATGTTTAGATCAAATCATGACCCCCCATAGAAACAAAAACAAAAACTAAAAACATGGAAGCCCTAATTCCCGTATTTCAGAATGTGACTTTATTTGGAAATAGGATCATTGCACATATAATTAGTTAAAATGAGGCTGTACAGTAGCAGGGTGCCCCCTAATCCCTAATCCGCTGTGATGGGAGTCCTCATAAGAACACAGCCTTGTGACAAGGACACACGCAGAGCTGTCATGCGGCTGTGAAGGCAAAGGTTGGTCACTCAGCCGTAAGCCCAGGAGCACCGATGCTGGCTGGAAATCAGCAGACGCTTTCAGAGGGAGCACAGCTCTGCCAACACCTTGACTTCAAATGCAGCCACCAGAAACATCACTGGTTTTAAGCCATCCTGCTTGTGACACTTTGCTATGGCAGCCCTAGGCCACTAACACCCAGAGTGCAATTGCCTTAGATGACATTTTAGGTACATCTGCATGCTGTCTGTCCCCATGACTGGACTGTGGGCTCTAAGTGAGGACACAGGCTCTTTCGGGCACCACATGAAGTTGGGTTTGTAGTAAAAATAGTGAACATTTACCATGCACCGGCTCCAATGCTAAGGGATTACACATATTAAATTCTTAATCCACACAACAACCCCATGAGAAAAGTATTATTTTATCCCCATTTTCACTGATCGTTTGAGTAACCCTTTCACAATCACACAGCAGGGGCAAAGCAAGGATTCAAACCCGGGCAGGAAGGGGAGGTCCCTTCCCCTGTGCTCATGCCACTCTGTGTTTCTCTATGGTTTTCATCACATCTCAAGCTGTCATCAGAATCTGTCTCCTTGTACTGTCTTCATTTTTTCAGTGGCTCTCTTCATTCATTTCTACATTGGAAGAGGTGGCGAGGGATTCTGGGCAGTTTCACCATCACCTTATACACTTTCAGACCCTCTTTTTCATTTCATGTATTGAATTCTGGGGAACCCATGTGCCCCTGATATTAGACATTTATCTAAAAAATGTGGCAGCCCTTTTTATGCTCACTCATTTGTTATTAACTTCCAAAATAAGAACTTTGTTAATATGAGTCCCTCTTTATTTTTTCCTTTCTATCTAAACTCTTTTTTTAAAAAAAATTTGGGTAAGGGTTCAAATGATTTGGTTACAGTATGTGCAGTTTTTAGGCAAAGTCCCTGTTGTAGTTGTTTCCCTTTTTGCCAAACATGCTTAGCATGTCTCAGATAAATCACCAAAAGCTTTATCTCACTTCCCTACCTCTCCTTCTGTGGGCGTTGGGCTCCAGCAGGTATTATTCTTAGGGCCCAGGACTCTTAATGACCAGTGGAATCAGTATTCCACAGAAGTCTGCCAGATTCATACTTGCAGAGGATGAATTATTACAATAAATTATTAACCCAGCTGGTGCTCAATTTTCATGACAAAAAAGGCAGGAAGAAATGTCATAATTAGTTAGACTGATTAGAGATTATTTTAGACTCACAGAGCAGTTGCAAAAATAGTAAAGGGAGTGGCTATGGCCAAGTGAGAAGATCAGTGAATTTTGTCCTCCAAAAGCGAGTATGAAGTTTAAAAAAGCCTTCAGAAACTACTATTTTGGTCCTTTGTAATTTGATAAACTGCTCAGTTTTTGAGTAGGAGCCAGGGTAAAATGAGGCATTCTTGCCTGGGGGTCTTTACCCCCGTATCAGTCACTATGGAGGTTCTGCGGGGCCAAGGCTTTCTATCCCCTGCCATGGTCCAGGAAGAGCACTTGACAGAGTGATGGATGCCCACAGCCAACAGCATCATCAGTGAAATGACTTTTCAGAGGGAGGCTGGTAGAAGAAAGCTAACGTTCTTTTCCATGAGCTCGAGGGTCTGTAATGGTTGGGAGGCACATGTTCCTGGTTCGGGCTGCACCTTAATGCTGTGGCGCTCAGAGGGCTCAAATTATCCTCTCCCTCTTGGCTGACGCTGGGGGTTCACATGTGCACACCAGAGATTCCACCGGGCCCAGGGAAAGCAGAAGCCTGGCAGACCTGAAAATGACCTGAGCTCTGACTGTGCTTACCTCACTCCACACTGATCCATTAGCAGGAGAGGGAGCCCTTATTGTCTGGAATTGATTAGCTAATAATAGGGCTAGGTTGAGACAGGTACAACCCCTAAGAAGTAAGCTTGAAAACAAGAATTCAATGGCTTGGCGCCTATAGCTCAAGTGCTAGGGCACCAGCCACATTCCCCCGGGGCTGGTGGGTTCAAATCCAGCCCGGGCCAGCCAAACAGCAATGACAACTACAGCCAAAAAATATCCGGGCATTGTGGTGGGCACCTGTAGTCCCAGCTACTTGGGAGGCTGATGTAAGAGAATTGCTTAAGCCCAAGAGTTGGAGGTTGCTGTGAGCTGTGACACCATGGCTCTCTACCCTGGGCAACAGCTTGAGACTGTCTCAAAAAAATGAAAGAAAAAAGAATTCAATAGCAACAACACAGAACCTCTTAGCCAAAATATCAGTGACTACACATCACAGGTGGCAGACTATGTTGGCCAGAAGAGTTATTAAATAAGCACAGAGCATCAACAAAAACCTCCTGGGGAAATAAACAGCAGAATACAGAGTTGCCATGAAATGTTTGTTATCAGAAATTCTTACTATTCATCAAAAATTATGGATAGACAAAGAAACTGAGACTTTAACCAAGACTTATGGGGGAACAGCAGATAGAATCTGTCTCTAAAGGGATCCAGTTGATGATTTACTAATCAAAAGACATATGTTATACATATATCCATAGAATTAAAGGCATCCAAGTTTAAAGAATTTACGTATAACAGCAATGACGATATACAAATAATAAAAAAAGAACCAAATGGAAATTTTGGAGTTAATAAGTAAAACAACCTGACATGAAAAATTTACTAGATGGTAAATATTTGAGCAGGTAGATGAAATAATTAGTAAACATAGAGACAGATGAACAGAAATTATGCAATATGAAGAACACAGAGAAAAAAATAAATACTGTCTCAAAGAGCCGTAGGCATAAATGCAGTGTACCGACATAAGCATGTATAGGAGTCCCAGAAAAAGGAGAGAAAAGGGAGGAAAAAAATATGAAGAAATAGAGCTGAAAATTTCACAAACGTGATTTGTGCATCAATGTATATACACAGAAGTTCGACACACCTCATTGAGCAAAATCTGTATGAGATTATGTATTGTATGTTTCATTTACATGAATATCTATAAAAGGCAAATTTAAAGAGAGAGAAAACAGATTAATAAGCTGCTTGGGGCTGGAGGTGGGAGCAAAGATTGACTGCAAATGGATGTGGGATACTTTGCAGAGTGATGGAAACATCTAGACCTGTATTGTGACAGAGCACAGTACAACTCAAAGTCAATAAAATCATTGAATTGCATATTTGCAATGGGTTAATATTTTAGATGTAATTTGTTTACGGAATAAATTAATCTGATCTATGTCAGAAGACATCCAACGCTTTTTTGTTGCATTTGTTCACCTGAGAGTATACCCAGGAAAAGTGAGTTCTGAGAGAACAGAGATCTTCTTGCGGAGTCCCCAAGAATACACTGCAAGGTCCTCCTCATGGTGACTCGGCTCTTAGGAATTCATAAAACAACTTCCTGGGACCTGGAAACTAAGGTTTGCTTCTGTTTCTGTAAAAGCCTGCACCTGCCTTCTCGAGCTTGGTTCAGACCTTACCAGTGAAAAGCATACTCGTGGACAAGGCGCCCTTGGCTGGAGATAAAAGGGAAAAGACAGAGCCAGTCAGGGAGTGTGGTCATTTTTAGACTCTAGTCCTCTGTGGCTCCACTGGCTGAAATAAAGTCCTTCCTCCACATGTTGGTGTTCGGGTATTCTTTTTCTCCATCGGGCCTCATCTTCCTGCAATACACCCACTCTATTGGATAAAAAGTACAGATACCTTTCTTACAGGAGAAATCTCATTGCTCAGTCCATGAACAATGTATTGAACATAAATTCAAGAAAGAGGGGGAGATTGTAATCTTCTGACACTGAGGAAAGGCTAAATGAGAAGATGTACTTTATATTGCAAAAAGGAAAGAAAAATCAACAAAGAACTGCATGGTTTGCAGCAGAAGAAATGTGAAAGGTGAAAGGAGAGAGCCCAGTTTCTGCTGTGAGACCTCCAAGAGGAAGCCTGGACTTCATCCTGGAGATGGCTTCAAGCAGTATCATGTTCAAAAAAAAATACAAACAAAGATAAAGAAAAACACTTTAATTATTCCATGTAACCTAAAATAGATAACAAAACCATCAGCTGAATTCATATTTATGTTTTTCTCTTTTAAAACAGTAGGATAATTACAAGGAATCCACCAACCTCTTTCTTACCCAAATTAAACAAGTGCTGGAGAGCGGAGAGAGGTAGAAAATCAGATGACAAAGGATTTTAGCATAGACAAAATTTGGCTTAGAGGAGGCCAAGGGGCAATGTTCTTTGGTTGTCCGACACCAGTTGCCTCCACCACGCCGCCTAAGTTTTACCCAAATGAGACCAAAGTCATTTACCTCAGGTACACCAGTAACAAAGTTGGTGCCACATCTGCCTTGACTCTCAAGATCAACTCTCTGTGTTTTTCCACACAAGGTTGGTAATGACATAGTCAAGGTCACAGGTGACTGGAAGGGGCTGAGGATTACAATGAAACTGACTATTCAGAACAGACACATGCTGCTGCCGAGCAGTGCAACATGGCGGACTGAGAATTCCCCCAAAGAAGACTTTCCCAAGCACCAGGGGGCTGGAGGCAGAGGGAGAAAATTTGCCAAGAAATTAACATGCAGGGTTCCTGTGAAAAAGTCTGCTCAGACCTCTCATCAGCCTATAGCAAGGCAGATAGGTGCCACTCTGACTAAATTCTCCAGTTTTTAAAGATTTTAGGGCATGCAGTTCCAGAATGAAGAAGAGATTAATAGTCTGCTTACTCATTTGTGCAGGTGATTACAAAAAAGGTCATTAGGGTGGAGGCACTAAATCATAGAACAATTCTCAAGGGCAAAACTAAGTAAGTAACAATGTCGCCTTGGCTTCAGGGATGGGAGAGAAATGGTTAGGGTTGCAGCCTTTAGGCTAAATTGTTGTGGCCCAAGGGTAATTTTTAATCCCTCTCTAACTCTGACGAATTTTACTCAGATGTCCCCAGACTAGTTATTTTTTTTTGAGGAGGGGAGGGAAGAGGCTGACACCCAGAGCCATTCCCACCTGAGTCCTCTGGAATGTCCACCTACATTATATTTCTACCCACACAGACCCAAATTGAAATGTTACCTTCTGCCTCTGCCCAGATCATCAAAGACCTCAAGGAACCACCAAGAGACAGGAAGAAAAAGAAAAACATTAAATACAACAGAAATATCATTTTCGATGAGATTGTCAACACCGCCAGACAGATGCAGCACCAATCCAATCCTCAGCCAAGGCACTACAGAACCATTAATGAAATCCTGGGACTGTGCAGTCTGTGGACTGCAATGTCGACTGCCACCCTCATGACATCATAGATGACATTAACAGTGCTGCAATGCCCAGCTCCTTAAAAAGTTCAACTAAAGGATCACTTGACAATCCCCCCCCACATGATTTCCCAAACATATGCAAAACCTATGTATCACACATAAATAAGATACACTGTAACCTCCAAAACCATCTCGGAAATTTTCTCCTGGGCATGCTAAAATAAATATAATACGGTGGAAAGAACTCTGGACTTGGAATCCTAAAGCATGAAATAAAATACTTGTTTCATCATTTATATAACATCAGATGCTTTCGCTGATTCCACAAATACTTAGTTCTCATTTGGTGTGAGGTACAGGTCTATGCTGTGTCCTTCCTCGGGTAGCAGTTGGACAAGTGAACTGCAGGTGACCCAGGTGGGGTTCAGCTGTCTTACCCTGATCCAAGGCATCAGAACACAGACCAAATTCCGACCAACAGAGACAGTAGGAGTTTGAGCACCAACTGTAGGCTTCAGGGCAGCTCCCTCCACTGTCCAGAGCTGTGACTAGCTTACCTCCAGTTATTTCTCTCAGCACGCTTACGATACTTCTCTGTCCCTGGATGCTGTATTGTTAACAGTGTCTGTTTACAACACCAATGTGAAGAGAATGGATTCTAGAAGCCATTCTCGTAAAAGGGCTCACATCTGCCTTTCTTATTCCATTCTCCTTTCTCCTACTTTGATTTAGGATTTGTTCTCCAGCCTAAGAAGGTGTGAGTGCAGAATTGGAAGTAGAGCCTGAATCTTTGAAAAGCCACATCTGCTCCATGGGGCCTCATTCCAACCATGGAAAAGAGGAGCAGGTATGACCAGAGAGCAGCCTGGCGCTGTCCTTCTCTCCCAGGTCCCCCCTGCTGTGTGCTCTGCAGGACACGTTTTATACCTGCTGCCACCTCTGGACCGTCTGGTTCTCGGGGCTCCGTGCCACTCTCTACCATTTGGCTCTGTGAAGACAGAGCTGCTCTCTGCCTCTTCCTGCTTTTATGTTTTTCTTTCAAGTTATGATTCCTCTGTCATACAGTGAAGTTAATGATAAGGAAAAATGGTTATAACAAGCATGAGTTATAAATAACTAAAGCAATTCAAAGGTAAAACTAAAACATAGAACCATGAGCGTTTCCACTCATTAAAATAATTCTGCATCGATGGGTTAGTTGTCATTGTTATGACTACTATAATTAGGACTTAGGGAATAATTTCATGCTAACAAACTAAGAAATGAAGAGGATCATTCAATATTTAGAGGATGGAATGTGTGTCTAAAAAGTAGTCAAAGGAGATGGCCTTCAGAACAAAGATTTCAAAGAAACTGCAGCAGGGAATGCAACTGTTATTATTTTTTTTTAATGTGTACAGTTTGCAGGGAGACTAAGTATGAAATGTTTTACCTGTGCTTCTCACAAAAATATATGAAAAATTTCTTTTATCATTGCCATTGTACAGATAAAGCTACTCAGGCACAGACAAGGTTAAATAATTTGTCCAAGGTCCGACTGGTAAGGAGCAGATCTTGGATTTAATTCTAGGAACACATTTCTAAGAAAGGTTTGTATGGAATTGCTCTACCTCCCGTCCCCTGAAATGAGCCTTACTTCAAAGGGTGTGATGGCGAGGACTCCAAATACTGGTCAAAAAAGTTGTTCTTCACAGTGGGCAGGGCAAAGCTCCACTTGAAAGCTCAGAGAATCTGGTCTAACAAAGAAACAGAGCTCTCATTTAGCATAACATGTTCCTACAGGCAGTGGCAACCAGGTGGAACTTTGCAAAACCTACTCTATGCCAGAGATCTGGAGATGTTAACGTGAGATGCCTTTCATCAACAACGTTATTTCTGCTTTGCATGAACTTGACAGAGGCCAGCTAATGCTGAATCTGACATCATCTGGGAACTAAACTGTGTGCACATTAGGAGCTGGGTCTGTGCAATCAGCAATGGCATTTTGTGATTACTTGGGATACAGAAGTGGAAATCCTAGAATATTAGAATAGAAAACTACTCTTTCTAATCACAAGTTCAAATATAGCTCTTCATGTGACAGTTTCTGCTGAGGAGGAATTGTACGGAATCCCAAATTTAAAGACCCATATTGTTGCAAGTATTTTTGAAACAGTATCTAATTGTGCTGCCATAATCAGGATATTTGGAAAAATTCTAGGACATGCATCATGGTTCCTCATTTCTCTCTCCACCCAGATTCCAACAAGTTGGACAGAAGGAGCAAAGGTTAAGGTTAAAATATCTCCTTCATTGCCGATAAAGGTGAGTTGGAGAGATCACCTTGGGGCCAATAAAAATGAAATTGTGTCTATTTCCTTCCTAAATTAAACTTCCAGGATAGAGGATCCTGCCTGCTCAGTGCGACAGAGGATACCGGGAAAAGGTAAGGTCTAAGAGAACAGAGGTCGCCTCAAGGAGACCCCAAGGACACAGCTTGAGGTCCTCCCTGCGGTGACTCGGCTCCTAGGAGAAACTTGACTTCCTGGAAACCAAGGCCTGCTTACGTTTCTCTAAAAGCCAGTGATTCTGTAAAAGCTCAGACTTGCTTCTCCAGCTTGGTTCAAACTGAATCACGAGAAAGACACCCGTGGGCCTGAACTTTTTGACTGGGGATAAAAGAGATAACACTGAGCCAGCAGGAGAGGGAGGTCGTTTTTTTGCACTTTTGTCTGCTGGCACTCCCCAGGCTAGAATGAAAAAGCCCTTCCTTTTTTAAGAGTTTGAGTGCTCTTTCTCTCCATTGGGCCTCATCTTCCTGCAACAACTGAGCTGGCCACGTTCAGCCACAGCAGGTCAAAGACCCTTACGTGTTGGGGATAGGAACCCCTGAGAAGGGGCTGCAGAGGCCGGAGGTACCGAGCGATCTCCTCATGCTAATCTCAGGAGAAATAAAGAGCAATGGAGAGAAAAGGCAATTGCTGCTCCCCTCTACTTGGGGGTGGGGACTAAATCCTGCTTTGTGGATGAGGCAGGCGCACAGAGAGAGGTGGGGGAGGAAAAGCTGCTTCTCTAGATGATGAAAATTCTGTTGTGAAGCGAACAGATTAGGGATTCAAAGCATTAAATGTTATCTCCTCGCCTAGGTGGCTGCCTTCTGTCTGCGTGGCCTCCTGCTACTCGTTGTGCCATGCAGAAGCAGAGGGAGCCCCTCCCCTCCGGAGGATGGAAGGCGGAATACGCGCACCAACAGGGGACTCGCCACGCAACCACCCAGCAAGCCCATCACAGTCCCCCGGGGCTCTCGTGAGAAGTCTGTGAATTCTGATGAAGACGAAATCATTGCTCGCTGATCAATTAAGGGTCTCCTTCTTCCCCAGGGAGATTTATTCTTCAAGGGCAGGCGAGGTTGCCTAACACAGACTGGGATACGAGGCGGTTGTGAGTACTGCGCCTGCGCATGTGTCGGGGAGGGCGATGTGTGGGCCATGTGGGCAGGAAAGCCGGTAGGAAGGCTGGGGGGCGAGTTCAAGTAGGTGTGATACAGCCGAAAACTAAGGCGTCTTCATGCACAACTGATGAGAATGAAACATTTGTAGGCTACAGGTGATGCCTTCCAAGGACCTGGGAGGCGCTTGCCTCGTGCCCTGGGAGAGCTCACAGAGGCAGCGGGAAGCATGGACATGGCTGCTTCTAACCAGAAAGAGGGATATTAATGATGAAGTTCAAAGTCTAAGTGGAAATACCAAAAAGCTTAGGTAGCTCTAAAGGGAGAATTAGTGGACTAAAAACGAGATCTATAACACTAAACCCACACCTGGACATACTGAAATAAAACTTCAGGACATCAAAATTAATGAGAAAATTATGTACAAAAGATCATTAATTGAAGACAGCTGACTTCTTTCTCAGCCACCGTTGAGAATTTCAGCAGCTTATGTCAAATTTCAGAGGGAAAATAACTGTTTATCTAGATTTAAAAGACAATAAGATAAGAAAAAGGACACTTAGGCATGTGAAGATTTAAAAACAAAAGGAACATTGAAAATGTTCTCTAATGAGAGTGAATACTTGCAAACTCTACATCTAACCATATAACAAATGCATACTGAACAACTCAGTAGCAAAAAACAAATGAACAAATAAAAACTAAGCAAGCCACATTTGAAAATGGGCAAAAAATTTGAACAGACATTTCTTAAAAGGAACTTTAGAGGACCAACAGGTATATGAAATAATGGTCAATGTCACTAAATCATCAGGGAAATTAAAGGAAAAACCACAGTGAAATATCAATATTTCCTCACCGCAGTGAGAATAGCTAACACAAAGTGACAAAAGACAACATGTGCTGGCAAGAGTGTGGACAAGGGGGACGCCTTCACAAGCTGTAGGTGAGAGTGTAAGTCAGTACAGCCTTTAAGAAAAGCAATATGGAGGGCCCTCAAAAAACTAAAAATAGAACTACCGTAGGATGCAGCGTTCACACTAGTGGGTGTACTATATATCCAAAGAAAGGAAATCAGTGTGTTAAACAGATGTCTGCACACCATGTTTACTGCAGCACTATTTCACAATAGCTAAGATACGGAATCAACGTGAGTATCCATCACTGGGTGAATGGATAAAGAAAATGTGGTCTAAACACAATGGACTACTATTCAGCTATAAACAAGAAGAAAATTCTGCCACTTGTGGCAACATGGATGAACCCGGGGGACAGAAGTTAAGGCAGCAGTTTTCAATCTGTGGGTCACGACCACTTTGAGCATTGAACGACCCTTTCACAGGGGTCCTCTAAGACCATCCTGCATATTAAATATTAAATATTTACATTGCAATTCATAACGGTAGCAAAATTACAGTTATGAAGTAGCAACGAAATCAATTTTATGGTTGGGGTCACCACAACATGAGGAACTGTATTAAAGGGTCACAGCATTAGGAAGGTTGAGAACTACTGTGTTAAGGGAACTACACCAGGCAGAGAAAGACAAATACCACATAACCCACCATAAGCAGTGGTATTTGTCTTTCTTTCTTGTGTGTTGAATCTTAAAAAGCTGATCGCATAGGAGTGAAGAAGAGAATGGTGGTTATCAGACCTGAGGTGGTTACTGGGAAGGGCAAATGAGGAGATGTTGATCAAAGGATAATAATCACAGGAGGAATAAATTTCAAGAGATCTATTTTACAGCAAGGTGACTATAGTCAATAATGATATATTTCCTGAACAATGTAAAGGGATAGTTATATTACATGCTTTTACCTCAAAAATGATAACTATGTGAGGTAAAGCATTTGTTAATTAGCTAGATTTAACCATTGCACAGTATATATATATTTCAAAATACCAAGTTGTACATGACAAAAACACATCTGTCACATTTGCAAAAAGAGATCAGGACAACAGAAATATGCGACAAACAGATTATTCTAGAAGAAGATGACTCCCCATTTAAAGCCTACCTAGTAAATTATGGAATGCACAGAGTGAAAAAGAAAGAAAGAGAACATTATCCCAAAGAAGATGGAGAAAGAAAAAAGTAAATGATCAAATGGTACAAGGAGAACAAGGGGGAAAGATGATAAAGAAAACGCAACATAGCATGACAGTTAAATTCAAGTATATTGGAGTCTCCATAAATAGAAATGCACTCAAGTTCATTTATGAAAACACAGAAAACATTTCTTTTTACTAGATTTACAAAATGTAGCTAAAGTCTGTGACAGGAGCTCTGTTACACACATACCACACACACATAAAAATAATAAGGGGATAGAATAAAAATATACTGTCTGAATATCAAACAAAAAACCTCCACTATGGTGATAGCATTAACAGAAAAAAATAGATTCCAAGTCAAGAAGCAATAACAAAACACTGCATAATCACAGACAGAAAAATCTACCCAGTATCCATATTAGTCATTTCTGTAAGCACTTGAAATGTATACAGCAAAACCTTACAGAAATTCAAAGAGAAATTGATGAATATATAATCAAAATAGGAGATGTTTAATGGGTTAATATCAGAAACTGGTAGGAAAATCAGATCAGAGATTAGCAAGAGTATAAAACAATGGAATAGCAAAATCAATGAGTCTGGTTTGATGACCATGTACATGAGAAAGTGCTCTAAGGGCGCCAGCCACATACACCAAGGCTGGTGGGTTAGAGCCCAGCCCGAGCCAGCTAAACAACAATGCAACTGCAACTCAAAAATAGCCAGGTGTTACGGTGGGGACCTATAGTCTCGGCCACTGAGGAGGCTGAGGCAAGAGAATCGCTTAATCCCAAGAGTTTGCGGTTGCTGTGAACTGTGATGCTACAGCACTCTATCGAGGGTGATGTAGTGAGACTCTATCTTCAAATCAAAAAAAAAAAAAAAAAGTAAGGGAAATATACAATGTTTTCAGGTACACAAAGGTTATTTGTAAGCATTGACTAAATATCCTTAGAATCCAACTTAACTGAGCAGTTAAAATAAGTAAGCTATAGATTCATAAATTAATTTAAAAAACAAAACTTTAAGAGAAGAGTCAAAGTTGTAAATGTGTGCACATTATGATACCATTTATATAAAATTGAAAATCTTGCAAAATAATGCTGTATATTTGTATCTGTATAGATGCAAAAACCCAGGAACATAAGTATGGAATTCATGATAGTGGATATGTATGGGGATAGAAAAAACAGAATGAAAGAAATGTCATGAACTTGAACTCTACCTGTAACGTTCTAGTATTTGCAAAGCAACAAATATGATTTTATATTGAGATTTTGTAAGGTTTAGTGGTGGTAGCTATATGTTTATTCTATTCGTTCTATTTATTTTTGCATACATAGCATTAATACATGTATAATTATACACTATAGTATACCATCTGTGCTTATATAAATACATGCTTATAAAAAAAAATCCCTTGAGAATAAGTTGTAAGAGAAGAAAATGGTCTTGCACCCAAGGAAATATCATATGTGGACCTAGAATCATTAACTCAGTTATGTTTTACAAAATCCCAAATTCTGTATCCTCTATCTGGACTTTAGTGAGAAAACTGGTTTTTCTATCGGCATTTATGTTAGAACATTCAACTCCAATGTTCTTTATATCTCTTTATGAGAATATAAAATAAAAATGTGGAACCAGTTCAATCAATGTTTATTGTTTTTGCAAGTAAACTTTTACGTTCATCTTAGCAGCTGACGCACTCTTCTTAGTGCTGGTTTTAGAGGGGCAGCAGGTTCCTTTGTTGAAAGCTTTCTGTGCACGTCAGGGAGAAGTTTATAATTATCCAGTGTTAGGGTAGCAGCAGCTCCATTCGGCATCAGGGTGCTGTATTGGGGCCAAGGTTTTAGCCAGCTTTGGTATTTTAAACAGATTGCAATTTAGAACACTGAGAAATGATTTTTTTCTCCACTTGTGATTAAATTTGTTTCTTTAATTAACAAATATTTGTAGGTGAAAATTACATAAGCGTAATAACGTTTTTGCACTTTCATCATAGAACTATTTGTGTTTCTTCTTATGAAAATTCCTTGGCTCCACTCAATACTACATTGAATCTCATTCTTTCTCAGAATAAGACTTTGTTACTAAAATGTTAAAAACCAAATTAAAAACATGTGAATGAACAAAGCCAGCTAGGAACAATGGTTGGCACTGGGTAAGATAAGACAAATATTTCTGGTCTTGGAACCATGTTACCAATACTACTAAAATCCCAAACCTGGTCAACCCTCAGAATTAACTGGGAATTCTTTCTTCACACTTCAAATCAGCTGAATCAGAACCTTGATTCAGTGGTAGGAACAAGGTGCTTTTATGGGTAGAGTGCCGTTGCATCACAGTTCACAGCAACCTCCAACTCCTGGGCTCAAATGATTCTCTTGCCTCAGCCTCTCAAGTAGCTGGGCTACAGGCGCCCACCACAACACCTGGCCACTTTTTGGTTGTAGCTGTCATTGTTATTTGGCAGGTTCAGGCTAGATTCAAACCTGCCAGCTCTGGTATATGTGGCTGGCGCCTTAGCCACTTGAGCTACAGGCACTGAGCTAAGGTATTTTTATTTTTAATAAGGTAATGCTGATGATCTTGGTGATTGCCAATGATGGCGGTGGTTCTCAATCTTGATTCTCACCTGGAAAAAGTTTTAATTAATTTGATCATGATAATTATTAGGCAATGTACATGTATATCAAATCATCACATTGCATTCTTTGAATAAATGAAAATATTTATCAATTAAATGTATTTTTTTAAGTCCCAAAGTTTAAGCCATGTACCATATTGATTAAGCCAGCCTCTCTAGGAACTGAACGCAGGGAATCAGCACTTAAAATTTCTCCAGGTGATGCCAATGTGTCACAAAGATTGAGAACCACCTATCATATACTGGTTCAAAAGAATTTTTAAAATCCCCAACAGTTTGGGTTGCAATGACAAGAAGACTAATCTGCTTCCAAAGAAGGTCAAATAGAAACAAAATATTCAAGTTATCTCTTTTCAAAAACGTATTTTGTTTTAAATTTTGAACATATCTCCTATTACATGTACCATTAACTGGATGTTTAATAATTGCCAAGTTTATAAGGTCATCTATTTAAAACAACCACTTTTTTTTAATATATGTACATATTTACATATATTACATTACATTACATAAGCCTCCTCTTGGGAGGCTTCTCCCAAGAGGAAAAGAATACCGTAACTTTTCTCAATCAGTAATTTTGCTTTAACAAAAAAAAAAAAAGAAAGAAAGAAAAATTACTAAAATAACTAACAATTGTCTAAGCATTTGCAAAAGTTTTTTTAAATGAAATTTTTTGTTGCGATTCAGAGAAAAACAAATATCTCGGCACAATTTGATATCACAGAGTCTCATTTTGTCACCCTTAGTAGAGTGCCATGGCATCATCACTCACAGCAGCCTCAAACTCATGAGCTCCAGCAATCCTCTTGCCTCAGCCTCCCGAGTAGCTGGGACTACAGGTGCCCGCCACAATACTGGGCTAATTTTAGAGACAGGTCTTGCTCTTGCTCAGGCTGGTCTCAAACTCCTGAAGCTTAAGCAATCCACCCGCCTCAGCCTCCCACAGGGCTAGGATTATAGGCATGAGCCACCATGCCCAACCACCCATGTCGTGTTAAAATATAATTTTCAAAAAGAATAAACTAGTGGCCACCATACAACTATAAAATAAATGCATAGCAAAGATTTTACTTGATCTGTGAATGAGGGAGCCAGTAGATTGGAAAGCTGCCTGAAAGATTATTGAAAGAGGCAAGTCTCTGTAGGCAGTTTAATAAAAGAATGCCAGTGGAAGTTTGCTAATTTAGTCACAAAATGGTGCTGTCCCACCAGTCAACAGTCTGAGACCTTGACAGATACTGTTCTCTACTGTTTTCATCCCTACTGATCAAAAATCTACAAGTTAAAATGCAACTTCGTTAAGTTGGGACCATTAAATAGTGTTGATGTGACTCGATGCAACATGAATAACGCGTGCTCAGTCCATTTGCATTGAACTGAAGGACCCTGGAAGGCCAGCACCAACAAGCCCTCTGCCAGGGGAGACAAGGGTGTCGCCCCTCCAATGTTCCTCTCTGCTTTTCTTGAAATTCCAGGCATGAGAAAACACAGCACAGTGGAACGCTTCAAAGAGAGGGCCACGGTTAAAAATCAAAGAGTTTGTCTTTGACTGCACAATGACTCCTAACACACATTCTGTTCACTGCACTTCTGTCTTGCCTTTTTCTTATCGCTGCTGAGTATGACTTAGGGCTGAGACAGTGTGCTGTGTCTAGTCAGTATTGTTTTCAGCACTCGGGGCCAGCAGTGAGGCTTGGATTTTGTCCACATTACTCTGTCTCTTGTGCCTAGCACTCTTAACTCTATGATCTATCCTGTAAACTAGCCATGAGTCAAACAGAGTTTCTCCCCCTAAATCAGTGTTTTGCAACTTTTAATCTCAAGCACACTTGAACCTATAATTAAACTTCCACAACACACTTAAATTATATTCATCAAAAAAATAAGAGAGAGAGAGAGAGTACAAAAAGGATATACGTCCTGTGTTTTGAACGTCTTTCCAAAATAATTTAATTAATGATCTTTAAAAATTTTGGTCCATACCTAAGATTCTCTGGCAGCACTCCAGTGTGCTGAGGCACACCAGTTGAAAATCGTTGTCCTAAATAATCCTCAGCTGGCCCCATTAAATCTGCCCTTTGCCAAAGGACAATGAAAGACAAGCCACTCACGTTGTTTATCATCGTATTTTAAATAAGTTTTCTATACTCACTGTATATGCAGCCACTTACTTAACTATATTTTCCTTAAGCAACTTTATTATTTTATTTTTCTGAGACAGTGTCTCACTCTGTTATCCCTGATAGAGTGCCGTGGCCTCAGCCTAGCTTACTGCAACTTCAAACCCCTGGACGCAAGCAATTCTTCTGCTTCAGCCTCCTGACTATAGGCACAGTCCACTACCTAAGCTAATTTTTCTATTTTTAAAATTTGTTGTTAAAAAATGGGATCTTAGCTTCTGGAAAACTGAGTACTCTAACTTCTAGCTACATCAACCATTACATATACAGTCAACCCTCGGTGTACACAGGGGATTGCTCCCGGGACCCTGGTGTATAACAAAGTCTGTACATAAACCCTGAAGTGGGCCCTGTAGGACCCACATATGAAAACATTGTCCCTCTATATACATGGGTCTTGTATCCCAAGAATAGTGTATATTTGATCCACATTTGGTTGAAAAAAGTTTACATATAAGAGGAACCACACAGTTCAAAACTGTTGAGGTGTCAACTGTGTAAGTATTAAGACTTTACACTAAAAAAAAAGAACACTTATAAAAATGGCAAGCTCTTCTTAAAGATGATTTAAAATTGCAGTGGAATGATCCAAATGAGCAACACTGCACTTTAAGAAGTGCTCAGGCTGGTCTTGATCTCCTGAGCTCAAGGGATCTTCCCTCCCATCCTGGCCTCTCAGAGTGCTAGGATTATGGGTGTGAGCCACCACGCCAGGCCCCTTAAGCAACTTTAAACAGAAATATTTGACAGAGTTAGACTACAATGTACATACCTCACTGCCTGTCCACCATGTTCTCTCCCTTTGAGCTTGACTTGGCCTTACAATTCTCAACATAGACTGAGACAGCTACTTACGCCCCTGTACAACTCTCCTTTCAATGTGAATTTTAAGGAGAGCTTTGACTTCCCACATTCGATCACTGTTCAAGCTCCTTGGGTAGTTAGCACTGTCTGTTGTTACATGGATTTCAAAAGAATTGACTCAGCTTTCTTCTCTGCTGCCAACTCAGCCTGAAGAAGCTCAGATCTATAAGAGCTCCACTCAGGGAGGCCTTCAGCTGTATGTGGCTTAAATGACAGAGGGAACGCAAGGGACATGCAAGTGCCCAGAAAGACTGGCTTGCAGCCGGCCTTCAGCTTTCCACTGAGCCCTTCTTTGCTCAGCTGGGCAACTGAGCATCCCAAGCAATGAAGTTTCCGTGGTAACATTTTAGAACAACCGAAATGCTACATTATTAGTTAATTAGGTTGCACTTGTATGTTCTCTATGAATTAAAGCTAATGTATTTTTAATGCTTAAGACCATAGTAATTTGTTTTTCTTTAATTTCATCCAACCTACTCTTACTTACTATTTGTATGCTTTACTTCTATTTCTATAATTTTTGCCCTATAGTGAGTATTAAATTATATTCAGGGAAGGGTATGGGGGCTGACACCTGTGACCCTAGCATTCTGGGACTCTATGACTCCTGTTACCATGAGACTTTGCAGTGGACAAGAGAGAGAGTGGACTCAACTCTGCCAAGGAACAGAATGTGACAGTGGGGTGGTGGATGAGAAATTACTAACAAGGTAGAGTGGTTTTTTTTGCTGAACTGAACTAACAGGATTCTTGCTGAAAGCAGGCCAGGGTGATCAGTTATCACCTGGGAGTGGTGGAGGATGAGGAATTTGGTCAGATATAGGTGATCACATCTTGAAGGCGATAAATTCTGGCTACAGATTTGACAGGATTCTTGCTAAAACCAGGCTCTTGAGAACATGCCCAGGAATGGGTCAAAAAAGAGCTCAGAGGAACCAGGCTAGAGTTCAGCCAAGGCAAGAATCTTTGTAGAGATCAAATGTGAGCTTGGAACAGGCACCAGTCAGAGGATTACCCTTAGTTCAGGTTGGTGATCAGTGAATCTGATTACCTCAGATTAGGAAATTCAGAGAGACAGCAGGCAAGCAGCTATTTTAAATCGTTCTGTTTTTTAAAATTAAAAAAAAAGTGCAACTGGAGCCATGTCAACAATACAGCTGCTGACCTGGCAGCTCTGCAAAAGAAAGCCCTCCCTGATGGACCCAGCGAAACCCTGTAAAGTGGAAGTAATTGTCCCAAACCAGGCTTTACACTCACGGCCTATTCAACTGCAAGTGGGGACAGACAGCCCACATCCTAGTAAAAACGGGTCTGTAAAAGATGTTCGGACTCAGTGTTTAGAGAAAAGGAGAACTAAATAAAAAGAAAACATTCTTCATCCATCCCATTGGCAAAAAATAAAATCATTAATGAGCTCTAATAACAAGCAAGGACACAGGCCCTGGTTTTCTCTTTCAGAAAGTATTGGTGGTTCTGTAAATGGTGGAAACTTGTTGGAAAAGAGTTTTACTCTAGGTATAAAATGGGTTTGCCTTTTAATAGAAAAATTCTACTCCCAGAGACAACCTTAAAAAATAATGCATGTGAATATATAGAACCATGTGCATGGATACTCACCGCATCTATCAATACAAAAGTGTGGACTCTTGTCTAGGTCGCTATTGAAAAGAAATAGGTAGATATCTTTATACTGAACTGACTGTCCTATTAAGACATATTGTAAACTAGTAAGTTGCAAAACAATACTTATTTATGTAAAATCCACCTGTAAATGCATAAATAGGTAACTATGTATATGCATGCATGAAAATAGAAGGAAAGGATGCAAACCAGATTTTTGGTTATGACAACCTCCAGGCGGAGTAAAAGTGAGGGTTGAAAAGGAAATTTCCACCTTTTCTATATTTTTCTTTTCTTTTATAAAATTAAAGTGCATTCATGAATTACATTTATGATAAGAGGAAAAGAAACATTTCAGAAAAACTTGATCAATACAACAGGAAAAGAGCTTTGATAAATACAGTCAGACTTGATTTTTTAAAAATTTAATGTAACAAATAAATAGCAATACTAATTAGAATAAAACATAATATAAATATATAAAACATATAGGTAACATAAATACGCATGTTTAAACAAAATTTTAAATAACTAAAGATCAGAATCTACTAACTCAATTTTAGCAGAAAACTTTGTAGAAAGCTATAGCAGACACTTACGGCACCTACTATATGTACAATAGCAGCCAGTTATTTTGCACTACTGTATGTTAGAGATTATGTGCTTTACAAATATTAATTTATAAAAATTCTATGAGATTGGTGTTATTGTCCTCACACCCACACCCAGGCTTGCTTGGTGCTTGAGGATCACTCCCTTCCCAGTGAAAAGAAGCAGTGAGTACATTCCTGCTTTCATGCACCCTGAGGACAAAAGTTCCTTCCTCCTCTAAAACAGGGTGGAACTAGCAGTCTTCTCAGAGCTGACTGTCTTCTATGAGATATCTACCCTCCCAGAAGGCAACTCTCTGACACAATCATAGCTCCCACTGGAGCATTTTAGCCACAGCCCATGCCAAGTCGGAGAACCCTATGCACAGTCACTCTGCCACCACTACCTCTGCTGCAGCTGGGCCAATGTACAAACCAGGAATCTAGGTGCTTTTGTGCCCCAAAAGGACAAGGACCACTCTCATTGCCAAGAAAGGGAGGTGTGAGTGGCTTGTGTGTCCCACAGTTGTCCACCTCTGCTAATCATGTCAGAGGGGCTCACCCCTCCTATTGCAGGCTCACGGTGCCTCTATCTTCCACCTGCCTGAGGATCTTAGAGCAGGGGAGCTCCCCCTTCCCCACTATCACAGCCAGCACCTGAATCTAGGGAGACTTGAGAGTGAGTTTGCCAGCCTGGTCCCCCAAAATTCAAGCATGCCATTGGGGGGCCTGGAATCTGGGGATTACCTAATCTGGTCTGCCACTGCTGGCACCTGAACACTCTCCCAGAGGTCTGAGGTCTAACAAACACAAACGTTGAGCAATACCACCATGAACACCTGCCTACATGAGCTGAAAAGCATTGTAGGTCTTCCTGTCTACACTGAGCAGCAGAATTCCCTGCAGAGGAGAACAAGCGAACTGCAAAACTATCTGTTTTGAGCTGAAGAAAGAAGTTCTGAGAGAGAATACTGGGGAAAAGTAAGGTCTGAAAGAGTAAAGGGCTTCCTCATGGTGACTCAGCTCTTAGGAATTTGTAAACACTTAACTTCCTGAGACCTGGAAACTAATTCTTGGTTCCACTTCTGTAAAAGTCTGTGCCAACAATTCAAACTGACCAATGAGAAAGGTGCCATGGACAAGGAAGCCTTGGCTGAAGATAAAAGGGAAAGGACAGAGCCAGTTAGGGAGCTCAGCCATTTTTGGACTTTAGTCTGCCGTGGCTCCTCCAGCTGAAATAAAACTTCCTCTTTTAAACACAGATGTTCTGTGTTCCTTTCTCTCCATCAGGCCTCGTTTTCCTACAACAGTTCCAGATGAGAAAAAGCCAGCATAAGAACTCTAGAAATATAAAAAAGCAGGCTTTTCCAACAACCTCCAAGGATCACTCCAGATCTCAGCAGTGGACTCCTACCGAAAGGAAATTGTTGAAATTTTGGATACACGTTGCAATATAAATACTTGAACTCATTCATTTACTGCCATTTTCCATCTGTGATTGGAAAGAGTGGTATGGTAGAACTTGCAACTTTTGCTTGAATGGTGTCTAAGAAACAAATATTCCAGGTTGACCCCATGGCCTCCAGTTAAGGCTGTGTCTTGCCTCCGGCCCAATGCCACCTGCCCCAGTGTAAGTCCTGCCTAGTAAGTCTGCCATTAGCATCTGGGTGTCTTCTCCATGAAGAGCTTTTCATGCCAAAGCTCTCCAGGGTTTTGGGGGCAGTGGGCATGACTTCTACACCTGGTTGCTATTTCCTGTGTGTGTTTGGCAGAACATGTATCAAAACCAGTTTCACTGTGGCTCCTTTCTTGGAAGCCAAGGTTGTAAAGGTGGAAAGTGTAAATGATGGCAACAAATGATACCACAATAACCTTGCATTGTCACAGCCCCAAATGTCGTGGGGCCTCATTGCTCCACTTTGCCAGGCTCTGTGGCGGGCAGTTTGCTTACATTGTCTCAGGGAGTCTTCACGTATACTCTGTGAGGTTGCTGGCACCATTCTTTATCTTAGGGACAGAGATCTTAAGGGTCAGACCAAGAAGCAGCTCTTCTTTCCACAGAGAAACCCTATTGGTGACTTACACCCAGAAGATCTGACCAGAAACTCCAGACCCTTGATTTACACACTATTTTTTCACCATGCTGGCATCTCATTGGCTATTTTATAGACCATTAAACAGTAAACTTTTCTAAACCACTAATGTTAAAAGACTATGTTTTGTACACAGACCAGCTCTTTGGTTTTCATGCATTGTTTTGTTTTTAGGAAGCTTGTGCTCTTTGAAGACATTTTATTTATTTCCCCAAAGAACACTTGGCACAGACTCATGTAGCACATTCATTCACTTTTCATTGTTGTCGCTGTTATCTGGTTCCTTAGAGCTGCTGTAATTTATCTTAGTTTGGATTAGGAATCTATCCTTAGTAAAATGTGTGTTAAGTAGTTGAAAAGATTCTTTTTCCTCTAATTTAAATCTTTGGAAGTAATATTGAATACTTCTTAGCTCATACAATTAGCTCAAGTTGGATAGATTTGGAAACCTGTCCCACTATTTTTTTTAAATACCAGCTTTATGTTGCAAGGAAGAAAATGACAAATTTTGCTTTTATACACTCTCCTATACTATAGGAGAAATCTATGGTGCACTTTACAATGCCCTAATACAAATTTTCTTGGCCAGTCATCCTTAACCCCTTTTGACATTCAAATCTTTTAATCCTTTTGCCTTTGCTGGAGTTTTCCATGCAGGGTTTTGTGAAGCAAAACTTACAGGAGAGATTGCCCCTTGCACAAATAACATGTGCTAACTCTGACCTCCACCTCATTAGCATTTACAGGAATGAAACTGGCAAACAGAAGGAGGTAAATTATGCTTCTTGTTCTCAAAAATATTACAAGAGAATTTTTAATATTTTTAACTTGTGTGAGTGGAAAAACCAGAGGAATGGGTCCATTCTGACAAATAATCTATGTTTAAAATAATCTATATTATTAAGGATATTTTGAACAACTGAAATAAATTCAAGTTTGCACAAACAGATGGTGCGGTTAAATTAAGTCTTTAGCATTTGCTTAAATAGGGTTACTGAACGGTAAATCCTTATGTTTTATGCCATGTGTAAGGAATTAATCCAATGTTATTTTCCCTCAGGTGGGTGTACAGTTATGCCAGCACTATTTTCCTCCTCAACTGTGATTTTTTTTTTATATTATATTATTTTATTTTTTTGAGACAGGGTCTCAAGTTGGCACCATGTGTAGAATGCACTGGCATCAAAGCTCACAGCAACCTCCAACTCAGGCTCAAGCGATCCTCTTCCCTCAGTTTTTCTATTTTTTAGTAGAGATGAGGTCTCGATTTTGCTCAGGCTGGTCTCGAACTCATGAGCTCAAGCAATTCACCCATTTCGGCCTCCCAGAGTGCTATCATTACAGGCATGAGCCACCATTCCTGGCCTTAACTGTGATTTTAAATGAAACCTTCATCATATACTAAATTTATGTATAAATATTTTTGCATGTCTGGACTTTCAATTAACTTAATTTTACAATCTATGTGTCAATACAACTTTTTTCTTTAAGATTTTTTATATTTTTAAATAGGTTAAAAGTAAACATTTGCAAAAATAGTACAGAGTCACCAAGTACTATTCATGGAGGTTCTACCAGTGATAATATGTTCATAACCATAACACATCATCAAAATAAATAAATTGATGGTAGCAAAACAATATTAACCCCAGTACAAACCAATAAGGTTTTTATATGTGTATGAATAACATATTTTGCCGAAAAGGGCTTCTGTCATGAGTGGCACACGTAGGGCAACTCAACTGCTCTTCATGCAGAATTGACATCATGAATAACATAGTTCACCAGTTGTAATGGAGCTTTTGGGGGGCAAAGAAGAGCATATAGTAAAATAAAACTTTATAAAACACATGGACTCATGATCATCACAATCAAGATATTGCTCCATGAACACCAAGAAAATGCATGTTATCAATTAATAGTTACATCTACTTTCCAATCTAGTAGCTGGCACCTACCACTCTGTTCTTCATTAATATAGTTGTACCATTGTTTCAAAAATATGTGTATTACATGAATGGCGTCATGCATTAGACAAACTTGTTTATCAATAAACTGTTATTTTAAAATAATTGTGGAGTCTTACAAAGTTGTAGGCAATAATAGAGATCTCATGTATTTTCCCCTCAGTTTCTCAGAATCTTAATGTTTTGCAGAATCAGTAAAATCTCACAAATAGCACATTGATAGAATCCATTGATCTCATTTGGCTGTCCTCTGTTTTACTTATACAGTTGGTGTGTATGTGTGTATGAGTTTATTTCTATGCAGTTTTATTACAGGTGCAGGGGTGTGTGCCTATTTCCACAGAAGCTCTCGGGCAGCCCATCCACATAAAGGTTTAGGTTGCCTTTTTGTAGCAATGTTTACCTTCCTCGTATCCACCCCATCCTCAACCATCTCTAATGGAAGCCACTAATCTGTTCTTCATTTAGAGAGTTTTAGCATTTCGACGGTGTTATATAAATGGAAACATACAGCATGTAACTCCTTAGGGTTGGCTGTTCTCACTCAGCACAATTCCCTGAAGATTACTCCTAGTTGTGGTGTATGGCCAAGTTTGTTCCTTTTTACTGCTGAGTGTTATTCCAAGAAAGAGATTAATCATTATTTGACCATTCACCCATTGAAGATATCTGGATTGTCCTAGATTTGGCCATTAAGAATAAAGCATCTATGAGAATCAGTGTATAGGTTTTTCTATGAACATGTTTTCATTACTTGGGAATAAATGTTAAAGTGTGCAATTCCTAAGTCATGTGGTAATTCAAGATTTTGTCTGAAATTGCCAAAGTGTTTTCAGAGTGACTGCAATGTTGTATATTTCCATGTGTAATTTCAGAGGGATAGAAAGAGGAAGCGGAACTGCTTTAGACACCAGGACTGAAGAAACAGCACAGCTGCTGGGGTTGCTCATCTCCATGGGCAACACAGAAGACTGTCCAACCAAGTGTTTCTATCAAGAAGCCTTGTTTCTTCCACAGACTGAATGAGAGTCTGGAATACAACAGCAGTAGAGTCCAGTTCCATTGCTGACACTATTAAGCAGCCAAGGATAGTGTTCTCCTTTACCACCAGGCCTGAGACTCCCCTCCACCTCTGAGAGAGACAAGGTGTCAGATGGCACTTGGAAGAGGATGCTTTCTCTCCACAGGCATGAGATGCTGCTCTCCACCCATAGACATCAGGGTAGTCATCTGGCACCAGCATGGGGATGTGTGATGCCAGAGCAAGCACAAGACCTGGAATGTGTTCACTGTGACCCACAGGCAAAGAGAAGCCTGCCTCAGCAGGCCCCCAGTGAGGAGATTCTCTTCATCTCCAGGGGCCTGAGACTCCCCTCCCACACTGGAAGTCACTGACTGTCCTAGCCAGGGGGGTCCCCACAAGACTCCTCAGGCATGACCAGCAGGAACAAGAGGAAGCCCCTATGGCACCAGGTTAACCAAGCAAGCCAAAATAGCACTACTAGGATTCTCAATAAGATGGACAGTTGATTATTCACTAGAAAATATGGAGGCCAGAAAGCAGTGGATGATGTATTCAAAGTGATAAAAGAAAAATACAACACTATCAACAAGAAATTGTATAATCACCAAAATTATCATTAAAAACACATGAGAACGTAAGCCATTCTCAGATAAAGAAATACTGAGAAAAGTCATCATTAGACCATCTGTCCTGCAAGAAATGCTAAAGAGAATCCATCCAGTTCAAAAGAACAGACACTATTAGCCAGTAATGTAAACCCACATTAAAAAAAAAAAAAAGAATACTGGTAAAGATAACTACTGAGGTAAATAGAAAAACCAGTATTAATGCATATTTGTTTTTCTTTGTAACGCTTTTCTTGTTCTATATGACTTAAAAGAAAACTGAATAAAGCAAAAATTATAAAACTGTTGATAGGCTTATAATGTATAAAGAGGTAATTTGTATGATTATCATAGCTTATTAGAGAAGGGAGAGAACATAAGCTATGCTTCATAAGAGGATAGCTACTGTATACTAATAATACTAGGTTAGTATTAATAAAAATAAGAACATTATAAAAAATGTTGATTGAATTACAAAGCAACCACTAAGACTATAATTTGAAAAGTATAGTAAAAGAAAGCACCAAAGAATTAAAACAATACACTAAAAACTATGTCACACAAAAGAATGCAATAATGGAATGTTAAATGAAGAGAAAAATGATAATACATATAGAAAACAAATAGCACAGGGACAGGTACAAAGCACACCTTAAAAGTAACATTAAGCCTACATGGGTAGAGATTAAAAGATCGGATAAAATAAAACAAATATTAAATAAAACAAAAATGATCCAACTATCTATTGTCTATAAGAGAAACAGATTAGTTTTAAAGACATACAAGTTGAAAGAAAAAGAATGAAAGAATAAGTCATGCCAATATTAACTATAAGAAATCTGGAGTGTCTCTACATACCAGACAAATAGCGCTTTAATACAAAAAATGTCAATAGGCATAAAAAGCACCATTTTATTATGATAAAAGGGTCAAGCTATCAGGAAGGTATATCTGTTTTAAACATATATGAACCTAAAAATATAGCTCCAAAATACATGAAGCAGAAATAATAGAACTGAAGAAAAAAATACACAATTCAACAACATGAGTTGGACGCTTCAGAATCACATTTTCAGCAATAGTAGAACAATCCAGAAGAACAAACAGCAAATGGAAAACTTTACATCACTATACACAGTAACACTTAACACACATTTTTAGAGCTCTCTACTTAAGAACAACAGAACAGACATTCTCCTCAGGTACATATAAAACATTCTCCAGGATAGACGATATATTAGGCCATAAAACAAGTGTCAATAAATTAAAAGATTGAAATCATATAAAGTATTTTCTTCCATAGTTACACAGAATAAAATTATAAATCAATAACAAAAGGAAAAATTTTTAAATCAGAGCAGCACCTGTGGCTCAAAGGAGTAGGGAGCCATATGCCAGAGGTGGTGGGTTCAAATCCAACCCTGGCCAAACAAACAAACAAACAAGAACTTAAAAATTTTTTTTTAAATCAAAACATGTAAAAACTAACCTGCTCCTAAAAGAAACAAAAAAAGAAATTTAGAAAATATTTTGATATGAATGGAAAAGAAAACACAAATGCAAAAGTTGGCATGAAAACTCAAATGGTGAATCCTTATTTTTTAAGGCAGCTAAAGCAGTTTGTAGAGAGACATTTATAACTAGAAACATGTCAGAACAATAATGTAGATTTTCACCTTATGATAATTGAGAGGTGAAGCCATCTTAACTCAAAACAAGCAAAAGGAAGGAAATAACAAAGATTATAAAAGGAAAAAAATGACATAAAAAATATAAAAATGTAGATTAAAAGACTGGCTGAAACATAAACAAAAATGATCTAAGTGTTGCCTATAAGAGACATAGATTATGTTAACATAGAAAATCAAGAAAAAAAATCAGTTTATAAAACAGCCACAATGACCATTAAAAAAAAATAGTTCAATTAATTTTTGACAAGTATACCAAAACCATTCAGTGGGGAAAGAACAGCATCTCTTCAAGAAATGATGCTAGACAAAAATAATAGATATCCACATGTAGAAGGACCGGCTTGACGCTTACCTTCAATTATATACAAAAATTAATCTCAAAATTCAACACTCAATTTGAGCACTCAAACTATAAAAGTCTTAAAGAAGATCATAAAAGCAGCACTTTATGATCTTGGAATCAGCAATGGTTTCTTAAGTCATGACCTAAAAAGTGTAGACAACAAGAGAAACTGAAAGATAAATTGGACTTCATTAAAATCAAAAACCTTCATGAATAAAAGAACACTTTGGAGAGAGTGAAAAGACAAATTGCAGAAAGGGAAAAACCACATAACTGATAAGAATTTATTATCTAAAATATATAATAACAAAAAGACAATTTAATGAAAAATTGGACAACATATTTGAACAGACATTTCTTCAAAGAAGAGAAACAGCCAAGGAGCCCATGAAAAGATTACCAATTTCACTGGTCTTTAGGGAAATGCAAATCAAAACCATAATGAGATCCTACTTCCTATCTATTGGGATGTCTGTAATCAAACAAAAGAAAAAAAAAAACAAGTATTGGCAAAGAATATAGAGAAATTAGAATCCTTGCAGATTTCTATTTGAAATGGAAAGTGATGCAGTTACTATGGAAAATAGTATGGCAATTCCTCAAAAAGTTAACCATAGAATTACCATATGACCCAGCAATTCACACCTAGTTACATACCCAGATCTGAAAACAAATACTTAAAATTTGATACTTGCACACCAGTGTTCATAGCAGCATTATTCCTGATAGCTAAAAGGTAAAAACAGACCAGGTGGCTATTAACAGATGCACGACTAAGTACAATGTGGTGTATGTCCATAGTGGAATATTACTCAACCTCAAAAAGGGATGAAATCCTCACATGTGCTACAACATGGATGAACTTCAAAAATATACTACGAAATGTAAGAAAAACCAGACACAAAAGGAGAAATATATTATTTCACTTATATACGTTACCTAGAATAGGCTAATTTGCAGATAAAGAAAGTAAATGAGAGACTACCAGGGGCTGTGACAGGCAGAAATGGAGATGGATCCCTTACTAGGTGTAGAGTTTCTGTTTAAGGTGATGAAAATGTTTTGAATTAACTGTAGGTAATTGGGACAGTTGTATAACTTTGTGAATCTAATTGATGCCAGTGAATTGTATACTTACAAAAATGGTAAGATTGGAAAATTTTGTTATATTTATTTATTTATTTATTTTTGCAGTTTTTGACCAGGGCTGGGTTTGAACCTACCACCTCCAGCATGTGGGGCTGGCACCTTACCCCTTTGAGCCACAGGCACTGCCCTTTGTTATATTTATTTTACCAAAATAAGAAAATTAGGTAGTGTGATTTTTTTCCCCCACTTTATTCTGCTTTGAAAATATTTGATCTTTTTCATTTGTTTCTCCATACAAATTTTATAATCAGCTTTTCTGTATCTACAAAGAATCCTGTTGAGATTTGAACAGAAGTTACATTAGACCTGTAGATTAATTAGGGGAGAACTGACATCTTATTATGAAGATGACCACACCATGTCTGTTTATTTTTGACTTGCTTTATTGCCTTTTACAGTTTTCATCGAAAAGAATCTGGACAGGTTTTGTTAAAAATGCAATTTCCTTTTTCTTTTTTTTTTTTAGTAATTGTAAATGTTTTAATGCTTTTAACCTTTTCACTTTGGTTTACAATTTTCTATGCTAACATATAAAGAGATGACTGATTTTCACTTGTTAACTTTGTATGTTGCAACGGAGTCCTTTGTAGATTCCTTGGAATTTTCCCTGCAGGCAATTATGTCATCTGTAAATAGAGACAGTCCCATTTCTTTCTTCCCAATCTGTACTCCATGCCACTTGCTTCTTTTTCTTTGCCTCAATGCCCTGGCTAGGGCTGGCAGAACCACGGCAAATGGCAGTGGTGAGAATTAACTGCTGGAGCTCAGCCCAGCTGAGGGCTAAGCTGCCAAGTTTTGGAATGGTCAGTTACTAGACTAGTGCAGTCAACCAAAAAGAAAAGCATAGTCAGACTTTAATTATGTATAGCAGTTGTATGGAGCATAAGCAAGAAGCTAAACCATGAAGGCCTCATACTCCCCACATTCTGTTTCTGCCTCTTAAAATGGCCTGTGGCTAGTCGGGCAGCCTAACCCGGAGGTGGGAGTCAGGGGTCATCTCACTGCAGGGGCATTCCCCATCAAGAGGCTCTGTGGCTTTATGCAACCTAGAGGCTGAGGGTGGGGCAGGACGAGGAGAGGAAGACCCTGAGTTCTGCCTCAGAATGGGGTAAGGGACCTTCAGGTTACCCCTCCTGCAGGAGGTTTTGGCCAAAGCGCCTGAGGAAGCCTCTGCTGCAGGAGTCCAGCTGTGGCCTCTTGGGCTAGGAAATCAGGTGCACATGAGGACTCACCCAAGTGGGAACCTGAATCCGTGACTACAGCTCTGCAGAGAAGGGCGTCCACAGTGGGCAGGGAAGCCGTGTGAAGCCCGTGTCGGGCCTGAGCGATCACAGGGAGGATTTTGGTCCTAGCCTCTTCCACCCTCTCCTTAAATTTTTAGGACTCTAGTGAGAATCGTGGGGAAACTGCAGCTTCAAGGCTGTGGTCCTACAGACCCCCACCTCCATCCAAACTTCACAGAACAAATCTCTTTATTAAAGGATTTGTACTGTTAAATTTGGATTCAGCCAGTAGTACACACTCTGGGATCCAGAAGACCACATGTGGCCCCAAAGCTGTAGATTCCTTACCCCTGCTGGTCTATCCAGGACCAGGTGATTAGTTAGAGCAGGGGCTGAGGCCCAGGGCTATGGGCTCACCCTCCTGGGCCTGCCTGAAGGCCTGGGTTTCAGTGTGCCTCTGAGTCTCAACGTGAAAGCTACTAGGCCAGGAGGAGGGGTCTGCAGCACTGTCTGGGTCTGCAGGACTGTCTGGGTCTACCTCAGAGAACTGTGAGCTTTTTAGCAAAGTTCTGACAGGAACTATTACTTGGGTGGGGCAAGCGAGGTGAAGGAAGCCATCCTGTAAGACTCCCAGGGCAGAGAAAATGTCAGGAAAATCAGGTACACACACGAGGAGTGTGATCCCAGAGGGCACACATGGTCCTGACGCTTGGAGGACAAATGGTGTGTGGAATGTCAGGGCACCCTGCGTTCTATTAAAGAGGCTGTCAGGTTAACAAGGCTTTGAATGTAGCCTTTTATCGTGGGGCCTCTTGTCCTCAGCTTTTTAGTTTCACCTGAATAATTTAGTCTCTGGTTTCACAGGAAATGCTTGGGGCAGTGAGTTTCACACAGTTTTATTTGCCCTTGACATCAATTTGTCAGCCTCAGGAGTGTGGACAACACAGGTGGGATGATTCCCAGGCTGTCATCTCAGGGTTTGTGTCCTCGGCTGTGGCCATAGGGCCTGCAGTTGTTCTGAACCCACAACACTCATGGATTCAGAGTTGGTGGGGCCGTTTTATTTGTTTTCTTTTTGTATGTTTGTTTTTTGTATATTTACTTTTTTTAGGAGGAGGAAAAAACTCTTAGGCATACCTAGTTAGACAAGACAAAGATTATTAACGTCTTCCCCTCTCGTATCTTTCTAAAAATTGAGTTTTTGTGTTTCATTTCAGCTGTTGCAAGTATTGGTATTGCTTACTTAGTAACTAAAACTTTATACTCTTTAAAATTATTTTCTAATTTTTATTTAGACATTTTGCTTAGAAGGATTGGAAGAGGGACAAAGTATTTTCACCCAAAAATATTTGTATATGACAAAACTAGGAAAAAAAATCATGTTTAAGAATTTGATGAGCACCAAATTTTGAATTTTTGAAAGATTTTAAAATGTTTCCCCAACCTCTCAATCTTTGTTGTATAAAGACCATTTTATTTTTTATCTATTTGAGTCTTTTAAAATGGGCTGAAGGGGACAATCTCTCATGGAAGCCAAAGGGCTGTGACCATAGGAAAAGGGGGTGCAGTGGGAGCAGGGGTAGCCAGTGGGCCGGCTCTATAGGGAAGTGAGGAGAGTCCATTGGGCACTGCTGCCTAGAGGCTCCAGGCTGCTCCCCTGAGATGCATAGTCCAGGTTGGGGTAATTTTGTCTCCTTTATCCAGCCACTTAAGCCTGTTTGCGAACTGTTTGATGAAATGTTTCATGGTCCCTGCAACTTGGGGGTGACGTGGAGCCTAGAGAATCCACCATATGCCCTGTGATTGGGCCTTGTGGCATGTAGCTGGCCCAAACCCAGGCAGTTATCAGAGGCAGTGTGTTGAGGAAACCTGAGTAGGAAACAACTGTGGTGTCATAGGGCCTGGACAGGGTGGCCCAAATCAGTAGAACACGGAAGGATGGCTAGACAAACCTGGAGAATGCATCAACCACAGTCAGGATCCAGAGGAGCACAGCGGATGGAATGGATGTCCCAGTGTGATCCATCCCTACAAACGTCCTGGCCTGTGGGCCTGAGAAGCTGCCCTGGGCATTGTGTATAGTCTCGTCAAGGGTCTGACAAAGACTACAGCTTCTCCATGCTGTTTGGCATCTTCTGCGGATAGCAGCAGTCAGGCCTGGGGCCCAGTGTAGGACAGTGAGTTTTTATGGGCCACCTCCTTGTGGATCTAGGAGATGACTGGTGACATGTCAACTTGCTTTGGGGTGGATGCTTCAGTTTCCACATTTCATTGACAAAGACCGTCGTTGGTTCACTTGTTTTATTTTCTTTTATAAGCTCAGTGGCCTTGTTAGTGATTCTTTACATTGACTGATCCATTAGGAGGAGAACTGATTTTTATGTAAATGTCTTGTCTCCTAGGGCAGCTCTTGTTATATGCTAGTCTGAGGCTGAGCCATAGCCCATAGGTCAGTGAAACCACAGCAGGTTCTTCTTTTGGGTGGCTTGGATAGCCATCTGTAACCCCATGAAACATTCTCATTGAGTAGAATGTCCTCTCACCAGGCTCAGAGAGGGACAGGTGTCTCCTAAGTTAGATGACAGGCACTCTCTGTTCCAGCCCAGCAGATGATAACTGGGAGGAACCATCAGTGAACCAGGCCCCGTATGGCCAGGAAATCTCTGCATCTGGACTCCTGCTGGCCAGTGGAGACAGCAGCTCTGTGGGCAGTGTGCTGGGAGGTGGAGGGGCACTCCTGAGAGCTTTCCATGAAGTTGCAAGACCCCAGCTGCTGAGGTCTCACCCATTCTCGTAGTTGCCAGTTTTATTTTACTACAGAAGATTTCTGAGTTGCCCTCACTCAGTATTTTAGACTTTTTTCTTAGACCTGCAGCATAACTGGGATTTTTGGTTTTAAGATGATTTTACAGCCATGGGGGTACAGTATTTATGAAAGCCCAATAACAGGCCAATAATTTTCTCTCAACAGATGTGTATGTTTTTAGCTGACTCTGGAAGATTATAGGACCTTCTGGCCCATGGTGGTAATTTTTGCCATAAGCTCTAATTGGCAGAGCCTGGGTGGAGAGAGCAGGAGGGGTTATCATGATCTCTAATTCAAGTAGCAAAGTATGATCAGGAGGGTGGCCAGGATGGTCCCTTGGAAGGTCTCCTGGATGTTCTGTTTGTGGGGGCTGCACTCAAAGGTAACCCAGGGGATGGGTGGCACCAAGAGCTCTGTGTGGCAGGTGAGGGCACTAGGCAGTGTCTCACTGAGCAAGAGCTCTGTTTCTGCTTGTGGGGCAGAGAGGGCTGACGCTTGGTGGTTCCCTCTTCTGGTGTGAGACACTGTTCCTTTCCCTTTACAGGCATTTTACTTGGGTGTTAATTACTTACATTTTGTCTGTGATAGTGGAGCAGCATGTAAAATCCTATATTCTGATGGTACTTTTCTGTTGATACTCAAAGGATTTTCCTGCTGGGCCTGTGTGTTTAGAAATAATAGTTGTCAGGGAAAAACAAGGTGTGTCAGCCTTCTTGATTAAATATTGTTATGGAAGATCATTCCCTCATCTATTTTGTCATTCTTTACATCTGAGCATAGCCAGGCATCTCTTGGTCCTCAACATTCCACACACTTTGTAGCTTATATTGCACAAGTCAGCAGCAGGTGCACTGACCACCAGGCAGGCACTGGGGGATGTCCAGATCCATACCCTCCATGGTTCCTGGTCCGTGGAAATGGATCTGTTGAGAGTAAATACCTTAATATTGGCCCACACTACACTTCGTACAGCAGACAAGCATTGTTCACATTTGGGGTTGTGTGTGCCTGTCTCCTGCATTTGTATTTTATAAATATGTAGATGCCTCTTCTGTCTTTATACTTTTTATTTGTTGCTTTCTAGACACAGGGCAGATGAATCGTTTCCACTCCTCCATCATAAACAAACCTTCAAAGAATCACATACAAGTATTTCAAACATCAGAAATATAATAATCAGCTCGGAAGAAATGTTCAAACATTTCTTTTCAAATGATAAACACAATCTTTTTTATTTTTGCTCATCTTCCTTTAACAATTCCCTGATCAAGAAAGACTCAAATAAAATTATTTTTTGCAAAGAAAATCGCTCACTTTATTCTCTGTAGGGATTTCAGAATTTAAATGTCTTGAGCCTCATAACTACAGTAACAGTTTATCAAATAATTATGAGTAAGTTGAGTATTATTCGTTTAATGCAACACTTGGGGTACCAGAACAACTGTTAATTTTCAACTGAAGTATTTTTTACATGGATTATTTCCCAAGGTGAAATATTAGTCATGTTAGTTGTTGCTCCTTAGAATGAGTAAGGACAGAAATACTAAGTTTTAGATGCAGGAGTGCTATTTGTGAGTCATTCCCTAGTCATTATTCTGGGTACTACTCATAACAGCCTAGAGAGCAGTTATTCTCATCTACATCCTATGGATAAGGAGACTGAGGGCTGAAGATCTTAAGTCACTTGGCTAATCTCACATGAACAGTAGACAGAGAAGCTGAAAGCAACCCTGAGCCCTGCTCCAGCCTCCTGTCACAGCCTCCTGACTGGTCCTCACTCCCCACCCTGTCTGTCCTCTGCTTCTTGGTCTATTCTCAATCCTGCTGTTAAAAACTAAAGTCGGGTCATGCTGGGTGACTGCTAGAAGACAATTCTCCATGGATTTCTTGTGCTTCTGCAGAGTTTGGGCCTTCCAAGCAAAAGATATATTTGAGTAGCCAACAGCTTTGGAAGGCAGATGTAGTGTGTATCCCTGAAGAGAGATGTAGAAACCCACCACCCTGAGATGTCTGTGATAGCAAAGATGAAGCCCTCTTCTTTTCTTTCCAGAGATGTCTGCTTACATTCTAGAAAGGTAGTCATCCCCCTTCTGAGAAGAGGAAAGGCAACTTCCAATATCCACACTCACCCAGGCAGGGTGTAACATAACACATACAAACACACCCAGGCAGGTGACTCGGGCCTCATCCTTGCAGAGCACTGGAGATACTTCTGCAGCTGCTGACTTTGCTGACAGCAAGAACAGCCTTTGTCCTTGGTCAGTGAGCACAGTGGCAAGTAGAGTGGGCAGGGTCAAAGCTCAGACTCTTCACAGCTTACCACTTAACTGTGAGTCAGAAAAGCCTCTACTTAAACCCCCATGGTCTTTCCGCTCCACACAGAGTAAAAGTGGAAGCCTTGTCATGGAGTTTATGAAGCTCTGCAGGACTCCCCGAACACCTCAGCTATTTTCTTTCTCTCCTACTTGCTCACTCCCCTCAGAAAACTGGCTTCTTTGCTCACCCTTGAAACCAACCGGCAGTCTCTTGCCCCAGGAGTTTGCATTTGCTCATCCCTCTACCTGAAAAGCGCTTTCCTGGAGTAGCTGCCCAGCTCACTGTCTCGCCATGCTGGCTGTTGTGTGACTGTCATATTCTCAGCAAGTCTCTTCTGTGACCACATTTTATAAATGCATCCACTCTCTCCATGCTCCTCACCCTCCCTCGGCTTTATTCTCTTCAGTCTTACTTAGTACATATTTTACTTATTTATCTCATTTTTCTGTGCACTTTCCCCCTCCAGAATGCAGACTTCATAAAAATAGGATGTTGGCCACCTTTATTTACTCCTACACCCCCTGAGGCAAGAAAGTAAAAGCAGAACTAAAAGAATCTGTCCTAGCCGCTCTGTGTTGGCCTCAGCCAAGCCGCAGGCGTTTCTGTTGTCTGCGTGTTTTTCCCCTGATATACACGGGGCCTAGATTGTAACCTAGTAACTTCCTTGGGTTTCTGTTGCCTTTGGGGCAGGTGGTCCGACCAGTCTCAAGGACGTGGGTGAATCTGACCTTCCCCCTTGAGCCTGGGACCTTGAGGATGATGTCATGTCTCTCTCTCTTATAACCCTCATGTGCACTCCCACCCTGAAAGGTGGATAAAAGAGAGGCAAGAGGTTGAGTTGGGGGGCTCGGTTTTGGGAAACACGCTGGTGTTCTGAGTACCCCCAGCTGAATAAACCTGCTTCCTCTAATCAACTGGTGCCTGGAGTCTTCTGTCTGCGTCGGTTTCCTGCTACGCCACCACCTACATACAACAGTGACTGGCCCACAGCAGAGACCCAAGAAATATCCGTTAACAAATAATTGAATTCATAACTCTGAATCTATGTTGTTTTTACTTCCATGTTATCTTTATTGAATCTTTTATTGGAAGAAAACCAATTAATGGGCTCAGTGCCCATAGCTGTGAGTAGGGCGCCAGCCACATACACCAAGGCTCGAGTGCTGGAGCCTGGCCTGGGCTTGCTGAGGAACAATGACAACTGCAACCAAAAAATAGCGCAGTGGGTGCCTGTAGGCCCTACTTGAGAGGGTGAGGCAAGAGAATTACTTACACCCAAGAATTTGAGGTTGCTGTGAACTGTGATACCACGGCACTCTACCCAGGGTGACATAATGAGATTCTGTCTAAAAAAGAAAAAAAGAAAGAAAAGAAAACCAATTAATGTATGAAGTGAAAATTAGTTGAGGCTACTTTGGGGAAAGAAAATAATGAGTTTAAAAAACAAAATAATAACAGATACAATGGAGAACTAAATTTAAAATTTATAGAACTTAATGTACATACCTTAAAAACTGACGATTCAGTTTTTCTTTATTTTAAATTAATGTGAAGGTATGAATTTTTAGATTACATTGTTCGCACTTCCAAGGTAAAGTTCAAGTTGTAGTTGAGCCCTTCACCTAGCAGGAATGCTAAACACCCTCACATTGTATACATTAGGTGAGATTGTGCCAACTGCCCTCTCTTCTCCTCCATCAATCTCTCTCTACCTTCCTCCTTTGCTAGACCATATTTGCCTGTTACCTTTTGCGTGGATGTGCAATTGTTTATATATCAGTTTCATATTAGTATTGAGTACTTTGGATAATTTGTTTTCCATTCCTGAGACACTTTACTATGAAGGATGTGTTTCAACTCCATCCACATAAACATAAAAGATGTAAAGTCTTTAACTTTTCTTATGGATGAATAGTATTCCACGGTATATATATGCCACAGTTCATTGCTCCATTCAAGGGATGATGGGAATTTAGGTTGTTTCTATGACTTCGTGATTGTGAATTGAACTGCATTAAACATTCTGGTGAAAATGTTTTTGTTGTAAAATTATCTTTGTTCTTCCAGGTAAATACCTAGTAATGGAATTGCAGGATCAAACGGAAGGTTGACTTTCAGTTCGTTAAAAATTCACCACACTTCTTTCCAAAAACATTGTATTAATTTGTAATCCCACCAGCAGCACAAAAGTGTTCTTTTTTTCCTCCACATCTACTCCAGAATCTGCCGTTTGGGGACTTTGTGATGGAGTTAAGTGAGATCTCAGAGTGGCTTTTGATTTGCATTTCTCTGATGACTAGGAATCATGAGCATTTTTTCATGTGTTTATTGGCCATTTGTCTGTCATCTTCAGAGAAGTTTCTGTTCAAGTCTCTTGGGATTACTTACTCTTTTCTTGCTGATAAATTTGAGTTCTCTGTAGATTCTAGTTATCAGTCCTTTGTCAGATTCATAACATGCAAAAATCTTCTCCCATTCCAAATGCTGTCTGTTTCCCTTCTTTGTTATGATACCCTTCGCTGTGCAGACATTTTTTAGCTTGATCAAATCCCATTTATTTATTTTTGCTGTTGCTACCATTGCTAGGGGTGTCTTACTCATAAAGTCTTTTCCCAGGTCAGTATCTTCAGGTGTTTTTCCCCACCCTCTTTGACAGTTTTTATTGTTTCATGTCTTAAATTCAAATATTTTCTCCAATGAGCATCAATTTTTGTCAGTGTTGAGAGATGTGGGTCCAGTTTTAGTCTTCTATATGTGGCTAACCAGTTCTCCCAGCACCACTTATTAAATAGGGATTCTTTTCCCCAGTGTATGCTTTTCTTTGGTTTATCAAAGATCAAATAGGGATATGTGGCTGGGTTTCTCTGTTCTGTTTCATAGATCTCTATCTCTTTTTTTGTGTCAGTACCATGCTGTTTTGATCATTACAGACTTGTAGTATAACTAAAGTCTGGTAATGTAATGCCTCTAGATTTTTTAAAATTTTATTTCTGATAATTGTATTTGCTATTTGGGTGTTTTTCTTAATCCATATGAAGCAAAGTACTATTTTCTCAAATTCTTCTAAATATGACATTGGTGCTTTCATGGGGATTGTATTAAATCTCTAGATTGCTTTGGGTAGCATGAACATTTAAATGATGTTGATTTTTCCCAGCCACAGGCATGGTATGTTTTCCCATTTATTAACATCTTTTGCTATTTCTTTTCTCAGAGTTTCATTGTTCTCTTATAGAGATCTTTCACATCTTTTTTCAGATGAATTCCCAGGTATTTCATCTTTTTTTAGAGCTACTGTAAAAGGTATATTCTTTGATTTTATTCTCAGCTTGACTCTTATTGGCATACACAAAGGCTACTGATTTGTGGGTGTTGATTTTGTATCCTGAGATATTGCTACATTCCTTGATCAACTCTAAGAGCTTTGTAGTTGAGTCCCTGGGGGTTTTCAGGTATAAGATCATGAAAAACTGATAATTTTGAAAACAAATGGAAACTTATCCCCAAGGACACTTTCTCTGGGCAGATGCATCTAACCATCTTCCTTTGGAAATTTCATCTTTTGGGAATTAATGTACTTTTTCTGTCTGGACAATTAGGCAACATATTGAGTTCCAAAGTGTCTGACTTTTAGGTACTTAATTCTAAGCCAAGCTAATCAACCACATTTGGTAGATGGCTCAAAATGTGCTTTGTTCATATTTTCTGGGTCCATCTTACCCAGAAACATTTTTGCATGTGCAATTTCTTTTATATGTGTGTTTTGAATAATTTAGAAATATTCCCTCAATTTTTAGGAGTAATTTGTTAGGATTAAAACTCTAGAGGTATGAATAAGACAAGATCTGGTAGGTTCCATTGTTTTTCTAACAAGATAAGAATGATGAAGAAACTCTGAGGAGCATTGAAATAATTGAATTTGTACTCTTCTCTATGAGACCTTGAACAAATCTTTAGCTACGTGATCCCCACCTTCCTCACATACAAAACAGAGCGTGTAAATCCCAGCACAGAGGAAAGTCAAGAAAATTAAAGGAGGTAAAGAATGAAAGTTGCGTCTTGTTATATAGATTCAAAGATTCAGAATGACAAAATTGAGAGAGAAGAGATGGTTTTATACGATACAGAAGCCATTTTGTCACTGATGATGAGATACATTTCCCAAGTCCCAGCTAAATCCTGGATATTTTATATAATCTGTGTGACATGAGGTGATCTAGGATAAAATTAAACACATTCCAAGAAAAACTTCTAATCCGGAATGAACAAATGCAAACTACTCATGTGACTACTTCTCTGTGATCAGACAGCACCTATTTGACTTGAGAAAATCTTTATCTGCTGAATCTTAAATTTAATATGAACTAAAGTTACTGAGGCTGTCCCTGTAGGTGTCTGAAAGTCCTCGATCCTGCTATTTGGTGATACTGAACCCAAATGAGAATTGCATGTATTGAGTATGAGCATGTGTGAGTGTGAGCTGAACTGCCTGCCTCTCTACTCTCCCTCTGTCCTTACATGGAGATGCAGAAGAAAGCAATATTCTCACATGTATCAGCAGAGGAGTTGCCACAGATGAGAACAATTTATTCTCAAAGACCCCGTAAGTTATGTCAAATTGGAAAGTCAATGTAAACTAAAAATATTAAAAATAACTGTCTTCTCCAAGTCATTAACAAAAATGTGACAAAAATCTAGCCAAATATGGCAGCATCAGCAAGGACAGCTCTTCGTCCAACACCAATACCCATCAACCCAGACACTGATCTCTAATCCTGTTCTTCCTTGGAAGAAATCAGGACTGCCTGATGGGTGCTTTATCTCATAATTCTTGGCAATAAAAAAATCTTGATGTCTTTAGAAAATCTAGATCTATACCCTTTGAAATAATTAATAGAAGAGCTAAAAGAACATAGTCAAATTTTGACAGTTTGAGTAAACCTCAAAATGATAGTTAAGGACAACCAGGTAAACTGAAGGGGTCACAAGCTCATGGTGACAAAAGAAAAACATTGATATAAAATGGAGGGAACAATAATTATAATAACGATGAATATGATGGACACGCCATAGGGTTTTAATGACTTTAGTGAATTGGAAGTAATTACGTATATGAGCTATATCCAGTGAGTACGTGTCTATGGGTAAGGAATAGATTTGTGCTGGTTTCTATCTATGGGAGCAAGAACGAACAACCACTTAGAACTGTGAGTAAACCAGGCATCCCTGGGAGAAATGGAAACACACCTAGACGTCTAGATTAGAACAAGGAGTCACGCAGTACGGGTGCTGCCCCGGAGGCAGTCTCTGTGTTCTCACCTAGTAGCCAAATGGGTTATCAGTAAATTCCAAAAGTAGAATTAGCTACATGCTCTAAGAAGTACCCACCAGAGGAATATAATGTGAACCAGATTTGGAATCTTAAATATTCTAGTGAGTCCATTTTTTTTTTCAAAAAAGGAAAATGAATGAGGTGAAGCTAATTTTAACAAGATACTTCATCTATCCCAATATCTCTGAAGCATGACCATTTCTAATTGTGGCACTAGACACATTTCAAAGGGTCCTTGAAATGGCTCATCATGCATGGCTGTGCTGCAAAGAAGCTGTGACTACATAGACTCATTCATTATTTCTTGAGAGACGAAATCTTCCAGCTGCACCAACATAAGGAAATGCTGATGAGGAGTGCATGTGTGTTGAATAGCCACAGGGACCAAGATGCTCTGCCTAATGGCCATCCTGGTCACGGCCAGGAGAGCCTGATGGCATAAAGAGTAAAAATGTGTTACTGATAGACACAACCCATGGGTCTGGCCTCCCTGTGAATTGATAGCAGCATGCTTGTCACCCAGATCCTGTAGTACTAGCTGCTCTGGGATAATGCCCCTTTTTCTTAGGGGAAAAGGAATGGTAGTCAGAAGAACACTGAAACCTGGAAAGGCTTGGGAAAAATGCCTTAAGGAGGGAAAATAAAGAAGAGGAAAAAGGAAACTGTTTAAAAACATTAAATCTCTTGCAAATAAATAGTAATGAGAATTCTCTGCACACTACATAAATCTCATATTTAAAATTTATCAGAGTTGAGTACACTTTGACCTCCTCAAGACCTGCTCCCTCCCCAAAGAGAGGGAGATTGTTATTCCTCTCATTAAGTAATGAAAATTACTCAAGCAATTTGGTACAAGATCTACTAGTGAGCTGAGTTGTGTTGTTTGCCCTTAGGCTATAAACAGACTTTCTCCAAAGACTTGAAAAGAAAGGACAAAGAAGGAGCCTCCCAAGCTCTCTAAAGGTCAGGAAAGGTGAGGAAAGAGCCCTTTAGAGCACCTTTCAGAAAGAGACCCCACAGCGGGGCAGCTGGACTGTATGTAACCCTTACAAGGTTACCTGAAGACAGCTTTAGGCAAGAGTCTGGCCAAGTATGGAACAGGAGACGATAAGGTACAGCAAACAGGTCTATCACCTGATTGGAGCCCTCCCTGGAGAAGCCATGGCAATGAAAGTCAGGCTGGAACACAATGGCTGCAGCTGGCCCCCTTGGTGTGAGCCCTTTGACATGGGGCTCACATCCGTAATTCCTCTCACTCCAAGCCCATCTGCGGTGGGCAGATGGAGGACTGGCTTCACCACGCAGCCACACTAGCCTATGTGCCTGATGATTCTGCATCTCCAAAGACATCACTTACTATTCTGACTTTATGTCATGGTTTCCTTTGTTTAGTTATGATCAAGATATTCACTGCAAAATGCAGCCAGTCTTAGCAGCTGGGGCCAAGATGGCTTCTCAATATAAGATGTGGACTCCAGACTGGGGACCAAGGCCAGCTCTTCATTCTCATGGAGAAGCCACCCAGGCTGCTTCTCAGAAGAGAACACAGGGACCAACACTATGAAAGAAGGGGATTCTTCAACACTTTATGTTTTCACAGGCAGAGAAAAGTTGTGCTCAATTTTTATCTTTGGATTGTTTTGTTATGCTAACCACTCTTAGCTGGGAACAATGGCTCACGCCTATAAACAGCACTCTGGGAAGCTGAGGCAGGGTGCTCCCTTGAGCTCAAGAGTTCAAGACCAGCCTGAGTAAGATGGAGATCCAGTCTCTATTAAAAATAAAAGTAAAAAAATAGCTGTTTTTGTGGCAGATTGCCTGTAGTCCCAGCTACTTGTGAGGCTTAGGTAGGAGGATTGTATGAACACAGGAATTTGAGGTTGATGAGCTATGATGCCATGGCATTCTAGCCTGGGCAAAGGAATGAGACTCTGCCTTAAAAAAAAAAAAAAACTGCTTTTTTTCCTGACTTTCAATTTAGCTAGAGAATAGCTAATGTATACTGTTTACAGCATGCATGTACATTCACATGTAAGTATACAATGACCTGTGTACAATGTATATATGAATAAAATATGCACATGGTAGGCCTAGGAATTTATCTGGAGGATGGCAGGAAGGTTATAAAGTCAGACAAAAATCCATCAACCCAATTGTAAAAGAGTTTCTTTAAATTGCTGACCAAAAAAAAAACGCCCCAAACTTTGCAGAAGAGTCTCACACCTGAGTTATCTCTGATGACTGAATTACTTACCTGGGAGTATTTTTGTTATACCATTTGAGGGCAGCTGGACCGTGAATTCAACTTCCTATTGTGACCACATTGCTGGGTGAAGATGCCCACATGCTGTTGTGGGCCAGCAGGGGGACTCACCTTCCTGAAGTGGCTCTTCTCTCCTCCTCCTGGGTAACCACGAAAACACTCGCTGACAATTCAGTCACGCACTCTTTGCTTATGTTGTGCAACACATAGAGCAATTTATCAAGGTAATAGCAAGTCTCCTGAAAGTCTAGAAGGCTGCAATTTATTATCGGAAAAACAAAACCTCAACCATATTTTCTAATGCTAGTGGGGATGAAAGTTTCTCATAATTGGAAACTAAAGAATCCTAAGAAAACAGGTAAGGAGAAAGTCTCCTTCTGTTCTCATAAGGGATTCATTCCCTGACCAATCCCTCTGATCACTGTTTCCAGCTCGTAATTAGAAACATGTCAGTGAATATGTCTCACTTTGCTGAGATGGAGCGTCTGGGCTGAATTCTTTTCAGAATCTTTTGTTCTTTTGTTTTCTAAAATCCCTATATAGAATCTAGATTATATGGAAATAAAAGATTTTTAAAGCCTATAACAGCTTTTTAAGTGGGAGGGAGCAAAGGTAAGGATCAAAACCAGCAGAACTCAGAAGCACTACTGTGTTTCCCCAAAAATAAATCACTGTCTTACATTTATTTTTTCTCAGGAAGACACACTAGGGCTTATTTTCAGGTGATGTCTTTTTTTGCAGTTTGTGGCCAGGGCTGGGTTTGAACCCGCCATCTCTGGCATATGGGGCTGGCACCCTACTCTTTTGAGCCACAGGCATGGCCAGGGATGTCTTATTTTTATTAAGTATAATACTACAATCTACATTTATTCAAATACAGTTAAGTCATCTTCTTCTAGAACCTGACAGGGGGAGCCAACCTTGCTGGTGGGGCTGGCGCTAGTGGTGTGTGAACTCCTTTTCCCTAGCCGTTTGTACGTGCACAATAGGATGCCTGCACCCGCAGTTACCCACACAAGTGCAAATGGCTTGGAGAAAGGTGCTGTGGCAGATAAAAGGTCTTCTAGTCTTCCTTACCACTTTGTGCTGAAATGCAGAGGTACACTGCATAGCCATACCCATCACTAGGTCTCATTATTGGGGTAGGGCTTATATTTAACAAATGCATAGAAATCCTGCTCTGGCTTATTTTGTTGATAGGTCTTATTTTCGGGGAAACATGGTAGTTCCCATTGAAGTTTCTCATTCCTTTTTAGGAAGTGGGAGATGGTAAATTCTCTGGGAGATAGATTGTTGCATAGGTTGATCTATTTACTTAAAAATGGAGCAAACATAGACTCCGCCTTCAGACTGTCTGCATGCTGATCTTGCTCAGGCAGTCATTCTCTGTGGGACCTTGGGTATATCTTTTAAATTTTCTGTGTTCAAGTTTCCATACAAAAATTATAAAATATGGTTAAAATGGTGTTTGTCTCACAGGCTGTAATGAGATTCATATAAGGTCACACATGTGTCCATTTATAATAGAATATTTGCAGGGTAAAGAAACTTTAGACTCATTCACAAGTGAAGAAACTAAACGGTAGTTTGAGACCCAAACCAAGTTTAGAAACTCAAATTTATAGTAGCACCAATCAATAGACTCATGGAATTTAGTGCAGGGCTCAGCTGCTACAAGTCAACAGATGATAGCCTTGGGATAGAGTCAGGATTGAAGGAAGAGAACACAGTGAAAAATAAGGTGCCATGAATGTTAAGGATTTGGGGGAAAGGTCAGGTTCAGTAGTAAGCTAAAGGGATGAGGCTAGAAATAAAATGTGGCTGATTAAGGCCTTCAGAGCAAAGAGAATAGTGAGCTTAAGGTTGGAAGACTAAAGATTTGGATTCTACTAGAGGAATTGGGGTTTAATAGTTCAGGAATTGAATGGTTCAGAGAGATGGTCCACAATTCCTAGGGAGAAATTTGAAACTCCAAAGTAAAGGTGAGGCTGTGTTTTTATATCAACAGACTACAATTCCGGTAAAGATGGATGTTCAAGGACATAAACAAATCTACTTTATTGATTTGTTTTGTTTTTAGAGATAAAACATCCAAGTAATCTTTAGGATCTAAAAATAATGATTATAGAATTACTTGATAAATATAAGAAGTACATGAAAATACTCCAGTTTTATAATATAAACATGACTAAAGCATGTGTTTTCAATAGGTATAATATCACTCCCAATTGGTAGAAACTCATTTCTTGATGGGAAAAAAAATCCTTGGGTATTATAACTACTTGTGGCTTACTTAGCCCAAGAAAACCTTCCTCCCTAGTATTTAATTGCTCCTGTTGAGTTTTCTTGGATATCACAACAGCAGCATTGACATTGAGTTCATGGGCATTAACACAAAATGTATGCAGGGTCATGTTACAAAATTATGCAAACAGATGGCTGCAGGGAGGGCTTCCTTCTCATCCTTTCCTCCCCAAAGTCATTTCCAAGATGTCACCTGTACCTGTTGGCTGCCATTGGCTGCACTGAGAACATTGTTTCTCATATGATCTCAGGGATTTCATGTGTGACTTGGGCTTTGTGTATTAAATTTAACCATTTATGATTTATCATTTAATTCTAAAAATGTTATTCAATTCACCATTAATTATGTCAAGTACTGAAAAAAACTTCATAATAAATTATAGTTTAAAATTATCTTTTCATATCAAGTAAAAATTAAAAGTTAATTTCATCCATCAGGCTGGGATTCAGGGAAGATGGAGGACTGGTAGCAACCCTTGACAGAAGCTCCTGAGCAGAGGAAGAAAAACTGGATGGAATCAGACTCTATGGAGCCAAACATGGGGAGATGAGCCAAGAAAGAAGTTTAGCAAGCTGTAACTCCAAGGAAGAACACTCAAGAAAACAAATTACAGGTACAAAGCCTATTGACTAGAGGACAGGAGACTCCTCCCCCAAGCAGGAGGCCTGCCATAATCTATCTGTGAATGAGTAGGGAACAAAAGGCCTCTCATTTTACATTGCTGGACAGAGCTGCTAAACTCCAGGTCTCTTTCTCTTTCTCCCACTTATGAACCTAGACACCACCCCACTGGGCATAAAATTAAACAGATATTTTCCCCTGCAAGTCCAAACTCCCAGTCCACCCTTTCCCCCTTGCATGGCGGTCTGAAATTCTGCCCCCTGCAGAGCACAGAGTGTTTGGTCTTATCTTGAGAGATCTGGGTAGAGTGTGGCCCACCAACCATCAGGATGGAATCTGTGACTAAGGAGGAAGGAAGAGGTAGTGGGAAGAAAGGAACACTCAGCAGGAGGAAGAGCAGTCCCCTGGTTATGACTATGCCTGGCCATTGGTGGTGTTGACCCTCAGTTTGGACTGTGTCTGGTGGGATGGGGTGCAGAAACCCTGGCTCTGACTGCACCCACAGCAGGAGAGTGGTTACCCCATGTGGACTGAGTTCAGCAGACAGGACTTGTCCCCTCCCCTGCTGGGCCAGTGAGCAGAGACTTGCTAGGCATGGACTAAAACCTGAGAGCAAGGGCATGGTCTCTTGTTTCCAACAGAACCCTGAAGCAATGGCTTACTGGATGTGAACCAAAACCTGAGAGCTAGGGCATGATCCCCTGTCTCCAGCCGGGTTGGTAATCAGAGGCTTACTTGGTGAGGACTGAGACCTATGAGTAGAGTGTGGTGACCTGACTCTAACAGAGCCTGTGAACAGAGGCTTTCCAGGCAGTGGACTGAGACTGGCAGGAGGGGGTGTTGTCCCTGACTCCAACTGGTCTGGCAAACAGAGGCTAGCTGGGTGTGGACTGAGACCAGAGGGTGGGGCCTGGTGCCTTGACTCCAACAGGGCCTGTGAACAGAGGCTTGCCAGGCAGTGGACTGAGACTGGCAGGCAGGGGCATGGTCCCCTGACTCCAACTGGCCTGGCAAGCAGAGGCTAGCTGGGTGAGGTCTGAGACCAGTGGGGAGGGGCGTGACCCCTGGCTCCAATTGGGCCTGTGAGCAGAGAAATGGACAACAGTGTGGATTAAGTCTGGAAGACCTGGCTTCAATTGTGCTGTTGGAGATGCTTAAATCCCTTTCTTATGAGCAGGGTTTGCACTGCCTGAGACAATTTAATTGGAACCCATGTCTGGGGCTGTCCACCTGGGGACATTCTGAGGTTGACCTTCAAAGTTTTGCAGTGATAAAGAACTGAAGGGTTGGGGCTGGGCACTGCAGCTGTTTGTATATCTTCACAGTAGAGATTTCGACCTAATACTGTGGTTAGGATAGGGTAGAGGTTGGTTGATATCAAAACAGGGCTAGCTTGCCCTACCTCACTAAGTAGGTCCTCAGAGTCCCTGGCCAAAACTCTGAAAGGGGCTTTTGTTATGTTGTAGGATATAAGCCACAATACAAAGCCTAGTGCTTTGGTAAGGGGCTATCTCTACTACCTGGGAACCCCAATTCAATCTCACCCTACCAGTTCTAATAACCAAACAGTGGAAAATAAGCATGGTGTAGACTCAACAGGAGAACTCTGGCAACATAAATAACCAGAGTAGATCACCCCCCCCCAAGAAATGATAAAGGAGATACAATTGAAAATGCCATGCATAGACTAACGGCAGCAATGTCAGAAATCAAATTCAGAATATGAATTGCAAAAAAGATAAAGATAGAAATTAAATTCCAAACAGTAGTTCTAAAGGTGATTAAGGAAATTAATGAATTCAAACCCCAAGTCACCAAAGATATAGGCATAATAAGAAAAGAGATAGCAGAGCTTAAGTAAAGGAAAAAGTTAGTTGAGGAGCTCCGAAATACAGTAGAATCCCTCAGTAATAGAGTTGACCAGGCAGAAGAAAGGATCTCAGAAACTGAAGACAAAGCTTTTGAACATTCCCAAACACTCAAAGAGGCAGACAAATGGAGAGCAAAAACTGATCACTCCCTGAGAGAGCTGTGGGATCACTCCAAAAGATCAAACATTCTTCTTATAGGAATTCCCAAAGGTGAAGAGGATGGTCCAAAAGGTACAGCTGTTCTACTCTAAGAGATTTTGGAGAATTTCCCAAACATTGCTAGAGATGCAGAACTTCGGATAGCAGGCAGTTTCAGAACCTAAGCAAGACTCAATCCAAATAAAGCACCTCCTAGACACATTGTGATTAACTTAGCCAAAGTTAAGACAAAGGAGAAAATTCTGCAAGCAGCCAGACATAAGAAAAGCATCACCTACAAAGGGAGAAGTATCAGAATGACTGCAGATCTCTCAGCTGAAACGTTTCAAGCCAGAAAAAGATGGTCATCAACGTTAATCTCCTAAAACAAAACAACTTCCAGCCCAGGATCCTATATCCAGCTAAACTGAGTTTCATTTGTGATGGAGAAATCAAATACTTTAATGGCATAAACATATTGAAGAAATTTGCCATAACTAAACCAGCACTCCAGGATATTTTCAGACTCATCCTCCATAGTGACCAGTACAATGCTCTACCTCCACAGTAAACTCACCCAGAAATTTTTGAACAAAACCCAACTTCTACAGTGGTGAAAGCATTAAAATTGTCCACTGGACATCCAAAAATTATGACACCAAAAACACAAGGTGTTTATCAATTCTCTAAATTAATTTGAATGTTTTAAATTGTCCTCTAAAGAGGCACAGGCTAGCTGCCTGGATACATAAACTCAGTTTGGATATCTGCTGTATACAAGAATCTCACCTTACCTTAAAGGATAAAAATAGACTCAGAGTGAAGGGATGGAGGCATATAATAGAGGCAAATGGAAACCAGAAAAAAGCAGGGGTTACAATTTTAGAAGCAGATACAATTGGCTTTAAACCAACAAAGATAAGGAAGGTCACTACATATTTGTCAAGGGAAACACCCAACATGAAGAGATTTCAATAATTAACATTTATGCACCCTACCAGAATGCTCCTCAATTCATAATGCAGACCCTAATGGATACAAACAACTTGATATCCTCCTGAACTGTAATAGTTGGAGATTTTAACATCCCTTTGGCAGTTTTGGATAGATCCTCTAAGAAGAAACTAAACAAAGAAGTATTAGACTTAAACCTGACCCTAGAACAAATGGACTTTACAGACTTCTACACAACGTTTTACCCTAATAAAACTAAAATACATTCTTCTCATCAGCCCATGATCATCCTCCAAAATAGATCATATCCTAGGACACCAGTCTAACCTCATCAAATTTAAAAGTATAGAAACTATTCCTTGTATCTTCTCAGACAACCATGGAAAGAAAGTTGAACTCAATAGCAACAGGAATGTTCAAATTCAAACAAAGTCATGGAAACTAAATAATATTAGGCTGAATGACAGCTGGGTCAAACAAGAGATTAAAAAGGAAATCACCAAATTTTTGGAACAAAATGATAACTAAGACACAAATTATCAAAACTGTGGGATACTGCAAAGGCAGTCCTAAGAGGACTAAGAGGAGCATTGGAAGCCTTCATCAAGAAAACAGAAAGAGAGGATGACAACAACTTAATGGATCATCTCATGCAACTAGAAAAGGAAGAATATTCCAACCCCAAACCCAGCAGAAGAAAAGAAATAACCAAAATTAGGGCAGAATTAAACGAAATTGAAAACAAAAGAATCATTCAGAAGATCAACAAAACAAAAAGTTGGTTTTTTGAAAAGATCAAAGAAATTGATAAACCTTTGGCCAACCTAACCAGAAGTAGAAAAGTAAAATCTCTAATACTGTCTATCAGAAATGATAAAGGAGAAATAACAACAGATACTTCAGAAATTCAAAAAAATCCTCAATGATTACTATAAAAATCTCTATTCCGGAAATATGAAAATCTGAAGGAAACGGATCAATACCTGGAATCAGGCTACCTTCCTAGACTCAACCAGAAAGAATTAGAAATCTTGAATAGACCTATATCAATCACTGAAATAGCATCAGAAATACAAAATCTCCAAAAAAAAGGAAAAGTCCGGGACCAGATGGCTTCACATCCGAATTCTGTCAAACCTTTCAAGAAGATCTAGTACCTATATTGTACAACATTTTCCAAAGCATAGAAAAAGAAGGAATACTTCCCAAAACATTCTATGAAGCAAATATCACCCTGATCCCAAAACCAGGAAAAGATTCAACAAAGAAAGAAAATTATAGACCAATATCATTAATGAATATCATTGCAAAAATATTCAATAAGATCTTAGCAAACAGAATTCAACAACACATCAAAAAAATTATACACCATGATTGAGCTGGTTTATTCCAGGGTTATAGGGTTGGTTCAACATACGCAAATCTATAAATATAATACATCACATCAATAAAATAAAAAACAAAGACCATATGATTCTCTTAATTGACATAGAAAAAGCCTTTGATAGTATCCAACATTAGTTCATGATCAGAACACTTAATTAAACTGGCATAGAAGGGACATTTCTGGGACTGATAGAAGCCATCTACAGCAAACCCACAGCCAATATCATATTGAATGGAGTAAAATTGACAACATTTCCACTGAGATCAGGACCTAGGCAAGGATGCCCACTGTTTACACTGCTATTCAACATAGTAATGGGAGTGTTAGTGATCGCAATCAGGCAAGAGAAGGCAATCAAGGGTATCTAAATAGGGTCAGAGGAGATCAAACTCTCACTCTTTGCTGATGATATGATCCTATACCTGGAAAATCCCAGGAACTCAACTTCAAAATTCTTAGAAGTGATCAAGGAATACAGCAGCATCTCAGGATACAAAATCAATACTTACAAGTTAGTAAGTATATGCCAATAATAGTCAAGCTGAAAATAAAGTCAAGAACTCTATTCCTTTTACAATAGTGACAAAAGAGATGAAATATCTGGGAATTTACCTAACAAAGGACATGAAAGATCTCTATAAATAGAACTATGAAAAAAGAAATAGCTGAAGATGTTAACAAATGGAAAAACATACCATGCCCATGGCTGGGAAAAATCAACATTGTTAAAATTCCATACTACCCAAAGCAATCTACAGATTTAATACAATCCCTATTAAAGTGCCATTGTCATACTTTAAAGAAATTGGAAAAATAGTACTTTGTTTTATATGGAATCAGAAAACACCTCAAATAGCACTTACATTACTCAGAAATAAGAACTCAGAATAATATAGAACAATAAGGAGGTATCACATTACCAGACTTCAGGCTATACTAGTGATCAAAATGACATGATACTGGCACAAAAACAGAATGATAGATTTATGGAACAGAATAGAGAACTAAGAGATGAACCCAGTTACTTATCATCGTTTGATCTTTGACAAGCCTATCAAAAAATATTCAGTGAGGAAAGACTCCCTATTTAACAAATGGTGCTGAGTGACCTGACTGCTGACCTGTAGAAGACTGCAACTGGACCCCCACCTTTCACCATTAACAAAAATTGATTCTCACTGGATAAAAGACTTTAAACTTAAGACTTAAAACTACGAAAACACTAGAAGAGAGTGCAGGGAAAACACTTGAAGAAATTGACCTGGGAGAATATTTTATGAGGAGGACCCCCTGTTGCGATTGAAGCAACACCAAAAATCCATTACTGGGATCTGATCAAACTAAAAAGCTTTTGCGCAGCCAACATCACAGTAAGTAAAGCAAACAGACAACCTTCAGAATGGGAGAAGAATTTGCAGGTTATGCTTCTGACAAAGGTCTGATAACTAGAACTTATAGAGCACTCAAATGAATCAATAAGAAAAGAATAATAGCTCCATTTCTATGTGGGCAAGAGACTTGAACAGAAACTTCTCTAATGAAGACAGGCATATGGCCTACAAACACATTCAAAAATGCTCATTATCCTTAATCATTAGAGAAATGCAAATCAAAACCATTTTGAGATATCATCTAACCCCAGTAAGATTAGCCCACATCACAAAATCCCAAAACTACGGATATTGGCATGGATGCAGAGAGAAGGGAATGCTTCTACACTGCTGGTAGGAATGCAAGCTAATACAACTTTTTTGGAAAGAAGTTTGGAGAATACTCAAGGAACCAAAAGTAGACCTGCCCTTCAATCCTGCAATTCCTCTACTAGGCATATACCCAGATGATCAAAAATTATTTCACAACAAAGACATTTGCACCAAAATGTTTATTGCAGCCCAATTCATAATAGTCAAGACATGGAAACAGCCCAAGTGCCCATCGACCCATGAATGGATTAACAAATTGTGGTATATGTGCACCATAGAAGACTATGCAGTTATAAAAAGATGGAGACTTCACATCTTTTATGTTTACCTGGATGGAGCTGGAACATATTTTTCTTAGTAAAGTATCTCAAAAATGGGGGGGAAACGTACTCAATACTACTATGAAATCAATATATAACCACCTACACACTCATATGAAGGGCAAAACATAACTATAGTCCAGAAAGTAGAAGGGAAGAGGAGAGAAGGGGGAGAGGAGAGAGAATATGTGAGGAGGAAGGGTATTTGGTGGGACTTCACCTAATGTACATGATGCAATGGTACATTTCAAAACTATTAAGAAATGAGTATAATTGTGATGGATGTGTTACTTAGTTCATTGTAAGCATTTCACATTGTATATCCAAGCAGTACACTGAACCTCATAAATGCATCAATGTACAAAGTTATATTTAATAAAAAAATTTAAAAAATGTTTTAAAAAGTTAATATCTGAAATCTTTTAAGAAATTAATGTTTTCATTATTCTCAGAAAATAGCAGTTATGAATGATTTTAATTTTCACTATATTGCTGTTATGCATTTATAGTATGACATATTATGAATTATATAAAATGATAAATTACATTAAATTTATTTAGCTAAAGTATCAAGATAAAAGTTATACCTTTTAAGTTTTAGATTAAACATTTTATTTAGTTATTATTAATCTTCTCTTTTCTGTAGAGAAGCACAAGATGAAGCACAAACTTCTGTAATACATAAGCAGATATCTGTGATACAGCCATAGGGGGTGATGATTAGGCAAAAATCTTGTATCCATTTTCTCATCCAAATGTTATGTAATAGTAGCAGTAATGTAATAAGGTCATCTAATAGTAGCATCAGGCAAAGTTCTGATTCATCAATAACACAGTGTAATAAATCCTCTCCAAATTAAAAAGTGGGTAAACATTCTCCAGTCCCTGGAGATCCAATCAATATCTCAGATTGGCTTGAATATTTTTGTTCATGATTTTGTAATTTTCTTAAATGCAAGCAGACTTATAGCAAACTCAACAACACTATATATCCTTGTAAGTAGATTTTTAAAGATTATATTTAAAACCCAGCTTTGAGTGAATATATATTGATATTTATTTCTGCAATCTGAATTTATTAAGATTAAACTTCTGAGCTGGATCCTTGCTATGGGCTTGCTGATGCCAAGCTCCAAATATGTGAAATGGAATCGTTTCTGTCTTACATTGGAAGTAGTTAATAAAAAGTTCCCATTTAAACTTTAATTTTTTATCCATAGAACGGTGGATAAGAACATAGCTAAGTGGATTCATTATGGGGCACTGCCCTGAACAGATATTCTTTCCTATGAACAAATTTTCTTTGTGGATATTTGGATTAACAAAAAAAAAAAAAAAAACACTGGTCAGGGAGGGGGTGGTGGGTACAGATTAAGGGTGATGTTGCCCTTTGACCATGTATGATTTTGGTGTCCACACACACAGACAAACACACTCACACATGCACTGCATGTGCTCAGAAGAACATGCATCTCATCCTATTGATGGAGCCTGTGATTAAATTCAAGCTCTCACAGCAAGAGCCTCTCCTTCTAAAGTCATCAGTTGAGGACATTTTTCAGTGTGGAACTCCTCAAAGAAATCCTCTTCCCTCTTACTGTCAACTCCCAAATCTTCAGCAAGAGAACAGGAAGCTCTCCCACCCCCAAGACTCGGGTTTAAGCCTTAGGATGCCTGGTGACGACCTGTCACCTGGAGGCCTCTTGAGATCACATGTATCAGTGCACATTCTCTGCAGCCCATATTGGCCTAAAAGACCAGAAGTCAGTGCCTGTGAATCATCTCTGGAAAGTTGCAGAGAGTTCTCCTGAAACTTAAAGTCACGCCCTCAGGGATGTAGGAAGTTTCCTACTGTGCTGACAGAAGGTCCTGCCTATGACATCTTCTCTAAGGTCATTTGCCAGCTTCACTGGCTTTTACATTTCTAGGGATTCCTTGTGGTTAGTTTTTATTTGTGTAAGAACCTGATACTTTTCACCTAAAGCTTTCTAGAAACATCTAGAATCAGCCCTCACCCCATCTGCCATGGTGCAGACTGGGGATCTCAAGCCTGCCCTGGCCACCAGGGGGGCGTTCTAGCTAAACTGAGGCATCCACCACGTCTTGTGTGTTTCTGTTACCTATTGGTGCAGAACAAACCACCCTTAAATTTAATGCCTTAAAACCACCCATTATTTGCTGTCGATCCTGTAGATCAGAAATCAAAACAGCGCTCAGTGGAGGTGGTTCTCCACTCCCTGTGGCTGGACAGACACTCCTCAGCTGGGTTCTCATGCTGGGCCCTGTGCTCCTGCCAGCTGGGCCCCTGGGTTCTCTGCCACAGAACTCTCCTTGTGGCTTTCATAGTCTTCCTCACAGCAGGGTAACCTCAGAGAAGCTTGACTTCATACATGGAGAGTGGTTTCAGCCAGGGCCTAAAGAAGCTGCATAAGACTCAGACCTGTAGGTGACACACATCCCACGGCCCTGCTGCAGTGACAGTGAGGTAAGAGGAGGGAAACATTCAAGATCATAGGATTAAATCTCAGTCTTTTAATGGGGCTGTGTTCTTTTCCTTGGTCTCTGACTTTTGTGAGCATTTCTTAGCTCCTCCCCTTCCTTAGGTGAGATAATAAGATTAAAAGGGTCTGGGGTCTTGCAAGATCCAAGAAGCAGGATCTACATGAGGGTGAGAGCACCAGCAGGTGCAATTATTTCAGGGGCTTCCAAACGTCCACTTGATTCCTTTTCTCCAGAGTGGCTGTGCCAACCCCTCTGTAAGGATGTTCCCTACCCAGGTGTGAAGAATGCCGTCAAATAGCCATCTCTGGTGCCTCCAACTAGAAGTGTTCCGCCCCCTTTCTGAGTTCTTGCTTTCTCCCCTGCATTGTCTTGAAGTTTCCCTACCTCCCTGTCAGGTCGCAAGCTCTCTGTAGGCAAGGGCAGAATAGGGGCACACCCAGCACTTACAGTGGGGAATGGAGTCTTCTCTTCCCGGCATGGTCACCTCTACCTCTCCTTCCTATTACCAGTTTCCGCAAGGCTTCAGTATCAGAGGAGGTGATGAGTGGGCAAGGTATTTGAAGGCATGTCTGTGTTAAATTAATGTAAAACAGTAATAAGTTCAATAAATCAATCTTATGCTAACATATGTGCTAAATATAAATATCTGCTTTAAGAAATTAGAAATGCAATAGTTTGGTTAAATAACCCTTTCTATGTAGAACCAGCAAATATCACACATGCAGTGAGAGAAATGTATTAAATAATTTCAAATGGTCCTTTGAGAACTGAAGTTCTCTAATACAGGTCCGTGCTGTGGTTTCGTAATGGACCTAAAGGAATAGACGTTTATAGCCAATTCTGCTTCCGAGCTCAGAAAGAATTTGAGAGACCAATGAATTTCGCCAATCAAGCTTATACAATTCCTTGTCTCCTTAGAAATTAGAAATGCAATATTTTGGTTAAATAACCCTTTCTATGTAGAACCAGCAAATATCACACATGCAGTGAGAGAAATGTATTAAATAATTTCAAATGGTCCTTTGAAAACTAAAGTTCTCTAATACAGATCCTTGCTGTGGTTTCGTAACCTAAAGTAATAGACGTTTATAGCCGATTCTGCTTCCGAGCTCAGAAAGAATTTGAGAGACCAATGAGTTTCACCAATCAAGCTTATACAATTCCTCGTCTCCTTAGAGTATGACCATATGCTCATACACTCTTAAAAATTCACAACATGCTAACAAAAAGACCATAGGCATACAAAAATATTGGGAAAAGTAAGCAAAGAAATTGCTATAATCAAGAAAGGTGGCCAAAAAGGGATAAACATTAAAGTGTTCATCTTCACAATTCAGATTTCTGAATTTAGTTCTAACATTTGACATCTGAAAGACGAAAGCAGTTGAATGCTTAATGATACCTATCTCTTAATCACAGCCAGCAAAGACAATAACTAATTTTCCAAATCCATGCTTACTACGGATATTATGTATGTGCAGATTCTAACATAAGCTTGTGGTACTCGCAAGAAAATTTCTAAGAAATACTTCTGTCCATCGAAGATGTTTAGAAGTGAAAAGAAAAAAGAATTTTTAAAAATTTGGTAATTTCACTCTTAGGCTGGGGATCTGGGTTTAACAGCAGAAGCCCCAGGCTTTCTCCTTCTCTCTTTTTTGCACCACCTGATTCCTGGCATACTCCAGCCATTCTGAAATGCCTAGAACTAAGTATTCCTGTAAATACTCTCAGTCCTCTGTTATTTCAGAAAAATTGAAGGCAGTTAAAAAAACACTGAAAGTTCAAGGTTTATGCCAAGTGTCAACCTGAATTTTATTCACCCATCAGAGTTTGTCAATAAGAACAATGTAGGCAGCACAACGCTTTCCTTTTCGGAACTGTCCTTCCAGCTGAAGGTTGGTTAGCATTGCTCTCAGTACATTCCAGTAGTTCCCCTCCAGTCATTGTGACAACCAAAAATCTGATATGCATTCTGGGCAGGGGTAGCAACGTGGAATTGAGAGATAATGTGCATGAAGCTCCTTAAAATGGAAAAAAAAATCTGGCATCAGATTATCTCTTTATTATCATTTTTGAACAACCCACTCCCACACCTAAATGTCTCAGCTCCCACAAAGGCAGCATTTTGCAGAACTTTTTCCCACGGCTATGCTTCTGCTAGACTTCTAGGAATAGAGAAGCTTAGTGTGTGCAGGAGAGTTTCTTGGGGTTAAGGAGAGGCCAGCACTCTCCTCTTGGGTGTGTGTGAGTCCTGTGGGACGGTGGGGTGGAGGAGAATGGTCCTGGGTCTCTCCACATACTCAATGCTCTCCTAGGAATGGGCAGTCCAAAAAGTCAGAATGATTCTTCCTTTCTAGGAAAGCATGCTTTTGTGTTAACATTCCCCCATCTAGGGGAATGTCTACCAAGAAAGAGAATTATCAGCCGTGTTTTATGCTAGGAAAAGAGGAGGCAGAAGTTGGCTGAGGTTAATTATTGGATTCAATAAATTCTCAAATCACAGCACTTTGCACTCAAACATTTAATATCTCTGCATTACTATCTTTCTAGCCCTGACCCCTAACTTGAAGTTACAAGAGAGCCCATAAGATTGTGAAGATTCACTCCCAGGCTGTGTTCCCTCTCTCACACTAGCCGGCTTTCGGCTTTCAGCTTCCAGCAATGAATCACAGTTGCCACTTTAGTGTTCTTACCATTTTGTCACTCTGGCAGTTTGTGCTACGGGTAAGGAGATCTTGGTTGTGACTCTCTGAATTCACTTGCCTCTCCAAATTTCAACATGATGAAAGTTATGTTTTATTTTATTTTAATGATCACTGGGAGTAATAAGTTGAAGGCTCTAATGAAAAAAGTAGACAAGTAAAAATGATAGGTAATGAATGCAAAGAAGTGGAACTCTGATAGGTAAAAACCAAGGGAAGTGCTATGATCAGAAACACTGATCAGCAGTAAAGAACGCCGGTGGGGACTCCATCGCGAGACTAGGCTCGGCTGGGGGAAGAATCAGTGAGCTTGAAAGTAGGCCCCAAAATGAAGTGCAAAGAAAAAAAGAATTTAAAAAATAGGAGAACATACATCCAATATTTAGGGAAGATTTTCAAAAGATATGAGGAAAACATATGTATCATTAAAGCAGATGAAAAGAGCCTACAACAGTAGAAATATTTGAAGTTACAAAGACAAAGAATTTTTCCAAAGTGCTAATAAATGCTTCCTCCTCTCAACACTGACCTCAACTTGGCCTACTGCTGCTTGCTGTGAATACCTCTGGTCATTGGGGTTTTTCTATTTGCAAGTTCATCAGACACCCTCTTGCTTCCCTCAGCTTTCTCCTGCACAGACTTGAAAAACAGAGAGGTCCTGTAGCTGTTGGTGGCTTGGGGTTCATGGGACCCAATGCATTGTTAATTAGTTTCGTTGTCAATATTGTCCATGGTTTGCTATCTAGTTTTACTATTCATTTTCCTGTAGGCCAGTGGTTCTCAACCTTCCTAATGCCATGAGCCTTTAATACAGTTCCTGTGGGCCACGACCCACAGGTTGAGAACCGCTACTGTAGGCATTTAGGATTATCTAAAAACTAGGTTTCCAATGGTGCCAACTTGACCCTGGAATCTTTCTGATTTCCATCTTCTTTTCTGTGGAAATGTACTGTCAAGCCAGATTCTGGGCCCAGAGATGTTCTTTGCTATGATTAGGTTGTCATAGATTTTAGTCTTATTCCATGTATAGAACTTAGAATTTAAGAAAGCAAAATTGAGTATCATCGAGACTCCACATCAAATTAACAATTTATAGGAAATAGAGACAACACAGGACCTCCTCTGTAAAATTTAGAGTGTGGGGAACTCTGTAAGACAATTAGCCATGCCCTTATCTGTCTATGAGCCACTGTAAGTTAGACAGGGTAGAATTTGTTGTAAAATGCCCAAAAAAGAGATGAACAAGAGAGAGATAAATAAAAGGGAATCTATAGTTTAAAGCAGACTTAAGAGACACATGACATAGTCACAGTGTATATAGACTCTGTTGATCGTGATTCAAACACACTTTAGAAACACTTGATGATATTTATAGGATAGAAACTTGAACACCCACTGGATCTTTGATAATATTAAATGATTTTGTTAAACCTTTAGGTATGATAATGATACTTCCAGGAGGTTATTTTGGTAGAGAAGAGTCTGTAAGATGTGTATACTGAACTAGTCACAGGGGAATTGATAGCATGTTTGAGATTTGCTTCCAAATAATAAAGGAAGAAAAAGTGGATGGAAAAATAAACAAAATGTAAGTGGCCAAGAGGTGATGGTGGTTGAAATCACCTAAGGAGTACATGGGAGTTTATTCTATAATTCTGCCTCACACTGTGTATTTTTAAATATTTTTACATCAAAAATGTAAATATACTTCAGTGTTAACATTTGTTTTATCTGGGTGGTGCAGACCTACTGTTATTCTGTTTGTGCAGATCTACATTTTCCTATACGTTTGGAATATTTCTTAATTAAAAAAATACATATAAAAAATAGAAGCAGCAAATGTTTTATTGCTCTCATTCAACATGTGCAGGTTTTCAATTTAATTTTCAGAGGGCCTCCTGGTTGCGAGAGACATGCAAAACCAGGGTATTTTCATTTGTAAGCTAATGAAGTGAAAGAAAAGATTGTTGTAATTGTTAGTAATGAAGGTGGAATTCTATCACTCTTTAAACAAACATTTCCGATTGTCCAAGGACAATGTGGGCTCCATAGATGCTTGCCATCTGGAATGTGATGTGTCCTTTGTTGATGATGATTAATATGGTGATTATGATGACGATACTGAGGTCGAAAGGACTAAACGTGGTAGGTTTGAGCTGTAACAGAATACCACAGGCTGGAAAATTTATGAAGAGTAGAAATTTATGTCTCAGAGCTCCAGAGGCTGGAATCCAAGATCAAGGCACCAGCAGGTTCATTTTCCACTGAAGGTTCAGTCTCTGCCTTCAAGGTGGTGCCTTGAACAGTACATCATTCAACGGGGAGGAGTTTTGTATCCTCACATGGCAGGGAGGGCAAAAAGAGTGGATTCCCTCCCTGGAGACCTTTTGTAAGGGCACCTAATCCCAGTCATGAAGAAGGAGCCCCTCATGGTCTCATAACCTCTTAAAAGCCCTACTTCTTAGTACTGTCACATGGGCAATCTGAATTTTGAAGGGGGTACATTTAAACCATAGTATTGACAAATAATTATTGAAGAGGGGGGAATGACCTTTAACCTTGACTAATAAAATAGTGCACATGTTGCGTTTAATCTCCGTGACTCTGGGATAGACGATATCACCCCATGTCATATATAGCAGTAAACTGAGTCTCATAGTCTCTAAATACCTTGTCCAAAGTCACCAAAAAACAGTATATGATGGAGCCAAGATTCAAGCTCACGTCTGCATCTTTAAAGCTTTGCTGATAATTCTCTTTACCAATTTGTAAACTAGTTAAATGAAATTAGCAAAGCCAGTAATGTGCATGTCTCAGGAAATGCTGGCTTCATGTTGATCCAGTTATTTGCACTGGAAACAGTTATCTGAGGGTTCAGAAACCTGGGTCTTTGTTTTGCCTGTGGATTGAGCTATTCTCTGGAGAAGACACGCTTTAAAGATTGAGCAGAAATTTCATTTTATTTATTTTTATTTGCAGTATCCCTTGACTTCCTTCCAGCAACAATATCCCTTCACCTCTCAGAAAACCAACCTGGGGCATCGCTTCTTCTCCAATATCCACCAATTAGCACGGTGAGACTGCCAATCAGCACGTCCTCCCAGACCTGAGAAAACACTGGGTAAGTGACTTTGAATCCAAAATGCATCCACACTGGAAGGAGGTAAGACTGTGTCAATGGATTTGTCACATGAGCCATACAGAGATGACCAGGTGTTGGCACCTCCACCCAGGCTCCTGGAACTGTCCTGGGTCCTGCTAACTTGGATGCCCAGACTTTGGTTCATCCTGTGAAACTTCTGTGATATTTTTTCCTATCTATGTATTTTGTACTAATTAACCAGAGTAAATGTCTGAAATCTATAAACAATGAATAAATTAATAAATATTCCATTCTTAACTAAACTGTAGTCAGCCTCCTCTAAGCACTGCAGGCCTCGACGGTGGTGAACGTCCTTGTCAGGCCTGAAACTTTCATTTGCAGCAAAAATCTTTTTTGTTTTTCTTTTTAGAGACAGGGTCTCACTTTATCGCCTTTGGTAGAGTAATATAGCGTCACAGCTCACAGCAACCTCCAGCTCCTGGGCTTAGGCGATTTCTTGCCTCAACTTTCCGAGTAGCTGGGACTACAGGTGCCCACCACAGTGCCGGGCTATTTTTGTTGTAGTTTGGCGGAGGCCAGGTTCAAACCCACCACCCTTGATATATGGGGCCAAGGCCCTACCCACTGAGCTACAGGTGCTGCCCAGCAGCAAAAATCTTGCCAAGTCAGTGCAGTGAGAACCCGTCCTGTCCACATCTCACTGACCTCCTCTCCCTCCTGTCCTCCAGGTGACGTTTGGCCACCCCACCTGTCTTCTGTCTTCAGCAAGCAACTATTGGGTCAGTGGAGCCAGAATCTCCCTTGCCCCAGGTATTTTCTCTTAGTAATTTTTCATACCCGAACTTCTCCATCCTACACTTTAGCTAAAAATACCCACTTTTCCTTGTGTTTGGAATTAAGCCCAGTTCTGCACCGAGGTCCCCTTTCCCCTTCTGTAACAGTACCTGAATAGAATTTGGGCTTTTACTGTTTTAACTACTGTCTAGCTCTGGTTTCTCTTTAGCAAAATTTGGTAACTGTATTGATTGTTCCAAGATGAAAACATACCATTTCCTCTCTTTTTTATTTAAATGATCTTTGCTTTCCAGTGTCATTTCCAGGGGACAGATTTTCTATATCCTCCCTATGCCCATTTCTCGTCTCTCTGTCTTGCTACAAAATAAGAAGCTCTGTCACCCAATCCTCACCCTATAATTTAACCTTTTCCATCCACATAGGTGCTTATCAAAAAGAATTAGAGATTAAGATAAGCATGTTTTAGAATCCAAGTATCCTTTGGAAAATGAAAAGTCCCAGCTGTGCACCCCCAGTGCCCAAAGCGCACGGTATTGCTGCAACTTCAAACAGGCTTTAGGGTATTTTTAAGTGATTCCTTTCTGGGTCTTAACATTTGGGGTTTGTTTCTAATCTGAGCAATTTAATACCACTCCGATTTAGAAAGAGAATCAACTGAAGTTAGAAAATACCTGATAATACCTACCAGAACCCATTCGTAGTGCTAAGGCTAAGAGGAAAACTTTTTGGTAATGATGAGGCTAAAGTTAGCTCTCTGACTTAAAAAGACCAGCTCTTAAAAAGAAAAAAAAAAAAGGTGATCCAGGCATAATTCTCAGTCTCTTAACTCAGTAGGAAGGAAATAACCTCCTCTCTCTATTGCATCAGCTTATATTCTAATGCCAAGGCCCAGAGACTCACAAGAAAATTCTACACCCATATCAGTTGGGGTCCATCCCACTGTCTCTCCCAGGGGACACAAGAACCCAGGAAGCTTCCTAGGTCCCTGCAAATGAGAAGAGGTTCTCCATCTTCCCATCTACCTTGGTTGCTAGTGGCATCAGCACATGAAAATCTTCCATTGTCAGCTATATCCCAGAACTTTTATTTTTTTTTTTTTCTGGGTCATTACACTCTTTTCTGAGCCTAGGAACCTCAATCTTAGTGCCCTGGCCCCCTAAGCCCACCACAGCAGCAGTATCTCTGAGATGTCACCTTCTCTCCCAAGAGATGCAGAAGTTACAACTGCTCTTGGTGCTGGAGAGCCCCCTCCAGGCTGCTCCACTCCCATCTTCCTCTGCTTTTCCATCCAGAACACTTTGCATGCCTCATCTCCTCTGCCCGGCCTCGGCTTCCAAAGCAGCTTGCGCTTTCCTCTGGGCCAGCATCCTTCACATGTATCCTGTTATCCACATTGGGAACAGGTGTCTGAGGGTTCTGAAATCTGGATCCTTGTTTTGTCTGTAGATTAAACTATTCTCCAGAGAACCCACACTTTAAAGATTAAGCAGAGGCCAGGTCCAGTGGCTTATGACTATAATCCTAGCACTTTGGGGGGCTGAGAAGGGCAGCTTGCTTGAGCTCAAGAGTCGGAGACCAGCCTGAGCAAGAGCAAGAACCCATCACTATTAAAAATAAAAAACCTGGCTGGGTGCCTATAGTGGCAACTACTTGGGAGGCTGAGGCAGGAGGATCACTTGAGCCTTAAGGGTTTGAGGTTGCTGTGAACTATGATGATGCCATGGCACCCAACCTAGGGCAATAGAGTAAGACTTTGTTTCTAAATCAATAAACAAATGTTAAGCAGAGATTTAATTTATTTACAGCACCCCTTTATCTACTTTCAGCAAGAGGGTTCCATCGCCTATTAGAAAACCTGGGGTGTCGCCTCTTCCCCAGAGTTCACCATCTGGTGAGACTATAACTTCAGCTGTCCTTCCCTCCCTGGAGAGGATAAGAAGTTACAAAAGCTTCTGGAAATAGGGTGCTCACACTGGGGGAAATAAGAATGGATATTCAAAGCTAATGTGATGCCTCAAGTTTCTCAGTGTGTGTTCAGAGATACATGTGGGATGGGAAACACCCACATCCCCTTGGTCCAGCCTCTGTGTCTGACTGCAGGCTGCTCAGTCAGCTGAGAACAGAGTTACTTCCAGTCTAAGCAACTAGAAGTCTTAGGGGCTTCAGCTGCTTCAAGGACCGTTAGTGGGATTTAGTGATGGGAAGATGGTGCACGGGTGTTAGTCTGGAGCTCTATGCCAGGTGAGGCCCTTGCAGGCAGGGCTCACAGGAGGTCAGACATGGGTCCAGATAAAGAGGAGGATTGCAAGGAGGATGTCAGGATCAGCGAAATGATGAGGGTGCCTCTTTGGTTGTATTGAATACTTTAAGTCCATGTGAAAGTTACGTCCCAGAGATAGTGCTGTATGTTGTATGCATATTAATACCACAGAAGTCACTGGCCTGTTTTTTAAAGAAACTACAAGGCCCCTGCTGCCCCCAGAACCTCTGCAGGGTGAGATGCTATACCGTTGGGTTTTGCAAGGCCAGGAACTTTGCTACTTACACGGAGGAAGCACAGCTCTGCACCATCTTCTGGATGCAGGGGGACCGGAAAAAGAGTTTGTTAGCTGTAATTTTCAATGACATCTAGAATGCTTTGTCTGTTTGGGAAATGCAAAGACCAGATGAACACTCTGCCGTCCATTTCTCCTTATCCGACACTCTCAGGGAATGAAACAGTCAAGGACGTTGCAGAGATAATCGCTCTTCAAGTGCCTGTGAGCTCTGCTGTGAGCTTCCTGGACCGCTCAGTGGGATGGAACCTCCTCAATGGCCCTGCCTGCGGTCCCACAGCCCCTACGGGAGTCTGGTGACAAATAAAGAAACAGGGAGCCTGGACTCGAGGGTTCACATGGTCTTTGAAGGGCTCTGGGACAAATGTTTTATTCAAAAGTGTCAATTCAGATTTTGTCTCTAGTTTGTGCATTTCTTCCTTGGTATCAGTTATGCACATTTGCAAGCAGACTGCAAGGTGCTCTAAATCAGCTCCCCTTCGACTTTGTAAAAGTCATTTCATGCCCAGACACTGCAGAGTGGAATATTCATGAACCCAGTTATTGTTAAAAATAGGGAGTTAAATTAATAGCATCCCCGAAGTTGTCAGGACATGCGCTAATTAACATAGTACAATCATACATAGATTCAGTGTTTGTGAATTCTGCAAAGCTACACAATAACTAAGCCCCAGGGTAGTGGGGAGCCACCATCAGGTTTGATCTGTACTGGTCCCACCCAATGTACATCTGCCCAGAAAGAGGGTGAGGAGAGACTTGTGCCTGCCTCTGACACCTCGCAGTTCCCATGAGTCTGACAGATGACTGCACTCCTCCGTATATGTGACTCTGGGATTGGGAAGTACATGATTTGCTATCAACATGGCTCCTGAAAATGTAGACACTGATCACCAATATTCAAGGGAGGAAACTGATCTGTTCAAACACTAGAGAGAAGAAAACAGCTTTGCCACCTGGTGAGAGCTCACCTGAACCTAAACAGTCAATCACCCTCCCGGGAATTCTAATTATCTGTGGCTTTTGTGCAAGCTCTAGAGCAGAGTTCCTGGAAGATGTGAACCCACTCTAGATAGAAAGTTTCATTGCATTTTAGAGCTGAAGCTATTCAGTTCTAGAACTCACCCCTCCCACTTTTTTGTCTCATGGGCTGCTCCGTGGATCTAGGGCAGACCTCCCCTCCTTCCCCTCACTGCCCGCATCTAGTCTCACTGTATCTCTGGTTTACGTCTGTGCAGGGGCTGCTGCTGTGTGTGGTCTCAGCTAGAGGTAATAGCATTCACTTGCTTTAAATCCTCTGAGAACCAGTGATACAGCCCCCTGGGAAATGCTGATAGACAACATGGAATGACTTAAATTAGTGACACAGAAAATCACTTGGTGACAGAAACGTCTGTGTTATTAGAACATCTCACCCTAGTTCTTCCATCCTGCAGGGAGGGGTCATTAGTCCTTCCACCGGGTGTCGCAGATGTGTCCTCACCTGTAATCAGCCAGCTACACCCCGGCATTTGTAGGCCCTGGCTCTTAATGTGTTAGATGCCTCTCCCTGAATCACCACTAAAAAGTGACTTGCCTAGAAATATGTTTGAATATGACATGCCTAGGCAATGTCACCTCACATTGTCTCCGTCACATTAATTAATCTGACTATAGTTGAGCAGCGCTGGTGGTGGTATGTGAATCTTCTTTCTTGCCCTAAATCATGTAAATGCCAACAGGGCACAGTCTTTCACTTTCTCTGGTCGGAAATACATCAAGCTTTCATTGAGAACATTCTCAGGTGACTTGCGAGGCTAGCAGCAGCCTGTGACCCTGGCCCCAGGGACATAATTATCTTTATGGTGCTTTGACTGAGCATCTGCCCATTTTTGTTGAACATGTAAAAGTTCAAGTTTTGTTGACTGTGCCCCGGTGGCATTTACATGTGTCTGTTGATGGCGTGGCAGCAAGCGCCCTGTACCCCTGCACCACTGCCTCGCACACAGCAGGGACAGATGATGAAGGAGCTCGCCAGCAATAGAACTCAATGCTGGGAAAAGATACACAGTCTGCCCAAAAATGAACAAAAGAGGCTGAACAAAGGATCATTTGGGAAGTGTAAAAAGCTTGGCTTTGCTTGAAATAACCTGGCCTGAGCCAGTCTGGAGGAGTTCCCCTCCCCTAAAGATCCTGAGCTCTGTGCTGGGTTAGGTTGAGGGGAGACATGGGGCTGTCACCCAGGACTGGGCTGCAAGGCTGTCTGCTTCAGGTCCAGAGATTTATGGAGCTGGGTCAGGGGGTGTTGAATGCAGGGCATTTGCACACTAAGATGAGCAATAATGATGTCCCCAGTAGAGCGGCATAAGGCCTGCATCTTCCCGGGGTTGGATTAGTAGGACTGACATTGGTGTGAGCTCTGCACCAGAACTGCTGGCTACAGTGGGTGTCAGAGAAGGTATTTCACAGATGGACAATGGGCTGGGACTAGCCCAAGAAGTCTGTTTACACGGTAACTTTCTATGTTAGTTTCCAAGAGCAAGTGTGAAGGGAGGAGGCTCTGGAGAATGCTTGTAATGCCACAGTGACCTATAAAGAAGTCTTAGAGAACGTGGGATTGAAAGGGAAGATCCATGTCTGGCCATGCTCTGGCAGCTGACAGGACTCAGGTGGATGCTGGACTCAGTGGTGACTGCATGAAAGCCATGGTCCAAGGACTTGGTCAGGAAACAAGTTGGGGCAGCCTTTGCCAGATGATGTCAAACACCACCAGGGCACCTGAGGAGGAGGAGAGATTGGAGAGCAGTGGAGCCCAGAATAGAGGGGGACGTCCCCCAGAATGGAGGGGGATGATCAGAGAGGAAGACAGGACAGAAGCTGAAAGTCAGGGATGAAACACAGGTTTAACACCTGATGGTTCCCATTCATAGAGTAAGGTTTGGTGAGGGCTGAGGATGTCAGGAGGCATTTACTAACTTCTCAGCCACCTGGCAGCTACAGGCCAAGGCTGGGAGACTTCCACTACTGACCCTGATTGTGACTCCCACTCACCCGGAGGGGCGTTGTCCCACCCAGCCGTATTGATCAGTCTCAGGTTGCACGTTGCCCCCTCAGGGCCCTCAGGATTTTCCTTGCCCATGTGGCTAAGTGAGGGGGATAGAGAGAAAGCCAATGGTGCTAGCACTGTGGGCATGTGCGTGCAGCCAGGGTATCATCAGCCACTGTGGCAGGCAGTGCAGTCTCCACTGTGGGCATGCTCAAAGGGCTTGGACACCCTCTCCCGGTGATTCACTGGGTGCTCTCTGCTAACTCGCACCTCCCTTTCAAGGGGATAATTTCTCCTGGGTAGAAATTCAGAAGTACTGGGATCCACCAGAAAAAGAGTTTGGGGCTACAGATGGGAGAGCCCAGCCACTACCTGAACTGAGCCTACCCCCTCTAGGCCCCAACCCCACTTCCTGTGGTCACAGGAAGGTCACAGCTCTGAATTCTTTCCACTCAATGATTGGTGAGGCCCCAGGGCCACATGCCAGCTAAGGTTGAGGAGGGGCCTCACCAGGGGATATTGAGCAGTGGAACCTCCTGTCACTATCCATGTTCACTCAGGCCACAGACAATTTGTGACCCTCGGCCCCGGCTCACTCTGGGGTCTCCCTGAGGCCTGAACACACTCAGCATATTGGGCCTTGTGGTCAGCCTGTGATACCTGGGGAGGCCAGAGCCTCTGCTCTGGTGGTGTTTCTGGACCTCATTGCCCAGCTGGAGTAGAGACTCTCTGGCTGTCCTCGTCTCAAGGTCTACAGACTGGGGGTAGTGTCTGGCTACTTTCCCCTTACACGGGCATCCACTGACATGCTCACTTCAGACAGTGGCCCACTCACAGGGTGGGCTGTGCGACTCCTCACCATTGACTGTGGTGAGATTCCCTCAAGATTCCCTGAATTCTGAGAAATGGAAAGGGAGATTAAAAGAAAACTGTACACTGTGACTCAAGGTCTTTTCCTTTATGAGCAGGAGAGTTGTTAGACAAAGTAATCCACCCACCAGTGCTTTGAGGAGCCTTCTCAGAAGTTCATTGTGGAGACAGACACCTCAACCAATCACATCAAAGATCTCATCTGCGGGCCTGCTGTAGGAAATGTTAAGAAGTATGATGCGTGTGAACTGTCAGACTCTAAGCCAAAGGCCCACAGCCCACGATGCTCTGGGCCCTTGGTCCAGCCTAGACTCTTGCGTAGGACCCATCCCGGGAACCATCACTTTGCAGAATAAACATGGCAGAGAGGAAACCCTGTTGCTGAAGTGTTTAAGGGCCCCTTGTTGGAGACAGAGGCTTGGCAGTGGGGCTCTCCACGATGACTGATCTCACCAGCCCTAACTTTGTCTGGGGAGTGGTCAGAGCAATGACCTGGCATCCTGGCTCTTGGGGAACTCCTTTTCACAGCTCCAGAATTGAACGTGGCTCTAGCATGAAAGGTGTGTGGGTATTATGAGTCATTGGTTTTCAGACTGCACTGTGCAGCTGAGTCACCTAACGGCTTGTTCAAACATACTTGGTGGGGCCACCTGCAGGGTTCTGACTCAGCAGGCCTGGGGTGGGGCCCAGAGGTTTGCTCTTCTGACCAGCTCCAGGCAAAGCACATGCTGCTGGCTGGTACCACATGGTGAGAATCACTGGTGTGTGTCCTGAAAATGTGTAGTAGCAAAGCCCAGGGCTCGCTGGGGCCCTAGCAGAGAGGACCAGGCTCACCCTCTCTCTTTTCCTCTCCATAAAATAGGTGTATTAGCTCTGATGGTGGAAGAAGGACTCTGTGCAAGGTGGTGAGCTCCTCCCACACATCCTCACCCAGGCTGACTCAGGCACTGCTGGGCAGAACGAGGAGGCACCTCAACCGAGGGCACGACCAGAGCCTGGGCCCTCCCCAGAGGCTGCACTGATGCCAGCCTTGCATCCCATCGCCTGATCCCACTGCTGCTGCCACACACCAGGGGTAGGAAAGACAAAGGCGGCCCTTGGGAGAGGGGATGATCCACTTTCCCCATCATTAAGCTGCTCCGTTAGGGGATCCATTGATAATAATGGAATGCGAGAAAGATTACTGCAGCACCCCCAAATAGCTTTGGAAATAGTGGGTCCTGCCTGGAAATACTGTCCCACAGTGCTAATGAGGTTAGAAAACAGGAGGTGCTGATTTTAAAGGTCAGTAGGATACAGTTCTCATACAGAGTAGTAGAAGCTACTTAAGAAAAAAGCAAATTTGACTCCTGTGCCTGATGTATTTGGTGTTGCCCACAAAATTCAGCTGTGTCAGAAAGGACATTCACGGACATTTTGTTTTCAAAGCTAGACTCAAAACTAACACAATTTATCTGTTGAACGATTGACTACTTTACATCCCAGAAAAACCAGTCTTGCAGCTAAGCACAGACACTTACAATAATTTTATCATGGGTTTTCATTACTCCCTTAGATCTATTCTGACCAAAGAAGAGATTTGGGGAGACAGTCATCTTGGAATGAGATAAATTTGGTGGGATAGAAGGTGGGAGAGAGGACCCTTTTGATGAAGCAACTCAGGGCAGAGAATGAGACAGATACTTTTATCAGAGTAGACACAGGATTTTCAAGAATTGAACCCTAGCCCTGTGAAATCTTATAGATAATCTGCTTTGATGCTAGACAAAACCAAGAGCCTCTTCTCTCACTTCAACAGCCTCAGAATACAGAGCGCCTTGTCTGCCATGCTAGGCCTGCTCAGGGAGCATCTGCAGTTGAACACAGATCACTGTTAAGATAGCAGTCGCAAACCTCTACCCAGGGCTGGATACTCAATTGAGGGCTCCATGCAAGAAAATGTGGGGCTATTCGTGCCCTCGGTAGGTTGGATAAAGCCCACACTCACTTGGGAAAGCCATCTGCTTTCTTCAGTGCACAAGTTCAAATGCTCATCTCACTCAGAGACATCCTCATAGACACATCCAGAAATAATGTTTAATCAAATATCTGGGCACCATGTAGCCCAGTTAAGGTGATACATAATATTAACCTCCCCAGAATAGCAATAGTTATACATGAATAATAATGAAATTCACTTACAAATTTATATATATGTATAAAACATCATTACATGTGTATTTAAGGTAACATAATAAATAATGTTTTATCAGTATGAGATCTTGATTGATATAGAATTTTTCTGGTTTGTTTCTTGGAAATTTATTTCTTATGTCATCAAAATTTGTACTTTTACAATTTAATTATAATTGATATAATTGAAAGCAATGTCAGTCACTGTTGGCAAATGCAAGGTTGCAAATAACGTTTAATCATTGTTTAAGAAGGACATTTATGCCAATGAAAATGTAACTGGAATTGTTAAGAGTATCATTTATGGGAATTGAAGTACATTTCTATAAACTTTGGGGTAGGTTCCAAATCAATTATTTTAAAACATTAATTCTAGTACATCTAGAGCTGATGATTCTTACAGAACAAATATTCTAAAAAGTATTGATTTACCACAAAAATGAATTTCATCCAATTCTGAATTTAATTTCAAATGCAAATGCAATGGCATTTTAAAGTTTGCCCCAACATCCCCTGTAACTTGTGGAAGGTGTACAAGAAACCTGAGGTGGCTTCACAATTTGTATATAATTAAAATGCCCATGTGTACATCCTATCACTGTGTCTTCAGTGAGAAAATTAATTCCCTCTTTTTCAAAATTGCTTCCTCAGAAGCCCGTTCTGAAATGAGTGGTTTTTTCCATTCAGTGCTACAATAATTGTTATAAATTTCATTCCTATTTCTAGCTATGTGGTATTTGTATTGTAATGTTGCAGCAATTTTTAATAATATGAATCCTAAATTCTTAGAAAAAATCGCATAACTTCCTGATACACTTTACTGCGAAGTCCATATGTGTACCTTTGTTCTGTAATAATGTGGTGGTAAAATTAACAGCCTGAGCCCTGGAATCTCTTGCTCTAGGTCGCAGTGGGGCCCCATGAGGAGTCCTCCTCTTGCCTGGGGTCCCTGAAGCCATTTCAAGCAGTGCCACTGCTGCTGCTGCTGCCATTGTCAGAGTCACTGTTCCCTGGAGACGACACCATGCCCTGGGATCCCCTGGGCTTACCCAGTGCAACTGCTTGGCGCACAGACCGCAGGCCACACTCACAGAGCGTAGCTAATCTCCTCACTTGTGTTCTCTATTGTTCATACTTCACTTAAGAAACACAAGTTCAGGATAGAATTTTTAATAATTTATGAGGAGTACCCTAAAACATTAAATCAACATGGGGGTCCTCCTGAGAGCAAGGTCCCATTGCAATCCCATGGTTTGCAAGCCCACAGAGCTGTCCCTGCCTCCACCCACTATAGATTTTTAGAGGGTGGCAACTGTGTGTTAGGCTATTTGAACATCCTTCTGGGATGTTGTGTGAACTCTTCCCTGGCTCACTGTTTGGCTAACCACACCTTCCTTGCATAAAAAGGGGTGTGTTCTTGAGGGTTACACTGATAACTTCACCAAGCGATCCTGCCGGAATTCTAGGCTTTCTCATACTTGTAGAATTATTACTAGTTTTCTCATTTCAGCTGCCTTGGTTCATACTTTTATATAGACACATTCTCTATCAGGGCTTGATTTATTTGCCATTCCTTGGTGGCCACTTTGCACACATTCTGGCTGAAGCCACTCACAGAGGGTACCTGGATATCTGAAAGTAGATGCTTTAACCCAGAGAATAGCCATTGTGCTGATCAGTGTGGGCAAACAGGCCCATTCGGGGGCTACTCTCAGCAAATCAGAACTGCAACTATGAATTATTAACACAAATTGTATTTGTGGATTTGAAAATCTGTCTACATGGCAATTACATTTATGCAAGCGTCTTTGTTAAGATATGCTTTGCTGCAGAAAAGTTGGATTATACTTAATTATACATGTGATACTGTTGTCCTGTATACACGAAGTCATAAACTGTGAGACACCAAAAAGCATTTCTTTAAATATATTTCCAGATTTTTTTTTTTTTTTTTGGCCCTTTGGAACATATCATCAGTAAAACAAAGCCTTGCAAACCGGTGCTGCAGAACCTGTGTTTGAGTGGGGGTGACACACAGTGGGGAAGGCAGGATTAAAATGGTAAAACACCACAGCCCTGACAGTCACACCTGCAGCTATGGACTAGTTCACAAGGATGTTCTTCACAGTAGCACCTGAACGCTCGGCAGTAAGGACCCTCACTTTGCTGGGGTCTGCTTTGGAGTAACACACACATTGAATATCTGAGTCAGAACCCTAAAGCAGAAAGACATTTTGTGATTATAACCATACGAAGAAAAGAGAAAGTTCGCAGCACTGGAAGTCATCCCTTGACATAATCTAACTTAACATATTTGCTACCATCATTTCATTTCGAAAGTTTTTGAACACGGAAAAGTTGAAACAATCACAGGGTGAGCACTTCCATTGCCAGGACTCAGTTGCTACATTTGCCACCTTAGTCCACTTGTTTTGACTGGTCTGTTCACTCACCCTTCTCTCTGTCCACGCACTGGTTCACATTTTTGGATACATTTCAAAGTAAGTCACAGGCATCAGGACCCTTTGGCCCTACATACCACAGGATGCACGTAACTGACTTGAGCTCAATATTTACCTGTTCTGTATTTCTTCTGTTTAAAGTTATACAGAGTTAAAAGCACATAATTTGAGAGGACCATTTTTAATGGGCTCTCACCAAAGCACACATCCATCTAACCCAAATTCCTGCCAAGATGTAGAACTTTGCCATGATGCCTGAGAGTCCTCTCAGGCCCCTCCCTATCTCTATTAACAACCCCATTTGCAGGGACCGGTGTGATCTCATTCACTGATGCTTAGTCTTACCCATTGATCAGTTCTTTTCTTCTTACACAACCAAATAAGTAGAATTTTACAGATTCTGTTTTCAAACTCATGAAGCTTTAGTAATTCATCGTATGCTCATTTATTTTTTAATATTTAAAGGCAGTTTCTAATGACAACCAAAACACGCCTCAGGAAAAATGTCAAAGAAAACCTTTGATGTCTTTGAGCAGAGTGTGGGCAGCTGAGCAAGGCAGCTGTGGGCAGAAGGGAGCAGGATTTATTGCTTCCCTCTGGTAGTTTGGCTGTTTAGGGAAAAGAAAATAGGCAAGTCATCTGTTGAATATCCCCCGAGGGAGAATCAAAGCAAGTCTATCTTTTCATCATGCAGGAATTGATGGCATTTTCTTTGCTCGTATCATTAGAAAGTAGACCGTTTCTCTTCCCACATCTCTGCCTGCATTCTTCTTTTCTAGTTTCTTCTCAGAAGGTGCTTGCCAGAGACAAGAGAGCTCTCTATGGGCTGCACCATTTACCCAGCATGAGGGAGGCCTTGCTTCCTGCGGGACGCAGAGGACTGACCATAGATCATTGCCGGGGGCAAGGCCAAAAACAGACACACAGAAGGCAGGTAGCAGAATACATGAGCCCTCAACTCTCTTTCCTATTTGTTTTGCTCAGCAAGTTGATTGAAACTGGAACATCAGGGTCTATCAAAACCCCAAAGTGTGGGCCTGGGGCAGAGCTTCCCCAGTTTGACCAATCCTGACCTGTCCTTACTTTGTCAAAAGGTACAGATCTTGATTTACTTATCCACTCATCCATTCATCCATTCATTTATTTGTATCACCTCCCATGTCCCCCCAAAGGTCTTCCCATTTCCTTTCTACTGTCCAGAAGTAGCAGAAATAGCCCCAGTACCTTCCTCCAGCACTGCAGCCAACCTATGGCTGATGCTGTTCACCCTGCCTAACATCTCACAATGTGGTTTTTCATCTCCATTTATTCATGAAATAAATGTCCCTGAGCATCTCCCGCGTCCCAGGTGTTTATGCTACGGAGATGTAGTGGTGCACAAAAAGAATGGGCTCCTGCCCTCCTGGAGATTGTGATCTAGGGAGGAAAGAAATGAACTGACTGAAACAATGGAGACGTTGGAGTGCAGCAAGTTGGCCCTCAACATCCTCAACGGGTTTGTGGAACCCTCAGGAGAAACCGTGAAACCATGAAACCACAGACTAATTGATGTGCACAAGAGCTAAGTTTCTATGCATAGTTCTGGTCACAGAAACATCACCAAACTGCTAAATAAAGACCCAAACTATTCTGACGTAAACAACGAAATAGAGGTAAGCTGTACATACATTGAAGAAAAATTCATAAAAACAAGTAAGAGAACTCTTGAGCCAATTTTGGTGAATTCTGGTGACGTCCCACCACTGTCTCACCGCCTGTCGTGGTGGGTTAAATCAGGGGTAAGTGTCTGCAAAGCAAAACTTATCAGGAGCGCCCCCTTCCCCCAAGCCAACCACCAATCACGTAGACAGCAGCCTGCTGAGGCCTTTCCTATCACACTGTTTATTGTCGTGCATCTGTGCAATTATCACATACTTTATGAGTTTTTGTTTGACAATAATTTGTATCCATTCATTCATTTTTTCCAACTTGCTTATTCTAGTTTATGGTCAAGGGTGAGCAGACTTTGTCCTGGCAGCTCTAGGCACTAAATAGGAGCCAGCCCTGTCCCACCACAGGGCTCGCTCACACACACCCCCAGACTCACTCTCACTGGGGCAGTGTAGACATGCCCATTCCCCAAATGTGGGAGAAAACCAGAGTGCCCAGGGACAACCACACGGAGACACCATGCACACTCCACATAGACAGTGGCCCTGGGTAAGAATCAATTTTTTTTCTCATCAACACCGTAAATCGAGTGACGTTGAAATACTGTCATTCAAGGACCCGCTGCATCAGATCACAGCAAGTCCTATGAGTAGGAAATTCAAAACCAAGGGTCAGGTAATGTGTAGAAAAGGAAGCAATAGCATGGAAAGAGCTTTCTGAGGAAAAGATACTGGAATAAAGTTTGAATGCTGAGAAGGAGTCATGTGATGATGGTGATCAGGGTGGGACTCTTGGGCAGAGGGATCTGGTGTTGACAACTGAAGCTGTTTTTGTAAAATTAATGAAATCAGGTTGCTGGGATGTTAACACCAATATAACCTTGGAAAGCACAGTTCCGCCCTGGCCAGCTCTCACCCTGCAGCCCACTCTTCTGTACTGTTGACCCCTTAGGAGTCACATAACCTTTGACCCCAAGTCCTGCAACTTCCCTTCATCAGTCCTGCAGATAACATCGTCGATGTGAAACCTAAGACTGTTTTCTATGATATTTCCCAATCTTCCTGCCATGCTGCCAAAACAGCCCATGGTGCTGGATTACTGCTGCTCCGAGGGAAAGATGGTCTGACCTTGGCAACAGGTGACCCTCCGAGCAAGGCCAGCCTGTGCCTTCTCCAGCCACGCATCCACACCTTCCCCCATGAGCCTTTCTTCAGCCTTCCCAGCACACATGACATTTTCTCCGGCTAAAGGCTCATCCTCCAGATTCCAAATTCCCCATCGTTACCTCAGGAAAGCCTTTCCTGACCTATTTTCCGTAATCAGATGCTACAGCAGCATGTATTCAGGGCACAGTGGCCTTCCTTTTATAGCACTGAGCACTCTGGAAATTTCTCATGTAATTTAGAATCATTTCATTAACATCTGTCTATAAAATTCTATGGAGGAGCTCCTACTTAGAATATAATTTTTTTTTTTGAGACAGAGTCATACCCTGTCACCCTAGGTAGAATGCTGTGGCATCACAGCTCAAATTCCTGGGTTCAAGTGGTCTTTTCGCCTCAGCCTCCCAAGTACCTGGGAATACAAACACCACGACCACTAACTTTTCTATTTTTTTAGTACAGATAGGGTGTCAGTCTTGCTCAGGTTGGTCTCAAACTCCTCAGCTCAAGCAGTCTACCTGCCTCAGCCTCCTAGAGTGCTAGGATTACAGGCATGAGCCACCACACACAGCTAGAATATAATTTTTGAAGTGTTGAATTAACATGTAAAATCGTGAATAACATTCATGAATTTGAAAGTTGATCACACAGAGAAGACATTCTCGTCTGCGTGTATGTGATGAGTGTGTTTGTGTGTGAGGTACAGACATGAATGGCCGGCGTGTGTGTGATGTGTGTGGTATCTGTGCTGTGTGTACAGTCTATGTGTGTGTGTGGTGCAAGTGTGGTGTGTGGTGTGTGTATATCACGTGTCATGTTTGCACGTGTGGTGTGTGTGTGCTGTGGTGTTTGTATGTTTATCACATGTGTGTGAAATGTGTGGTGCCTGCGGCCCATATGTATGTGGCCCTTGTGTGTGTGTGATAGGTGAGGATGTGAGTGCGTGTGGTGTGTAGTATGTGTGTAGTATGTGCATAGTGTGAGGGGGTGTGTGCGTGTGCTGAGTATGTAGTGTGTGGCCTGTGTGTGTGTGTGACACGTGTGTGATGTGTGGCCTGAGAAGAGGAGACGATGAGCACTATTAAATAATCCTCAAGTCCCTCCAGTGTACGTTTTTTCAGCTGCCAGTAGAAGATGGGCTTTCGTTTTGCTTTGATTTGTATTTGTATTTATTTTTAGGCTTGGCTTTGCATTTTTGTAGCAGAGTACGTATTTCCAGAAAAGTAATGAATCATATGAAAAGATTTCATAAGCACTCTATGATAGAAATAAACAAAAATTAGGTAAGTTATTATTTAATAAAGAGGGTCTTTTATTTAAGCCCAGAACATACAAGATACACATAAAGAAGCCCGTGGTAAATATTCTGAAAATAAGCTTTCTTTCCTGCAGAAATTACTTTTTTATTTATAGCAAAATAGAAAATCGAATTTTTTTAGCATTTGCAAACAGATTTCATGACCCAGCAATTTGGCGTGTAGAAACACCATAGTGGATGTGGGTAGTGTTTCCTCGGCTCTGCCCCCAGCCCCTCTGAAGGGGCATTATTGCCCCATTGGTAGCTGTGGCAATCCCAAGGGTATCTCCTGCGTCATCTCAGAGTGCTCCTGGCTGCCTCCACTGACCAGTCAACATTTCCATGTCCTTCCCATCTGTGACTGTCCACAAAATTCCAAGGCTGTCGGCCTGGGTCTCTCTAGGGCTTTCTGCTCTCAGAACCATGAAGGTTCTGATAAAAACAGATACTTCAATCACTCTTGGATTGAATTGATTGGACTAGAAACAATCTAAGCTTGGTTTGCCAAACAATCTCAGCAAAAGATATTTTTTATAGACTCCAAATGACACCCTTCAGCCCTACTTGCCAAGTCAAATCACAATAAAGTCTTCTTTGATATCTTTTGTTAAATAGTCAGCAAAGATCTTTAAACCAATTTTCCCGACAAAGCTGGGGCACACAACTTCCACCCTGACTCACAGACCAACATAATGTGAAATCATGAAACTGTTTCAACTGGAGATGAGTCCCCAAGCCTAGCCCATCAGACATACATAAATCAGAAAACAGAAGCTCATACAGATGCCGGCAGCATGTGCAGCTGGCTGCAGACGAACAAAGGCTCTAAGACCTGTTATTTCTCTCTTCCTCTGTCAACACTTCTGTTACCCTCTTATGACACGTTTACCATAAACATAAAACAAAAATATACTGCGGTTATGTCATGACATTTTGCATGTATCCACCCTTAACCTGGTATGTTACTATTAATTTATCTTCATTCATAGATTAGTTATTTTTTTTAATCATCTGTGTGAAGATAACCAGCCAGCACCTTTTTGCAAGAAGATAATGCTCCCAAAGAAAAAGTGGTAGGAAATGGGAGAGAACGGAAGGGGAAATGCTGTGTGTAGGTGATCATTTCTACAGAACCTACAGAGCTATCGTTATACTGAAAGGTTTCTGGGGAGAAATTACAGATCGTGTCTCCAAAACCTCCAGGACTACAATAATTTACAATACTTAGAGGTTTAGGTGAAAAAAATTCAGAAAAAAAAATACCCACATCTCTTCTCTCTTCTCCTCTGCTCTTCTCTCCTCTCCCCTCCCTTCCCCTCTCCTCTCCTCTCCTCTCC
>NW_003852483.1:1956114-1998956 GCF_000181295.1 Otolemur garnettii | reverse complement strand
CTTTCTTTTTTTTTGCATAACTAAACCTAAAGCCTTGGTAAATTTCAGCTTGTACGTGCTGTTTAATTACTGCTAGAGAAAGGAGAAGTCAAAAGACTCAGTCACACGTCAGCTTTCTGGGGAGAAAAGACGTAAATTTACACAAATAAAAAATAAAGAGGTCCCCCCTCCATGAAGCGATCGCCTCATCTTTCTGGGCACTCTGCAGACACAGCTTGCAGGAGAGCGGCGGTGTGGGTTTCAGATGTACGATATCACGGCCATGGGAATTATATGTTGTGTTATTGCAGTTCATCATTGGAAGAAACCTAACATTTCTCTAATGGGAAACAATTGCCTCAGAGTGGGCTCTGACGACTTTATTTGTGCTGAGGAATGTAGCTGCATTCACCCTGTAATTACAGTGACACAACAAACCTTGGCAAACGTTGGCACAGCAGAGCAACCTTTGTCATCGTGGCGTCCTGAGCTGCAGGAGGACTCGGAGGCGCCCAGCCTCTCTTAGGCGCTTCGTGTGCACCTGCTACGTCTTATACCCAGCGCTTCTGGGGATTGTGCTCTGTCATATGTCTAAAAGGCCTGCGAACCAGAGAACACAGAATCCTCATTCAAGTAGCGGGACCCAGGCCCCATCCTGGACCTACTGCAGCAGAGTCTCCCTAGAAGGGCTTAGGGATCTGAATGTGCACATGTCTACCATTCATCCATCTGGGAAATGCTGGAGGATCCCTGAAGTCCCCTTCAGGTTTAACAGCCTATGATAATCTCAGTATGTTGATCTCAGATGAGAGAAAGGAACAGACAAGTGGGAATGACTCAAGGAGACTTTACAAAACACAGAATCCTTTCCCCCACACCCCTTGGTTATCCTGAGATCTCTGAAGACATTGGGACTTCATGTGTGTTTTGAAGTGACCTCCAGACTGGACACAGCATCCACGGACAACCGCACACCTGTGCCATGATGGGAAGGAAATGATCCCAGTGGCCCCTCACGTAGCCAGGGCATACTGACAGAGCACCCACAATATGTTTGTTTGGAAATTTTTGAGTGCTTATTCTGTTCTCTACCCTCACACGTTTCCTGTCCAACAGAATTACCATGTACATGGCAGAGCTCCCAGCTCCACAGATTGTATAATAAGATAATGCAACTTTCCTGACTAGAATGACATTTACAAGTGGATAAGCAGGGGACATGCCTCAAAGTTAAAATGCATGTGCATAACAGAAGAGATGACCCAAAGGAGAGTGTGGTTGAGAATCAAACAATGATATGATACAACCAATAAATGCCTTGAAAATGAGACTTCATAGGACTGGAGAAGGTTGGCCAGTTTGAGGCACTCAGCAGCAGGAACGGAGGGGAGGGATACTGCAATGGAGACGCTGTCCTCAGAAGAAAACACAGAAAGTAAGAAAAGCATGAATTATTTAATTCCAGAAAAGTTAATTTGCCTCTGTAGCAAAACATTGTTGTGGGTGGCACCTGTGGCTCAAAGGAGTAGGGTGCTGGCCCCCTATGCTGGAGGTGGTGGGTTCAAACCCAGCCCCAGCCAAAAACTGAAAAAAAAAATGTTGTTTTGCTTTTGAAATGAAATTTGTCTATCCTTTGGTTACACAAAATTTGAATGTGTGATAATTTGCATTAATGACAACACCCTCAAGTAAGTAGGGGGTGCATGGTGAGGACTGAACACTGATGTTTTTATTCTCTTGCCTGAATTCCTTTCTACAAGGCTTGGTGAGTCACACCAATGACAAATCCAGTTAACTGGGTTATTAGTAACACATTATAACCCGGCTTCCTGTCCAACCTGATTCCGGTGTAGCACGTGACAAATCGAAGACTCCCCATCTAACACAAGCATTCTTCTCTACTGGCTACAGGTCTTTAGACAAAGCTTAACTCTCTCAACCAATTGCCAACTAAAGAATCCCTAAAACCTACTTAGGACTCATAACCCCCACTTTGAGATGTCCTACCTCTTCAGGCCAAACCAATGTGATTCTTCCATATATCGATGTATATCTTTACCTATAATTCCTGCCTCCACGAATGCAAAGAACCAAACTAACTGGGCCGCTTTGGACACACTTTCTCAAGACCTCATGAGACCATGTTCTCCAGCCTGAGGTCACACACATGCAGCTTAGAATAAGCAAACTTCTTTATTTCACAGAGTTTGGGTTTCCTCCCACTAGCAAAGGAAATGATTTTCTCTCCTAAGACCTGAAAAAACATAGATCCATATGAAGAAGACAACCATATTAGGTTCACTCTGATAAAAAGGAGAAGAAGGAGGAGAAAACTTGAGAGTAGATGTCTATCTATAGCACCAACCAAAATAAAGACCTGTAGAGAGGGCGTACCTGTGTGCAGTAAGTTAGATAAAGAAGTGATGAGCGGGCAGAGGTCACATGGGGCACACTCACAGATTCTGCATTCGAATTACTCACAAATCCTCTGGAACTGAAATCTCAAGTGCATGGAATCCTGACTGAGATATTATGGGTTAATGGATCAAGGCTTTTTTTGGTCCATTCCCTAAAGGAAGTAGGTGAAGCAGCAGAGGGCTTCCCACCAGCAAGCCTCCCCACTGTGGCCAACTTGAAGGTACTAACAGTTGTAAGAGAAGAAGTCAAAACTCCCTGACATTTAAAAGTGCACTTTAGCCCGCTGCTGCAGGCCCAGCTACACACCGCTGCCCAGCCCAGTGGTGGCACGGCCACTCTCACCTCATTTGGAGCCTACCAACTCCCATAAATTTGCAAATAGAACAATCTTGTCCTCATTAATCATGGGCTATGGGGATGCTGAAAAAGTAAAAGTTTTAATTTTTCCCACTCTCAGAACTGTCAGCAGCCCTGTCCCTTTTACACCTGAGCCTTGACACAGCCCCCTCCCACACATCATTCCCATCTTTGACTTCTAAGTTCATCCTAAGATAGTGGAGTGGATGAGCAGAGGACATCTAGATTCCGGTTCATAGCCTGCCTGCAAATGTGTGCTTTCCATCAGAGCATTGTAATCGGGAGTTGACATAATCTCATTCGTGAGGCTGTTGAAAAAAATTCAGGAAAGTGATGCAGAGATGCAATTCCGAAAATATAAAGTACTCTTCAAACATTGCTTGGAAATAATATTAGCACACCGTTTGTGGATATAATCAGCAACTCCGGAACTTCTGTCTACAAGCAGCTCGGGGGCAGCCAGGAGAGCTCTCTTGACGTCACATTTGCACGGCAGCTGCATGTTTTCTCCTTATGATTTATTTGAAGTGACAAGCAGGGTCTCATGGACACTGGTGGAGCTAAGTCCGCTAAGGCATTTCATTGCACCTGTGCTGTGTTCAGAGTCACTTATTAAGAAACTCCACCCCCCCCCCCAAAAAAAACCAAACCCCAAACCAAACAAAAAACCTATGTACACAGCTGATTTACATGTGTGCATGTATGGGGACACACACAAACAGGAACACACATACACAGGAATACATATACACACATTTTTTTTTTTCAAGGAGTTGAGCCTTTATAATAAACATGTTAAGGCAGAACTGTACAGAAACTGCTCATTTTGGACGCCAGCATCTCAGGGAGCCTTAACAATATTTGGAAGTATTTTACAAAAATCTCCAAGAGATTCATTGAGAATGACTGGGAATAAGGGCTCATGCGTGCATTTCACTAAAGCCTTAGCATGTATAAAAGCAAATCACACAGAACCTCATGCTTCCTGGGGTATATTCTGCTTCGCTAAGGACTGGGCATAAAATGAGGTACTTGAGGTAAATATGATCAGAGGACAGTCCATCCCCATGCCACTCACATCCCTTGTGTTTAATGTTACGAAGTGCCGTGTTCCTGCCCACATGACGACAGTGTGCAGGGCATTCCGTGCCATCAGGGCCCTGGTGACTCTTCTAAGGTGATCTTGGCAGCTCCATCTGTAATTCCTTAAGGCCTACACTTTATTTTAAAATAGTCCTCAAGGCCAGGCCTGGTGGTTCATGCCTGTAATCTCAGCACTCTGGGAGGCTGAGGTGGGTAGATTGCTTGAGTTCAGGAGTTTGAGACTAGCCTGAGCAAGAGCAAGACCTTGTTTCTACTAAAAGTAGAAAAATTAGCCAGGTGTTGTGTCAGATGCCTATAGACTCAGCTACTTGGGAGGCTGAGGCAGGAGGATGGCTTGAGCCCAGGAATTTTAAGTTGCTGAGAGCTAGTATGGTGCCATGACACTCCACCTTGGGCAACATAGTGAGACTCTGTCTAAATAAATAAGTACAAATGAAAATGATCCTCCAAGTATTAGTTTTTTCATAGCCCTTGCTGCCCATGATCAACTACTGCATAGGCCTATGCCCCATGAGGAACACAGGAAATCAGTGTGTCTGGAAATGCCCCGTCAGTGCTTGTTTCCTGCCAGCATTGGTGTTGGGCCCCTCCCCACTCAGAACCTTTCTGGGCTTCCTGCTCTGTCAGCCCTTTGCTCTGAGTAGTTTGAGGAGTTGTTTTGTGGGTGGACGGTCTCTCCTTTATTTTCCTTCCCTCTGCTTTCCTGTACATGAGAAAGAGGGAGTGAGGAAAATTAGAGAGGACGGCTGTACGTCCACGGGAGCCGTCTGCCAGGACTCCTTCCTTGCGCAGCGCTTACGGAACGTAATGCCTCCTGCATATTGTTTGCAAGTATCCTAGCCAGCCGCAGATAGGGATTAAGGTTTTTGTGTGACTCTCTGTGGGAGTGTGCATGCCCTTTAAGGACACATGACGTGAAAGGACAGAAGACACGAACTCCCACACAGGCACGTACAATTCATCAAATTAGCTGGAGCATGTTGAGCCATGTTGAGCAAGTCGAGTGAAGGCTCTAGCCACTCGGAGACCACAGTAGGCCCTGCTGGAACACACACACACACACACATACACATGCACACACGAGCCTTCCTAAGACCACTCTGGGAGGCCACAGGGCTGTTGGGAATTGAGGTGAGCAGCACAATACTCAGGGACTTTGTCAAGGTCACACAGAAAGGCAGGAAGCTGACCACGGCAGCAGACACACATTTTTGCAGGTTATGTGGCTAAGGAGGACATCAACACAGCAGGAGTACCCTGAACCCCATAAATGCATCAATGTACAAAGTTATGATTTAATAAAAATAATTTTAAAAAATAAATAAAAAAAATAAACAAACACTGCAGGACACATCACACCTTGAAAAAGACCTAAACTTTGCTTGTGGAGATGTTGTCCCCACACCCTGTGTGCCAGTTGAAGAGAATAAAGGAGAGAGAGAGAAAATGGAGGACAAATACAACTAGGAGAGGAGGAAAGAGGGGGAAATGAGAAGGGAGATGAGAAGGGACGGGGTGTGGGCTGCACCCAGGGCCACTGTTGGGGGGTGGGGGATCCCCGTGGCCCCAAACTCTGAGGCAGGGAGCCAGGGCATATTGGAGATGCCCCCAAAAGCCTGGGGTGCCTGTTCAGGTCCCATCAGCTGGGGGCTGTTTCTGCATCCACCTCGTGCTTCTTGAAGGCACCTTATGCCCAGTGGTTGCCTAAGGGCCAAGTGCTACGTAAGGACCATATACTAGGGCTACTTCAATGGTCCTATAACACTGGAATGCTTTATTTGCCCCATGCCTTTCTATGTTGATGTATATTTAGATATGTAGATACTTCCACCATGTCACAATGATACAGGGTTCCCCAACTCAGGGATGGACAGGGACTCCCCTATTCTTTAGGCCTGAGTGAGCTCAGAAATCAGACCCCCATCTCTAGGCCCAACAAGTCACAGCCTCTGAGCTCTGGCAAGTTCATGAGCAAAGTAACCTGGAAGGTTTTCGATAGTTCTTCCTTGAGGAGGGGGCATACACCCTAATTCCTTTTGGGATTATTTTAGGATTACTTTCTGCCCTTAGACCTCTGGCCAATTGTAATATAATTCCCCAAGACTCTCTGGCTGCAGGATAAGAAAAGTCGGATTTAACCCCCCTAGACTGAAGAGTGGGGGGCTTCCCACTTGGATTCCCCCCATCCACTGCCAGAGATTCTGTTACCCCTCTTCAGTTTATCAATATTTTTCTGTTCTGTCACTTACCTGCATGATCTGTGGTTTTATTCTTTGAACCCCAAGACAAAGGACTGGGCTTAGAGAGAAATTCTGGCAATAGTACTGTCTGCAGTGTTCAGGATGGTCACATGCTCTACGAGTGTGTGTCCTGGGAGCAACAGGCCGTCCCACAGAGCTGAAGTATACAGCAGGCCGCACCACCTGGGGTTGTGCCTGTGCACTCACATGTACTGAGTCTCCTGAGATGAGTTTCTCAAAATGTATTGTGACCATCCATCAAATTTTCTCTTCCATGACAAGCAGAGGTGACCTGAAAAAGATTCAGTCTCTCCTTTGACCAAAACTTGAGTTAGCCTCCTTTTTGGGAGGCCTAACCTTAGGCTTTTTCCTCCCTTTATTGTTGAATTCAGTGTGGGCAAGAATCCTGCTAAGGCAGTTTGGTGACAATGCCTCACCCTTGGTGTCTCGCCATCCTTGCTAGCGTCTGATCACCCTGCCCTGTCTTTACCAAAAATCCCATCAAGTTAATTTAGCCAGAAACCTCTTACTCCTGCTGTTTCTTCTAAGTAGGCTTCCATCCACCCACCTATCCATCCACCGACTTCTACCCTGCTCCTAGGTTGTACACGCCCAATTGTCTTTATTGGCACCAGAGTGGAGTACAGTCTCTCCCCAGTGCAGGATCTCCTTGCAGAGGTTCCTATACTAATCACCATGCCCCCAGAAATAAAGTCTGTCTTTCCATCTCTAATATATAGTGTTGTGAGCAATTGTTCTTAATGGATTGTGCTTGGGAGGGGAGCCCAGGAAAGCTTGTGAACTGGCCAGTGTGGGAAGTCTATACCAGGTGTGTTAATGGTGAGTTACACTTTCAGGCTCTGAGAGCAGGGGAGCTCAGGAGGGACTGGCCCAGCCTGGCATGAGATGGGAGGAGGCATGTGGGGGAGGGTTAGAGGAATATGGGGTTTGGGAGTGTGTGTGTGGGGGGGTGGGGGGCTGGGGGTTGGGAGCAAGTGGAAGATCCATCTGCAGAACAAAGGAGCAGCAGGTGTTGAGAGGGGAGTGCCAGGGGAACCCAGCTGAGCCCCTCAGCCTGTTTGGTCCCCAAAGAGAAGCTGTGGCCAATTCGGACACACCAGTGGGCTCATCTTGGGTTCCAGAAGCTGGACTAATTCCTAGCCCACTTCAGTGTGAGTGCTCAGCAGCTAAGCCTTCAACCCCCATGGCCCTTCCCCAAGCAGCTCTGATTATCCTGCAGGATCAACCTTATATGGTTACTGGTTACTGTCTAAAGCGACATTTGCTTAGATTTTATGCACATTTAGTTTCAACGTAACGTTTCAGTTCTAGCCCTGGCAGCTTCAGCAATAATTTGAAAGAATTGTGCTCAGAGAGAGCACCCTGGGGTTCTGTTCAAGAATTTGCATTAAATAGTACTTTCTGCAGAACTCTGCTAGCTGCTTCAATATTAGAAGTTAAGAGTTATAATGGTAGGTTTAAAGACAAAAGCACTTCATTTACATGAAATGGAACTTTTCTTACAAAAAAAGTTTCAAGAGCAGGTTTTGAAAGGAAATGAAGGACTTTTAAAACACTTCCAGCACCTCTAACTGCCCAAAACCCTCCCCCTGCTGTTTCCACTCTCCTGAAAGGATCTCCAACTCATTTTCTCCACCAGTATGTCCCTTATTAATAGAAAAGAACCAGCTGAGATTGTTAGCATTATTTACACATAAGAGACGTGCTTCAAACATACCCTAAAACTGCCATTTGAGAGAATTCAGGGGTACTTCTTAGCATTTGTCTAAATCTTTATTTTTTTTTCAATCCATAACTTCTTCATTCTGGAAAAGCAAATGAGTCATATTTATATGAACACTGACATTCAAGGGTCCTCCTTGGCTTTACTTGCCTTCCTGTCTTCTGAAGTGTTTGTTGTTGATTTCATCCCTAGATTTGCCTTTGATTGTGACATTGGCTCCCTTTTCTCACTGAAGCCAGGTGATGTCACATTCCTACTTTTGCACGAAGTAGGCCCCTGGTCGAGTGTTGGCCCCTGGTTTCTGGTTGCACAGCATTCTCTCCCATAGACATAGGCTTGTTGAATGATGTGGATTTGGGGTTGAGCATGTGCTGTGCTAGCCCCCACTCAGCTGTGGGACAGGTGCTGTGAGGCTCCAAGGAAGACCAGAGGCAGACAAAGGCTGCTGCAAAGAGGAGCCGCAGAGGAAAGGTTTATGCAGGATGGATCCGAGTGACTCCACAGCACTGTTGCCCTTTATCATTAAATAGTCTTCTCTCTTTTTTCCTTAAGTTAAAGGTTTGTCAATTTTGTTGATCATTTCAAAGAACCAACCCTGTGTTCTTTTATTTTGTTTATTATTTTTCTATTCTCTATGGTGCTTCTCTCTGCTCCAGTCTTTATTTTCTTCTTTTCTGGTTTGTTCTAGTTCCCTCAGGTATAAAATCAGGTCATTGATTTCAGACTTTTTTTAATGTCGCGATTAGTGCCATCACTGTGCCTCCTAGTACTGCTTTTCTGTGCCCCTTATGTTTTGATGTGCTGTTTTCTTTATTTTTATTTGTCTCGGGAGATTTTCTAACACCTCTTGTGGTCTCTCCTTTGACCCATTTGTTGTAAAAAGTGTCCAGTTTAATTTCCATGAATGTGTAGACTGTTTTTAGTTTTTCTTCTGTTATTGGCTTTCCAGTATTATTTCTATCTGACTTTTTTAAAACAATGAATAATCTAGAAAACGTATTTTTAAAAATCAAAGACTTGAGGTTTAGACAAGATGGCGTAGACCCATTTCTCCCCTCTCTTCCTTGAGTGTCAAACTATAGACCCTGGAAATGGCATGAGACAAGCTAAAGAGACTCTGAAAGGGGCAAAAGGGGGGCAGAGACTGGTGGGTGGCTCCCTTGGTGGCTCAAGGCCTGGGCCAATGGCAGAAGTTTCTTCTAAGAGCAGAAGTCCCCCTAGACTTGCCTTTCCCATTCCCAGTGTGAGCAGAGCCCCTCCAGGCAGGCTCATTCTTGCCCTGACAGAGAAGGAGTCTCTCTGACAACATGGCAGGACTAGAAACTAGAAAGGGAGATAAGTCAGGAACCTGCCAGAAATGCACACCCAGTAGAAGTGCTGTGCTTCTAGTCTGAGCTTCAAGCTCCCTGCTGTGCAGAAAGATACCTGGAAGGACAGCTGGGACCAGGGGGAAGGGGCACAGATGTAGCAAGGGGCCTCCTTGGGGAAGCTGTTCTGTCCCCGTTGCCCTTGAGACCCTCATCTGTTGCCTACAAACACCAGGGCTGTCTGGGAGCCCAATAAGCAAACAATACCTGTGTTAATCCTGGTTCTGATGTAAAATCAGACATCTTTGCAAAATGTTACCATTTAAGAAGTACCAGGAATTTGTACTATTGTTTATAGCAATATATGAATTAACAATTATATTAAAAATGTCAATCAAAAACAAAAAAGAGAGCAACTGGAATCCAAAATTAAGGAAAAAATGGGGATAAACCATTACATTTTTAAGTATACATGAAATATTTATCAAAAGTGACTATATGCTGGGCCATAAAGCAAATGTCCTAACAAATTTCAAGAGTCTGAAATTATAGCAAGTAGGATTCTATTATTGCAATGAGGTAAGAAGTTAAGAATTAAAAAACCCTAGAAAATGTGTAAATGTAAGAATATTAAGCAATGACATTTTAATTAGCCACAGGTCAAAACAAATCAGAAAGGATAATGTAAAATATTTGCACTAAATAGTAATGAAGATATATCACATTAGATTTATGACATTTTTCTAAAGCTGTGCCCAAAGGAAAAGGTATAGCTTTAAATGCACATGTCAGAAAAGAAGAAAGGCAGAAAAATCAATGAGTGTTGTGTAAAAAATAATCACAAAGTAATCTCAGATAAAACTAAAAGAATGAATTGTTAAAACAAGAACAGAAAATTGTGAAATAGAAAATAAAAGATATAAAGGAACAAAGTTGACTCTTTAGAAGATTAAAAACTATGTAAACTACTAACAATGCTGATCACAAAAAAAGAAAGAAAACACAAATAAGCATGCTCAGAATGAAAAAGAAAACAAAACTAAAGATATAAACAAAAAGTGATAGGTAATATTATAAAAAAATTCATGGCCATAGCTTTGGACAAATTCCTAGGAAAACATAACTAATTAAACCAACAATAAGTAGAAAGCAATTATAGTCCTATAATCATTAAATACATTTATGATTGAAATTCATTTTACAAAGAAAATCTTTTAACACTAGATGACTTCATCAGAGAATTAAAAAAATACATTTAATAAAGAAATAATTCAAATCTGACCTATATTCTTTCAGAGTATAGTGAAAGAGGAGTTTCTCTATTTAAGGACAATAACATAACTAGATTATCAAAATGTGCATGAATCTTTAAAATAAATGAGAATAGTAGACCAATCCCTCTCATAAATATAGATATAAATATTCTAGGCAAAATAGCAGTAAACTAAAGTGATACTATATAATAACCAGGGTTTTTTTTTTAACTTCAGGAATGCAAAGTTGGTTTAATCCTGAAAAGTTAATCAGGATAAATTACTACAATAAAACAATAAAGTAGAAAATTCACATGATTCTAAAAATGCAGGAAAAGACTTAAAGTTTAAACCCTGACAATTATTAAATTCTCAGCTCACATGTGGCAGAAGAAAACGTCTTCCATCTGAGAAAGGATGCCTATGACAAGTGCTGAGTAACATCACACCGATAGGAAAGTCTCTGCAGAGACCAACAGTGGGGTAAAGATGTCTCCACTCTCCACACATACCACTGACTTCCTAATGAGGCTCTGACCAACACAGTTAAGGCAAGAAATGAAGAGATGTAAGTATTAGAACAATTAAAAGAGGCTTTCTCTCTCATGAATGACATGATTGTGCATGTAAGACCTCCAAAAGACCCCACAAATAAATTAGCATATTAATGATTGATTTTAGCAGATTCTCTAGGTACAAGGGTATCATACAAAAGTAAATTTCCCTACTATATGCCAGCAACAGAAAATGAGAAAATGCATTTTAAAATTAGACTTGCTACAATAACAAATAAAATAAATACAAGAAAAATAAGAGCACAATGAAGATCATAAGACATAAAATATTTTTGGCAGTAATTAAGTAAGGCCAAAACCAATTGGGGGCGGGGGAGCCCTTACAGCTTAGAAGACTAGCTCCATTGCCATGTCAGTTCTCCATGACTGAGACTGAAGTTCAATGTTGGTCCTGTGTAAATCCTCTGTGTTTTGTTTTGGTTTGGGTTTGGACTTTTGCATAAATTAGAAGCTCGTTCTTAAAATGTACATGAAAATACAAAGGATCAGGAATAACTTCAATAATGTTAATTGTTGTGCCTGAAATTCCCCCAAATGGCCCCAGCAGACAAATCCGAGACACACTCCAATGTGAAAAGCAAGAGGTGAGATTTATTCAAACCTGGGTCTGGACTCTCCTGGCTTGCAAGCCGAGGTTGAGCCCTGAACCTGGGGTGTGTGAGGTTTTTATGGGGTACAGAAAGCAAGAGGGGAAGAAGGGTACGAGTACACTTTTGATTGGTGGTTGGTGATTTCATTAGTAAAGGAGGATTTGCATTGGTGGTTGATGATTTCACTAGTAAAGGAGAATTTGGATTTGTACAGGTGAGGGGTGGGGGGTCTCTTAACCGAGGGCTAGAGTTGGTGCAGCCTGATTAGGTGGCTGGAGGGAAATACCTGTATTTCAAGGTAATAGAAACTTATTGTTTATTATGGCAGCTGTTTGCCTAAGGTGACTCAGTTTATGGTTCACAATGGCTGTGGAACCAGGGGTGGGGGAGGCAGCAGGGAGTGGCCCTGCAAGTTTTATTGGCAGAGGTTGGGGTGAAGGGCTAGGAATGGAGCTTAAGCAGTAAACAGCTAGGAATGGGTCTTGTGCAGTAAACAACAAAATGGAGCTAGTCTGGCCCTCTCGTAATAAGAAAAACAAAGTTTGAGGACTTATACTATCTCAGTATTTCTTGTAAAGTCTGTTAAATAAAATTCATGGGAAGTCATTTATGAGAGCCTCTATACTAGGCCCCACATGATCCGATTAAACCAGAGTGCAGTCATTGATGCATTCATTCATCTGATCAGATTGAACTGTGAAAAGGGCCAGTTAAAAAAAAAAAAAGAAGAAGAAACCAGGAAATTTCCATAAATCAGTCAATAGGACCCAATTTACCTGGTTTGTTAAGGAACTCCCCTCTGCCTTAACATCATAAAGAAGATAACACTTCTCCTTCCTATCTCTGCTTTTCAGGCCTTTTTTGGCCAATTAAGCCAACTTCCTCTGCTCAGCTTATCAGTGCATCCTTTCCATTTTATAAAATGAGATGTTCCTGCAATCTAGAATCACTAATAAAATCCAGTTAGATTTTTAAACTAAATTTGTTGTAATTTTGTCTTTTGATGAGGCATATTAATTAAAGCAAAGTAGTGCAGTATTATCACAAAAATAAATATATAGTTCAATAAGACACAGTAGAAAGTCTTTTAACAGACCCAAGGATATATGAGTACTTAATTTTTGGCAGAAGTGACACCATGAAATATGGAAAATTATGGTTCTTTAAAAGCAGACAGTACCAAGTAAATTGAATGTCAATAGAAGAAAAAATGAAAATGGTCACTGTAACCCAAAGGATACCAAAAAATTAATTTTTGGTGGGTTATAATTCTAAATGTAGAAGTTAAATTAACAAAGTTTCTGGAAATAACATATGGCTTTATGTTAAGAAGATATTATTTCTTAAACAGTATAAAATACACTAAACGTAATGGAAAACTTGATCAATTAAAGTCATTAAAATCAAGAATTTACATGTATAAAAATCTCTTTAAGAAAGAAAAACAGCATGCTACAGAGGAGAAGAAACATGCAATATTTATAAGTGGTAAAGACTAATATTCAGAATGTATTTTTCAAATCATTAAGGCAAAGAAAGATAATCTAAAATTTAAAATTAATCTAATATTTAAGTAAGTAAAAGTCAGATGCAGATACCTCACAAAATGTCACAATGGCCAATAAATATAAGAAAAGATCATTGCCAGCCTAGTGCAGTGGTTTATGGCAGTAATTCTAGCCCTCTAGGAGGCCAAGGTGGGTGGATTGCCTGAGCTCAGGAGCTCAAGACCAGCCTGAGCAAGAGCGAGACCCTGTCTCTAAAAATAGCTGGATGTTGTGGTAAGTGCCTGCAGTCCCAGCTCCTTGGAACCCTGAGGCAAGAGGATTCCTTGAGCCCAGAAGTTGGAGATTGCTGTAAACTATGACTCCACTGCACTCTACCAAGAGTGACAAAGTGACACTCTGTCTCAAAAAAAGAAAAATTGAAAAATAAAAGCTCTCAGTCGTTAGGGAAATAAAAATTAAGCCACACCAAAGTGCCATTAACACACTCACCTACATGGTAAAATTAATAAGATTGGAAACAAGAAATACAGGTGAGGATGTAGAATGCCTGATGCTGGGCATGTAAATACGCACAACCACTTTTGGAAAATCTTGGCACCTTAAATTCAAGTGAACATACACATATCCTAGGATTCAGCTGTTCATCTCCTATGTATTTATTCAGCAGTAATGTTGAGTAAATGCTCCAAAGCCATACCCAGGAATGGCTGTCTCACTGTTATTTGTCACAGTGAGTAGGGTAGTAGTAAACTCTGAGTTGAATCCAGTCGTTTCTGGACAGTAGAATGCAAACACAAGCTCTGATATAATCATCAATGCAATAAATCTATCAGTAGAAATGAGATGAAGCACCGCTCCACACACCAGCATGATGCATCTGTCAAACACAAAGCTAGGCAAAGCAAACCAGACACAAAAAATGCCTAGTGCATTACTCTCTTTATAGTCTTCTCAGAGAGAAGTCTTCAAATAGGCAGAAGTGATCTGCAGTCTTTATGAAAGGGATGGGACATCTTCTGCCACGTTAGAGCATAGCATTGTGGCCATTACCAGGTGCGGCTCCTTAAGCTTGGACTTCCCAGCTTCCTGAACTGTGAGCCAAATACACTTTTGCTGTTTCTAAATTACATGGTCTGTGGTGTTTCTTACAGCAGAAGCAGACAGACTAAGTTAGTCCTCTCATGGACCAGCTAATAAGAAAGCTCGGGTACTCTTTCCTTTGACATGGGCTGGATGTTCAGACCCTGCAAGCCTCTGCCGGCACAGAGACTTATAGCTGTGTCCATCCTGAACCATAGCAAAACTTCAGGCTGGTGCCCTTTCCTGGCTCCCTTGGACTTCCTGCTCGAGTAGTCCACCCTGCTCTTTCCAGAAAGCACAATTATGTAAACTTTTTGCTCTTTTTTTGGGCGGGGGGGGCATATGTATCACTAATTTCAACATATGAGCCAAATTTGAGGTAGGAAACCTGCTTTTACAGAGCAACTGTGACAATTCATTAAATAATTTTCAATAGCTATTAGGCCAAAATAAAGCAATGTATAGGACTGTGTGTGTTTTCTTCCATCTGGTCCTCATATTTGCACAAAAGCAATTGGAGGCACACACATGCACACACATGCACAGGCATGCACCCATGCACACACACAGTAGAGCGGCTGAATACAAAACAGATACAGTGTTTTTTTTTTTTTTTTTTTGAGACGGAGCCTCAAGCTATCCCCCTGGGTAGAATGCCATGGCATCACGCTCACAGCAACCTCCAACTCCTGGGCTCAAGCGAGTCTCCTGCCTCAGCCTCCCAAGTAGCTGGGACTACAGGCGCCCGCCACAACGCCTGGCCATTTTTTGGTTGCAGCCATCATTGTTGTTTGGCGGGCCCGGGCTGGGGATTCGAACTCGCCACCTTAGGTGTATGTGGCTGGTGCCTTAGGCCACAGGCGCCGAGCCAGATACAGTGTTTTTTTGAGGACCTACAACAAATTGGTACCTACAGTTGCCTCTGGGGACTTAGAAATTTATTTTGTCACAATAAAACTTACTTTTTAAACTTTGACATTTTTCTTTTACTATCTTTACTTATTATTTCTTAGCTTTAAAAATAACTCGTTAAAGAAAAACAAATAAATACAATTCAGTCTACCCTTTAAAAAGAAGAAAAAAGGAAAATAAATAAAAATAGAAAACAGGAGGATACAATCGTTATTAATCATAAATAAATAAAACAAGCATAAATGTATGCCACAGAGTCTAGAATACATGGCACACACAAAACTTTTATTTTTGCAGGTGTTATGAAAAGACACACCCTGCTGAAGTATAAGCCACATGGATGCCTCAAGATGAAAGACAGATTCTCATGTAGCAGATAGCTCATTTTCATCACTCCCTGCTATTCTTTGGGAAATGTATTTTCTGGGGACTTTTACCCCTCTGTACACTACTGTACTTTATCCTTCTGTAAGCTCAGATATGAAGATAAAATACATGTCATCCAGGAGTCTTTGAGCATGACAAGGCAGCTTGTTCTTGCACCGACATATTCTAAATGGGATTCCTCTGTGTGACGCTGTGTCTGTGTGGTGCAAACAGCCAGCTCACCTGGTCAGGGCTTTTACAGAGGCTGGAGTTAGAGCACTGTGGCTCATCTGCTTCTGAAATAGCAGGGCTGGAGCAGATGTTGTCCAGGACCACTACCAGCCCAAATAGGCCCACATCTGAGTTACTCACCCATACAACTCTGTCTTGTATTCATCTCAATACACATGACATTAAAAAAAACGTTGAACTTAGAATTATTTCGAGATAAAATAATGGGGCACCTGCAGTGGAGAAGCAGAGGACACATCTTGGGACTCTCTCCATGTCATTAAATACACTTTACTGAATTTAAGAGGAGTATGTTGTGTGGATCTGGCTGCTATGACTTTGACTAAAGTGACACTGCCCAGATCTCCATATAGAGGCTTGAAAGGTCCAAGCTTCCATCCCTGTTCTGGGACATTCACTCTGTGCAGCCTGCTGCAGCACAAGCAATAGGACACACTGAGGCTGCCATTCCTGAGCCTCCAAACTCAAGCACTGGAGAAGCTGGACAGAGGGACAGATGCTGACCCCCATGCACCCCAGCATCTCAACCCAACTGCCACCTTAAGTGAAGAGTGAAGAGTAAGGAAGCGACAGCAAGCTGTCTCCCACACTCCCGTTCCAGCAGGTGCTGGGTGGAGAGGCACTCAGTCCAGACACAGGGCCACCTTCTTTCTATTTTAAGTTTTTAATTTTTTGTTTTTATTAAATCATAACTGTGTGCATTGATGCATTTATGAGGTTCAGTGTACTGGTTTGATATACAATGTGTAATGCTTACATTGAACAGATTAACACATTCATTACAATTATACGCTTTTCTTAATAGTTTTGAAATGTACCATTGCATCATGTATATTAGGTGAGGTCCCACCAAATACCCTTTCTCCTTCCTCCTCCCCTCCCTCCTCCCCCCTCTCTCATCTTCCCTTCTACTTTCTGGACTATAGTTATGTTTTACCATTCACATGAATGTGTAGGTGGTTATATATTGATGTCATAGTAGTATAAAGTACATTGGATACTCTTTTTTTCCCCATTTTTGAGATACTTTACTAAGAAGAATATGTTCCAGCTCCATTCAAGTAAATATAAAAGATATGAAGTCTCCAATTTTTATGGTTGCATAGTATTCCATGGTGCACACATACCACAATTTGTCAATTAATTCATGGGTCAAGGGGCACTTGGGCTTTTTCCATGTCTTGGCTGTTATGAATTGGGCTGCAATAAACATTCTAGTGCAAAAGTCTTTGTCATAAAATGATTTTTGATCATCTGGATATATACCTAGCAGAGGAATTGCAGGATCAAACGTAGGTCTACATTTAGTTCCTTGAATGTTCTCCAAACTTCTTTCCAAAAAGGTTTCATTAGCTTGCATTCCCACCAGCAGTGTAGAAGCATTCACAGGGCCACATTCTAATGTCATGCCCTATGCAGCCATCAGAGTTGTCCCATATGAAGCCCAGGAGACCAGCCAATCTGTGACCTGCCTGAACTCCCCACCCAGAACTCTGTGATGAGCAAAACAACACTGGGGGCTGTGTCACACACTGAGATTTGGGCAGTTTGTTACACAGCAACAGACTCCTGAACAAAGAGCCAGTGGAAGAGGGTGGAGAATAACGTGAGAGGAGCCCCAACACAGTCCTCCTTATCATTCCAGCTGACATTGAGACAAAGCTGCTGCCAGAATCACACCTCAATTCCTCATAAATCACCCAAATCAGAAAACTCAGCAATAGAAGACGAAGACAAAGAAGAAGCTAAGTACAGCAGTAAAAAAGCATAGAAAGGGTAAAACATGTTGTCATTCAGTGTGACAATGTAGTGACCAAAGGGACAAACAGAAGTCTCTGGGATGGCTTGATGTCGATCCCAACCTTAGCCCTGTCCTTTCACACCCTGTGTGCACATTGCGGGTGGACAACACGCTGAGACATTTACTCATTTCTCAATTCTGGTAAAGGTATGTATTATTTGACAGTTCAGAGTGCTGGACATAATTCCTTTGAAAGGCTATGACTTCCAAGTCTCCAAAGTCCAAGGGTCCATCTCGTGGCCCTGGGAAGCACATTGCAGTGGTTTCAGTGAACTCTGGTCAGGACCCTTGACACCTCACATGAGAGCCAGTCCAGAGCTTGTGATGTCCCTCACCTCACCCTCATATCCTCAGGCCACTCGGAAGTACCTAGAACACGATGTGACCAGTCCTGACGTTGACATTCCATTAAGTAAATGGTCTGCAGCCTGATCCCCAGCATCCACCCTGGGCAGAGCCTCCCAGCCTGAGTCTGATGAGAAAGAAGCCACGTGGCTACAAAGCTCGAACAGCACAGCCATGGAGGCCGACGACAGGGACAGTGGGACAGCGTGACAGTGTAAAAACATGAAGTAGCACTGAAGGACACAGTGTGGGAGAAAGTCTTATCAGAGGGACAGAATGAAAAGCCTGATGACCCTTCAATCCAGAAAACAATTTAATGAGAACGAAGATGTAGTTACAAAAAAAGAGAATTCAAAGGCCAAATACCAATTAACTGAACAGTATTTGAAGGCCAGTAAAGAACTAAGGAAGCAAACTGGACCCAAAATGACAAATTGCAAAAAGTAAACTAAACGTTGCTGAAAACTAAATCAATGACACACAGACGAGTCTATTATCATAACAGTAAATGTAAAGGAAAATAGACAGAAATTTAAGTAGTTGGAAGGCAATGAAATCAAAGACCTCCCAAAACTAAAAATCAATCTGATGCCAGGAAAATTGAAGCCCATGAAGCAAAGAACAGAACTAACACACAAAGAAAAGTATTCAGAGATAAACAGCAAGAAGATTTCCTTGAAGAATCAAATTTGTAAAGACAGAAAGATTAACAGATCAATACTGTAAAATAACCTGATTAACTTGTTGCAATTCAAGATTAACAAAACAAAAATTTCTGATTGTAGGTCAAATTACCTAAGTCCAAAAAGATCAGTCTGCTCTCACAATTAACTACATTAGCAGTAAAATACTGGATGGCAGTGGCAGGATCTCTACCATGTTCCAAATAAAAGATTATGTGACCCATAATTACAAGCCCACAGAAGTCATCTACAATTGCTAATGTTAAAAAGAAATAGAAATCTTTGAAAAACAAAACAAAGCAAAATACACACACAAAACTGAAGAAATAATTATAAAAGCCTGCTCATCAAAAGTAGCCAATACTTGCTGAGGGTTTGTTATACCCCAGGTTCTGGTTTTATTCTATATTTCCTCATAAGAATCTTTAGAAGTAAGCATTATTCCTATTCTCCTTTAACTGAGCATGTCATAGAGAATACTGTGCTTAACCATTCAATATTTCCCCTGATGATGTAAACAGCCAATTAAGACATCAGTTAAAATAACCAAATAAGAAACAGAAACTGTGGTTAAAAACACACACACATCAACAGCTCTGGAGCTATGTGCATTTTGTATTTTATAAAAGCAGAAAGTTATAAGCTCTATATTAAAGGTTCTACAAGGCCTAAAGAAAGTTAAGCGGAAATGAATTCACTTTAATGTCTCAAGTCCCCAAGGATTAGACTAAGATCCAAGGTTAGACCTTATTATCCAGGGATAGTACACAGATGGATGAAGGTCTATGTCTAAAAGTTGAGAGATTTCAAGTTAGCATTCCTGATCAAACTGTTCTCATTTCTCTTTTTAAATTGTACCGTGGGACTTCAAAAATCTAGGATTGATAGTCAACTTTTCTGGTATGTGTGTACACATTTCTACAAAGCAATTTATTTCTACTGTGTGTACTTATCAGGTTAAAAAAAAAAGTGCTTTTCTGAATACAATCAAATTCTTGAACTAAGACTGGCCTTTCTTCCAGAACTATTGTCAGTAGAATGATAAATACTTCTAAATGATTGTCCTACAAGTAGTCAGATAAAAATACTTAAAACCCTAAAGAAGTTTCTAGTATATAAAGCAAAGTTCTATAACCTGAAGTTCTGCATGAATAGCTTATTGTATATGTTGCAAACACTTGTCATGATGTAATTTTAATCATTATTTAAAGACATACATTGATCATTTAGAGTGGCCAAGCAGTCACAAATTTTGAACAAGAAATTGCAGCTCAAATTATTATCTCATTAATGCTCTCTAAAGACTGCGCTTTTCTATCTTATCAGAAAAGTAAGATAAATAATTACCATGAATTTTTATGGAAAATATCCATGTAATTGTTTTTTAAAACTTACATGAGTTGGTAATTATATTTCACACGATACACAAATATGTCATCAATGTGAATCAAATGATATAAATTAGAATGTTTTCCCATACTTAGTTTGACATTTTATTTTGTTCTAAATTATGTTTTGATGAGTAGTGTCTCTTCATATTTTAATTAGGTCTCTCTTCATTCTTCCTATTTTGAATCTCCTTGAAACACACACAGATGCGCAGTTATGCCTTTTTTCAAATTCTCTGGAAGAATATTTCTCAAAGCACTTCCTGAAATGCAAATAATGAGTTCTAATTTATCTTTCTGAGACTATTGAATAATTGCGTATTGGTGCCATCAAACCGTTATAAAACAGTGATATCTACATAGAATTTTGAGCCTTATAAGAAACATAAGCAATCAACTAATCTAGCCTTCCCATTGCACAAATAGGAAAAGTGGGTACCAAAAGCGTGGGATTGCCAATGTTAAAAAGACAACTCCATTCCAGAGGCTGGTCTAAAATTCTCAGGTGAGAATTTCTCTTCTAGGACCACATATAGTGAGCATACTACAAGAATGAAGGCAATTTCATTAGGAATTGTTGTGGCTTAGATCTTTCACATTTCTTAGTTCAGTATAAGATTGATAATTAGGGAGTAGTCAGATTCTAGAAGGAAGTTGTACAGTGTTTAAATGTACAAAGAGCGCAGGCTGTGTTCCCCAATCTCTTGTCCTCGTGTCTGCCCTGCTGGTCCAGGTATCTTCCTGAAAACACGGTCTCTGCTCTATCCTCTAATTATTACTTTTCATACAAGAAACTGGCCTCCACTCTACTTCTCACTCAAAGCAGCTCTCTCAAGGTCACTGTCTTATTCTGTTCAAGCTACTGTAACAAAACACCATAGACTGAGCAGCTTATAAACAATAGAAATGTGTTTCTCACAGTTCTGGATGCTGGAAAGTCCAAGATTGAGACTCTGGCACGTTTGGAATCTGCTGAGAGCCTGCTTCCTGGCTCAGGGACATGCCTCTCACTGTGCAGAGGGAGTCTCTTTGACAAGGGCACTAATCCCACTCCTGGGGGTTCCACCCTCATGACCTAATTACTCTCCAAAGGCCCACCTCCTGATACCATACCTCAGGGATTAGAATTTCAACATATTAATCTGGGGGGGGAGTACATGAACATTTAGACCACAGCAGTCTCTAAAGACCTCTTAGCTCCAGGAAGCACTAGACAAGGCAGTGGCTGCCCTCTTTATGAAATCCCTCCCTGGGCTCTTCTGTGGCCCTGCCCTCTTTGTGAGTCCCTCTCTCCTTCTGTGGCCCTCCATCAGCCTTCCTTGCAGACCCTTCTTCCCTGGTGCTCCACCAATGATGAAATTAACTGAGGGATGTTCCTTCCCTTTCTCTCCTCACATGTCACCTTTTCAATGGGTGATATTACAGTTAGTCTGAGGCCTTCATTGTCACCTCCAAATACCAAATATATGACCCTCACGTCTGGGAGGCAGCTACAGATGGAGCGTCCCCTGGGGGTGCCTCCCAGATAGTTGAGTACAACAACCCTGATGCTCAGTCTTTCCTCACAAGCTTCCTCTGGCCTTAATATGATCTTTCACAAATGCTCTTTCCTCTCCTAGATAAATTGTATTTATTTTTCAGTCCTCCACTTAATATTACGTGTTGCATGTGGACTCCGCTGACCACTCAGGCGAGTTTCCCTCTGCCACGTGCCTCTTCTACCTCCCTGCCCTGAGACTGGCTGCAGGTGTCATAAAGAACTTGTTTAATTTTCTCTCTGGCCAAATTGTGGGCAAATAGCATTGAGAGTTTACTGTCCTGCCTTACCCAGGTTGATTTTTTATTGTTCTGCATAGTACTTACCACCTCTGATATTTTATATATTTACGTGTTTATAATGTAAATAATTGTCTATCTCATCTTACCAAAATATAGGATCAATGAGGCCATGGACAGGCTTTCATATTCTGTTTCTGCTCTATCTATTCCCAGTGCCTGGTTCATAGCAGACATATCATTTACGTTTGTTTAAATAAAAGAATTAACAAAATAATTAACAGCATCTCAAAAATTGCATTATCATATAGTAGTTGGATAGTTAGCATTTTCCTCAGTTTATTTTACTGGATGGGCCAAGATGATTACTGAATTTTAGAAAATATTAGCTCACTCTACCTGAAACCCATGCATGTGTTTCTTTTGATGGATTAAAATCCTCTGAGTGACTATGCGCCCTTCTATGCCTCTCCATATTTCATACAATCTCTTATATAAATCTGTCCTAGCAGAGTCTGACCACTGTTTCTACTTAACAGGGCTACTCCTGGAATGGTGTGTACCCCAGCTCAGATGCAGGTCACTGCAAATATAACGGGTGCCATCAACACTGATATGCATGCATTTTTCCTATTTTTATGGCATTGTGTCTAATGTTAGACTATTAAGATATAAATACTAGCAAGAGTTTGGTCTTATCAATAAAGAACCATCGTTGAATTTCTATTTAGTTTGATTCTATTATGGTATTAAAATATATATGTTGTCATCGAAACAATGAGTGAGATTTGTATTAAGTTCATCCTGATTTTTCCACAGCGAGTTACTATCTATGGAGACAAAGTCTAACTCTGGTAACAGCTCAGCACAATTTTGTCATCGTCTGGAGAGATTTCCCAAAGGAATACACAAGAATTTGAAAGGAAAATACCGATCCATAAATCCACAATTTCTTCTAGGAAAGTATTGACATGAGGAACCCAGGCAGACCTGGGATTGCTGAGAAGAAAAACAGAATATAGTTGTGAGGTAACACATAGATTGTTTTTCTGTTTCTGGTTTTGTTTTTGTGAGCAGTTGTTAGGTAGTGGTGAGTTGAAGACTTGTACAAAAGAAACGTCTATTCGTTCCTGCTAGAGCTGTTAATTACTGGTTTCTGCTGGATTGGGACTATGTCAGCTGATATGATAAATTACTCACCAACATCCCACCTATTGAATAAATATACTGAGTATTTGAGCCCATCCCTGGGGAAAAAAGACAAGTAATACAAAATTTCTGTTGTTCATGGAGGACAAGGTGAGATATATTGATCAGTCAAGGAGCAACTTCTTTAATGAATATGGGCAAGGCAAAGTGTTGTCATAGCAACAGGGACAGGAAAATGATCTGGTAGCATTAGGGAAGACTAGTGAGTTCTTAATTCTGCTAGGTCTTTGAGGAGTAGAAGGAGGTTACCAAGCAGTTAAAGAGAGAGTGAGTGAGTTTCAGGCAAGGGATGGCAATGAAAATCACCTCTTCTTGCCCATAACTGGTTCAGGATCAAGGGCGTGTGGGGAAGAGAATATGGTGAGGATGGAGATGATGTTATATAATGAGATGGGCTGGATTGTGAAGCACCTGGCATACCTAGCTAAGGATTTTAAATATTTTCTTCTATAAAATGCATCAGTTTAAAATTTTACTGGGTTGTTAAAAAATAATAATTCTTAAGAACTAAGATTTATCCTAAAGACTTTAATTATAAACCCATCAGATTTCAGCTCCTTTTTTTTTTTTTTTTTTTTGGACGGTGTTTCACTTTGTTGGACTGGGTAGAGTGCTGTACATTACAGCTCACAGCGACCTCAAACTCTTAGGCACAAGCTTTTCTCTTGTCTCAGCCTACCAAGTAGCTGGGACTATAGGCACCTGCCACAATATCCAGCCATTTTTTAGAGAGGAGGTCTCGTTCTTGCTCAGGCTTGTCTTGAACTCCTGAGCTCAAGCAATCCACCCGACTTGGCCTCCCGGAGTGCTAAGATTACAGGAGCGAGCCACCATGCCCAGCCTTATTTTAAGCTCTTTTAAATGTAATCAGTGTAATGATGATCGTAACATATTGGATAAAGTACAGTGAGAAGAAGATGGTGACAGAGAGATCATTTAACAGCCTTTTGTAATAATATAGGGTGGCCATAAAGTTCTTGCACAATTTAACTAGTGTAACATTTTGTATAAGCCTTTAACCCACCTCTACCTGAACAGTGTAACAGTTGAAATTGCACTCTAACTTTCTGGCCACCCTGTATAAGCAGGAAGTAATAACTGTTTGAATCTGAAATTTGCATCACTGCCAAGTTCTATGAGATACAGTAGGGAGTGTAAATACCCACTGGGCTGGGGAGGAGGTTCAGGGAGGGAGTGAGGATGACAGTGGGAGCTCTAACACACAGAAGGGGCTTACTGCTCAATGATAAAGAATCAGAAGACATTAAAAAAGAGAAAGCAGAGAAGATAGTGTATTTCTGCCGATACTAACTTTGAAGAGCATGTAGAACTTCCAGGCATGCGCACTCAGGCCCTAAACAAGCTTCCCCTACAGACACAACTTTGAGTTTCAGGCCAAGGCAAAGGTGAAATCTCTCAAAAGGACTGTAACAAGGGTAGTAAAGCACCAGTGTGGGATTTTTAGAAAATGTTTCATAGTTGAGTGCAACAGCCAATCCTCAGTCTTCATTTCAACAAGCACGTCAGGTGCACGTAAGACCATCGATCACTTTCTCCTCGGAACGTTTTTTCCACTGACCTTCAAGGCCATTACCCCCAGCGGATCTCCTCCTGTCCCCTTAGCACTGCCTCATCTTCCTCTCTGGATCCACGGCCTCTTCCCAGACTCTGAGTGCTGGAATGCTTTAGGAATCTCTCCTCGGATCTCTGTTATTTTCCCGTTTACACTATTTAGCTTAAGCTTCACCTAGTCCCATGACATTAAATAGTGTGTATTTGTTCATTCACTCTGCAGATATTAAGTACTCATTTTGTACATAACACTCTTAGACATCTATTCATGACTGTGAATAGAACAGGCTCTGTTGTCATGGCGTTTACCCTCTCTTAGAGGAAAATAGACATAAAAGTACACAATTCATAGGTCCCCGAAGGAAATAAAGGAGAATAAGGGGATGGAAGACAGAGAAGACACTTCTCAAAATGTCCCAGGTGAGCAGGGAGGTGACATGTAGCTATTTGGGGGATGGAGTTACAGGGCAAGAGGAAAGTAAGAGCATGGTCAGATTTGACTGTCATTCTCAGAGAAAAGAAAAGCCTTCTTGGGGTTCTGGGCAGTAGAGCAGCATTACCAGATTCATGTTTCTAAATGCCACTTGCTGGGAGCCTAAGAAGCAATCCAAACTTGAGTGCGAGTAAGGGCTCAGCCAGCAGGTTTTGTGATGGAAAGAGAAGCAGGTGGAAGAGGGAGTGGAGATGGCTGCAGGGTCCGGTGCCCGGAGGAGAGGTGGGAAACAGCCACAGAGCAGCTCTTGGAAGATAGTGATGGGGGAAGGATATGGAGGAGGCACAGAAAACCAGCTTTTACATAGTTCTGCCTTTGAGTCACCCATGGAATTTCCAGATGGAGATGGTGAATAAGCTGGAAGGTGAATTTGCCAGAGAAATCAGAATGCGAGGTTACAGGTGGAAGTCACCGGCATCTGCTGTGACCAGCTCCTCCCAGTACCTCCCAGATCTGACCCTTTCCCCTCCACTGCTGCCGGCCTGGACCGAGCTGCACTTCTGCCTCGCATGGATTTCTGTAACGGGTTTTTAACTGATCTCTGTGATTCTGAATCTGCCCCTCTGCATTCTGTTCCCACAAGGCAGCCAGAATTTTTTATGATCGTGGATCACATGTTGCTCTCTGATTCACAGCCATCACCTGGATTCCCATCATCCCTCTGATTTATATGAACCCACAAAAGACCCCAAATAGATGCATCAACTGTGAGAAAGAAAGAACAAAGCTGCAGGTCGCAGGCTTCCAATTTCAAAATATATTATAAGACTACAGTAGTTTACATAGCGTGGTGCAGGCACAAAGATAGACATATAGACCAATGGGACAGACGGAAGAGCCCAGAAATGAACCCACGTGGACACAGCCAGCTGGCCTTCCACCGGGACCAAGAACACACCCTAAGTAAAGAACTGTCTCTTCAGTTAACAGTGCTGGGAAAACGGGATGTCCACCTGCGGAAATGGGCCCCTATCTCATAACACACACACAAATCAGTTTTCAATGAATTAACAATGTAAAACTAAAACTGCTAAACTCCTAAAGGGAAATGTAGTAGAAAACCTTCTTGACTTTGGCCTCAGTGATGAGTCCTTGCATATCCCTTCCTGTGACCAACAGGCTGGTGGGCTCTGGCTCCAGATAACCCCCCACATTCCTTTCTGTTCCTTTGCTACCCATTTTCTCATTTCCAATCCAGTAGCCTCCTTGGTGTCCTTGAAAACACAAGTGAAAATGTAATGCCAGGATGAGAAATGAGAACCCTGGTGCCCTATGGTGAGATGTAAAATGGGGCAACCACCATGTAAAACATTTTAGTAGTTTCTCCAAATGTTAAACATAGAATTATGACATGACCCAGCAGTTCCACTTATAGATACATATGAAAAAGAATGGAAACCTGGTGCCCAAGTGAGTATATGTACACTCATGCTCATAGCACACTATTTACAAGAGCCAAGGCTGGAAGTGGCACAGCTGTCCATCAGAGTATGAAGGGATGGACGGACTGTGGTACTTACATACAGTGGAATGTATCCAGCCATGGAAAGAAACGATAAGCTCGTATGTGCTGCAATGTGGATGGACCACCATAACGTTTGCTAAGGTAAGGGAGCCAGGAACCAAAGGTGCACATTATGTGATTCCATTGAAGTGAAATTTCCAAGATAGAAAAATCCACAGAGACAGGAAGGAGGCGGGTGGTTGCCTGTGGCTGGGGGGAGTGGAGAGAAACCATGTAAGGCTTGACTTTTCAAATGATGGAAATGATTTGAAACTAGACAGAGGTGGTGGTGACAGACCAATGTTAGCGTACTAGGTGCCACTTAATTGCTCCTTTAGAATGGTTACTTTTATTCTGTCTGAATCTCACCTTGATAAATTGTGTTTAAACTAATCTCAGGCATGCCCATTCACTGTTCCTTCTGCCTGGGGTATTCCTACCCTGCTCGCCAAGTGGCTTGTGATCTCACTTTGTTTAGGTTTCGGCCTACACATTCCCGTCATTCCCTTAGAAGCCTTACATAGTGCCCCTTTTCCCTCTCTTTCTCCTTGCCTTGTTTTCTTTTTTCTAGTCATGACTAAATATAATATGACATCTGTATGTATATCTATGTATAATAGTGTATCATATATATACATGTATATATAACCACATATATTCAAATGGTTTATCATGGGTTTATATCTTTATTCTGTTTTTATTTATTGTGGATCTATGTGGCCTCAATTACGTCACCGAACTTCTTTAACCCTCAGTTAATATAAATGGAGATATTGGAATTTTTCAAGTACTTTTGTTATCAGAATTAGGTGAGCTAATGCATGTATAATGATTGATAGAGCGTCTGGGAACCTATTAGCTCCTCAGTAAATTAGGCTACTCATTTCAGCTCTGAAGAGTAGACATGAGCAGAAGCGGTGAAAGGCAGAGAGCAGGGGCCTGAGTGAGGTGGGGGCTGCACAATATTGACCCGAGGCTAAAGTGATTCCAGTGAAGGAAAGTGGTAGACAGCAGGCCCCACATCTGCTTCCAGTGGGCAGACAAGTGAATGTGAACTGCTGTCTTAGTCTGTTCTAGCTGCTAGAACAAAATAGCTGAGTCTGAGTAATTTATAAACAGTAGAACTGTAATTCTCACTTTTGTGATGGCTGGAAACCCACGATCAAGGTGCTGGCAGACTCAGCGTCCAGTGGGTGCTGCTCTCCACTTCCAACATGGCGCCTTGTTACTGTCCCGTCATAGGCTGGAAGGTGGAGGGAGGGAACCCACTCCCTCAAGCTTGTTAATAAAGGCCCTAACCCCATCTGTAAGGGCTCCCCTACATGACTTATTCCCCTCCTAAAGGTCCTACGGCTTCATATTACCACATTGGCCATTAGGTTTCAACGCAAGAATCAGTGGGGCAGGGGGCACATCTGGACCGTAGAAGCTGCAGAGCAAACATTACTGATAGCAACAGGCAAAGCGGGGGTCTCTTGACCAGAAGGCAAGGAAAGATTGTTGGCTTCTCTGGTGCCGATTTTGGGGAGAGCCTTGAACATGCCTGAAGGTGCCAAGTAAAGAGAAGAACACCAAAGTACAGAGTGACCAGTAGAGCAAAACTCCAAGAAGGCAGAAGAGATGATACCATAGGTGGCCTTTGAACTCAGAGAAACCAGCATCGGCTATAACCTGAGACGAATCTACAAATTTTGCTTTCCTAGGTTTATTATGCCCCAAGAATTAACCTCAGTACATGAGATTCAAATTAAAATTGCAGTTGCTTATATGCCCTATTTTACCAGCCACTCTCCTTCCTTCTGGTGCAGGAGAGAAGAGAGTCCATGATTACGTGAATGTGCTGTGATTCAGGCATATAGATTGTTGACTTGGGGGGAGGGAAGGAAGTGAGGTCATGATTACAAGGATGAGCTGTGATGCGGGGCTGTAGATTGGGTGCCTGGGGGCAGGGAAAAGATCCAACAGCTCATCTGAGTATGTTTTAGAACAATTAATTATTTTAAAAGGGAATTGGGGAAATGGTATATTTTTTACGTGCAGGGTACTTCAAGTTTTATATATAACCTATACTATATATTGTTGCTATAGTTATAATTTTTAAACATATGCATCCAGATGAACAGTACTCCAGATTTTGCTTCATTTGCTTTATTTCATCAGGCCTAGACTAAGGTGGAAAAATACCAGTTAACTCCTGGCAAATTTCTGGGCCGCAAGCCCTCAACAAAATGGAGTAAGTCTGGTTCACTCCCAAGATAGATGGGAAAGTATTAATTGATTTCTTGCTTGACTAACTCACTCCCTGGGAAATAGACCAGGAAGCATCAGCTGTCTCTGAACTGACCTTTAAATAATACCAGGTGGGGAAAGTACTGAAACAAAGATGTATGGGGAGAAACTACTGAAACAAAGACTTATGGCTAATGAACCGCAGAGTTCTGCTTCTGTACATTGCTTGCTCACCAACCTGGGTGCACCTGCGCAGCCTGCTTGCCAACCAGGATGCAGACCAGGCCTTAAAAACCTGACCCCTTAAGCAGTCTGGCCTGCTCTCCCAACCCCTGTGTTGGGTCTGAGGCAGTTGGGAAAGGCTTTTAAATAAAGGACTCTTCTGCTAATTCAGCTCATGTAGAGGTGTGGTCTTTGGGAGCTCCTGGGCACAATTTATCCCTATTTTATCTGTCATCGAAGTACTTTAAAACAAAACCAAGACTTCCTATCTTTTCACTTCTACCATACTTCACCACATAATTCAAGAGGGAAAAAAGTCTTCTATAATCTTAACGTAAGATTTCAACGATTAATAAAATTAATCATAATTTATCAGTAACATATAATAATGACTCCACATTCACATGTTTCTTATATCAAAAACATCTTCTTATTTTTGGTTTGTTCAAATCTGGAACAAAAACACCTAATGTGTATAATGCAAGGCGTTCAGCATGGGCTTCTAAAAAAAAAATCTCATACACTTTCTTTGATTTAGCCTCTTGCTCCTTTTGAAATTTAGACCCCTCCCATCCCCTTTTCTACAGATTTGATTTGATTGTAGAAACTGGGTCAAGTGTTGTCTGAAGAAACCTGCACTCTGGATTTGTCCTCCTTCCTTAAGTTGTTGGTTAAATTATTCTACGATTACCTACATCACCTGCAAAGGCTCGAGTAGATCTGGATTCACCACTTGGGGGTGCTCCACATTGCGTCACCCAGTGGGCACACAACGCCGGTGCCCCCTGTCCCGTGATGCTCAGACTGAGCAGTGGGTGAGCACGGCGAGTGCCCGGCCTCTTTCTCAAGATATTTCCACACACCTCTCAGCCACACATGACCATCACCTAAATGAGGGAGTTCACAAGAGAATACAAACAAAATGGGCATTCTCTACTGCTGGCATTTCCTTCACAGTCATCATCTGGAATTCATCTATATTCCCCATCAACTTCAACTATGTGGTTTCCCTGAAATCCTGTTTGAACCATAAAGGCAGCAGTTTTGAATAAAGCAGTCTCTTCAGTCACGGCCAATGAACAGTTATTTGTTTGTTATTGTTGTTGTTTCTCTATTTGTTTTATATATTAAACTATAAACTCATGGATTTTATATATCCCATGAGTTTCATTTAGTTGGATTATGATGTCAGTGGGAGTCTTCCTCCTCTGTTTATTTGGCAAGAGTGAGTGTGAGCTCACAGCCCTGACCATGCTGAGGGCCATCCACCATGGCCATGCCACTTTTGCTCAACTGAAGTTTTCCACATACAGGTGACACTGAAAAGAGGTAAAACTATTCGCCTTCATGAAGAAGACATTCTCAGAATCTAAAAGTGACACTTCGAAGCGACTGATCTTCCTTCAGGGAGGGTGGGAAGTGAGCACACTTTATAAGCCCATGGGTCACAGGGAGAGAACAGGGCTGTTGTGAAACCTTAACTTCTGTGGGTGCATTTCAATTGCCAACCAGCCCCGCAGCCTGGGGAATTCCAGAAAGAACTGTGTGATCTCAGACTTGAATTCGTAAAGAGAAGTTGGACATGAAAATCTTGCTATTTAGGAACAAAGAATGAGTCAACGTGGAGATGAGAGGAGAGGCAGGAAGAAGGGTAACGGCATATTTACATGAATGTTTGGTGGCTGCTGGTAAGCAGAATAAAGGATGATCTAAAAATCTTCAAGACCTAGCTCTTCCTGTTTGCTTCCTGTTTGCTCCAGAACTTTGGGGGAGCTGAGGAGGGTAGAGGCAGAGCCCACCAGGAGCCTTGGACCAGAAGAGGTGAAGAGGGAGGCAGGAGTGTGGCCTTCCCACCCTCCTGGATCTGCAGGAGCAGCTGCCATGAAACCCAACCACAGAGAGTCTATGCTCATGACTTCCTCAAGGGAGGCAACCAGAAGAAACAAAGGAAGGAAGCACCGGCTTGTCTTGAGCAATAAACAGAAATTTAGGAAAAGGGCTTGTAGGTGAGACATACACACACAAGAACATCTCAGAAAGGTCTTGTGGAGTCCCCACTCAGGGCTGAGCCCCTCCTCTGAGCCTCCAAGAAGGATAACAGCTATGGGGTAGGACAGGGGAGCCCAGGGACCAGCTCCACTCTGTCAGAGGGAGGGCATAGGTGAGGCCCTACCCAGGAAGTAGGACACAACCAAGAGAAGGTACAAGGCCACATCAGGTGAACATCCTTGGATGGGCCCAGGACACCTGCACACAGGATGTGCTCCTTTCACTTTAGTATATTCAAGAGAACCACAAAGGAGAAGGCTGAGTCGGGCTGAGTCGGACGGAGGGGGAACCGTCATGCTGTCTGTATCTTTTCTGAGCCCTGTGCCTCCCTGCATGGGACATCAGGCCCTGAGCTCATAGTGATCACACTGCTACAGAGGAAGTGAGACAGGAGTGTAGGAGGACCCACCACACCATCGTAGTACAAATGGAAGCTCTGGGCAGAGATGCCCACTTTTAACACACCGATATTTATGCAGCAATCAGTATCCAAGGAGGAAGACAGAAAAGGGGGGAGACAGGAGAGCAGACAAAGGGAGGGAAGGATGGGAACTGGCCAGCAAAAGATAAAAGAAGGAAAAAATCTTAACCCAAGGAAATAAAAAGTTACTAGGATTTTACCCTATGGAGAAGAATATATAAATAATGAGTTTATTTTTAAAGGAGTTCAAACATGTGGTATAAAATAAACAGAGCTAATGATAGAGATTATGGAGATTAGGAAATTACAAATAAACTCTATATACTACTGAATAAAAAGAAGAAATAGGAAAACAACCTAAATACCCACCAACCCTGGATTGGATTAACAAGCCGTGGCATATGTATAACATGAAATACTATTCAGCCATTAAAAAGATGGAGAATTTACATCTTATGTATTAACGTGGATAGAAATGGAACACATTCTTTTTAGTAAAGCATCACAAGAATGGAGAAGCAAGAATCCAATATACTCAATTCTAATATGAAGCCAGTCGACAATCTCATCTATACCCGCAAATGGGTGTATAAGAGGGAATTTACCTAACAGATGCAAACAGTGTAACCTAATTCTTTGTACCTTAAATGAACCTGAAACAATAAAAACAATAAAAAATAATATTGCTGAAGATGAAAAGAAAGAAGAAATAGAAACATCAAAGGAAAGGGGGAAATAGCTTAAAACTCAATTACAGATACAGGGAAGAAAAGCTTTTAAATAATCTACCTGAATTCAGTGTAAGAAATAAGTTTATTAAAATAATTAAAGGAAAACTAATGCATGATGAACAACAAAAAAATAATCTAACACAGAGATAATGAATGTCTTTGTAAGAAAGAATTCCCAAAAGGGAAGAAAAATTGTATTCAAAGATATAATGAAATGGAATTTTACAGAAAAGCACAACTGCTTGTACAAATCACAAAGGCATACAGAGACCAGGAAAATTGATATAGAATGCAGAACACTGAAGCATATATTATTTGTTAGTGAATTTTAATAAAAAAGAGAAAGTTGTTCAGGCCACCAAGAGACAAAGCAATTTACTTAAAAAGAGAAAAACCAAACTGGCCTCAGATTTCTGCAGAACAGCATCTAATGCCAGAAGACAGCTCTGGGGGAAGAAAATGAAAAGTGAGATGTTCCTCTTTCCCACTGATCATTTGAGGGGGAGGGATGGTAGAACATCTTCAACATGGAGACGCTCAGGGAGCTGGACCCCCATGGATACCTCCTGGGAAAGAGCTGGCAGGATTTAGTCCAGCAAGAGTTCAAATTGGAAGCCTGGAAAAGTTCTGGGGTAAGTCTGTAACCACTTTTATATGTTAAAAAAAGAACTGTGTTGTGGGGCTTAACACGGTCACACATGAACTATTCTATTTCTGCCTCTTCCCCTTCCTCATCCTCCTCTTCTCCTTGGACAAAGACACAAAGGACCAAGTTAGCCCCACTCCCAAGAAGTTCCCGCAGAGGACCCTAACTTTCCCGGCAAGCTATAGAACATGCCCACCCCCTATATCCCCATACAAAGGGGGTCTATAACTGCTCCCAAACACAGATACCACCTTTGGACTGCCCAGGCAGGTTGCCCTCCCCTTTCAATATGGTTCATCCTATAAGGGTACATGTGAACCTCTCTAAGTGTAGAATATAAATGTCTTAACACAATAACTAAGAAAAAGACATGAAGGCTATGTTAACCATTTGGATGAAAGTACTTCAAATTGTATATAGAAACAGTACACTGTACCCATGATAGTATTAATGCACACTGCTATGATTTAATTAAAAAAAAAAAACCTGGCCTGAACACCCCTCACATCCCTTATCTCTGGGCACCACTGCTTACACCTTTCAGACTGAACTGTGGGAAACAGGATATAAAAGGTAATTGGTAAATTACAGCATTGTGTTACAGGATCATTTTGTTTTAAAAAGGAACAAATTACTATAACAGAATCCTAACATGAACATACATCAAATATTTTACTTTAAAAAACTGGGAGAATGTATAAGATGTTCCAACCAATTTAAGAGAGAACACAAAAAACCTCACAGTACACGGAGAATAAAGGATTCTAAAATCAATTTACAAATATGTGCAAAAAAACTCTATGGACAGGGATAATCAATCACAGCCCACAATTATGTTGCATTTCTGTGGATAAGAACTTTTTCATGATCATCAGTTTCCTACAACTTTCGTACAACTTCCTTTACTGAGCTATAAAATAGCTCAAAGATCATGAAAAGCAGAAATGACCCAGATGGATGAGCAAGACAGGACCTCTATTGAGCTATCTTGAGTAGTTTAGGTGGATTGAGTTTGGAGATTAACTTTTGAACTGGAATATTGTAATAGGTCACTGAGTTATTCTGATTATCATTTGGAATAAGGGTTGGTGTAGTGTTTGCTGTGAACTTACATGTATAAAACTGTAATTTTGGAAATGGAAGAACAGAATAGTCTCAGAGAGGCTGCTCTCACTTTTCACCAGAGTCTTGGCCTTCTGAAAAGTTTGGTGAACCTATTCCTGTCTCTGCATATTGTCTCTTCATCTGGTAACAAGCCAAGGTATACAAATTGAGAAAAATATATTTATTTCCTAAAGGTACTACATAAGCTATCAAAAAGGAAAAAAAAACATTAATGAAATGGTATATTTTATAAGTCAATTTGAGTGGGCCTCACAGTTTCCAGATTAAATGCTGTTTCTAGATGTGTTTGTGAGGGTGTTTCTAGGTGAGATCATCATGTTAATCCACGGATGAGAGAAACAGGTGTCCTCCCCAGGGTGAGGGGCAGCGTCTCATCCATTAAGGGTCTGAATAGAACAAAAAAGGAGGAAGAAGGAACTTGTCTCCTTTCTCCTACCTGGCTCTGTAAAAGGCAATGCTGTTGCTCCACTGAATTTCATTGAAAATCACTGACATGAGGCAGATTGATTAATAGAAGAAAAGGCACACAAATTTATTCAATGTCTGAACAAAAATAAAATGTTAAGACTTCTCTCATCCCTAAGAAGCTGGCTGACTGAACCCCCCTCTTGGACAAGGGGATCCCTAAAATTGAATTGCTAGCCATGAGAAAGGAGATCAGACAGGCTCATTATTCCCCTTCCCCTTCTTAGAGGTGTCTTTGATGACTTATTAACAAGCCTAAGGTTAAATGAGACCTACCTGCAGGTCCTCAATCTATACAACAAAACACTGAGTCTGGGCATATGTCCTGTAGTTTGTCTCTGATTAAGAGACCCTTATCTTAACTCAGCATTCGTTTTCACTGACTCCTGGTCTTTTAGACAATGCCTAAATCTTTCAGCCAATTGTCAATAAAGAATCTTTAAGCCTTTCTATGAGGTCTGACAATTAAGTTCAAAAACTCATCCTAGAAAAAGTGCTACATACCTCATTATTTAATATCACTATGGCCATCTTCAAGGTACTCCCCTTGGGAAGCTAAGCAATGATACTAGTGCCTAGTCTACCCTTCAAACCAATTATGGAAACATTTGTCTGGAATGACCATCAGAGCCATCATCATACAGCAAAAATCACATGCAACAACAATAATGAATGCCACTCAGCAAGATACCACCATATATCGACATGAACACAGCTGTGAGACACTGACATACCAAGGTTATGAAACCTTACCAAGTTGTTTGTATAGTGCTGCCAATGTAAGTGTACATTGGCAAGTTTGCAAACTTAATTGTCAGACATTGTATGGCTCTGCTGGCCATTCCAGAAAAAGTTCTAAAATTGCTCTGAAGAATAAACTAGACACTGGCATTGGTACATAGCTTCCCAAGGGAAGCACTTAGAAGAGACTGTAATAATATTTAGTAATGAAGTATGTAGCAGTTTCTTTAGGATGAATTTATGAACTGAATTATCAAACCTCATATAACTTATAATAAGCCCTTGCTTTGAGATGTTCCACCTTTTTAGGCCAAACCAGTGTATGCCTTCCACACAATGATTTATAAATTTACCTACCATTCCTGTCTCCCTGAAATATATAAAACCAAATTCTAATCCCACTACTGTGAGTCCACTTGCTCAAGGCTTCTTGCCTTCTGGGACATGGTCCTCAAATTTGGCTCAGAATAAACCTCTTTAAATTATTTTACAGAGTATGGCTTCTTTTGCATTGACAAATGTGCATACATGGGAGCCTTCAGAATGAAAACTAAACTCCCCAGTGGGGTACAATAGCTCACATACCATTGTGAGGTTACATAAAGACACAAGCTCAGAGCAGGGCCAAAATTGGTTATGGTGGTACATCAGGATTTAGTGGCAAGATAGATTGGGGGAAGGAGAAAGAAAGAGGCCGGGCTAGCCAAGGTGGTCTTTTTGTGTAGATGAAACCTCACAAGTAGCAGCCCTCAGACAGGTAGCTGTTTCTTTCAGATCTTTAAGGTGCCAAATGCAGTTAATCTTTCCAGGACTGAATTGCAGGACCAAGATAGGGGAAGGGCTTGGTTCAATGATGCAGATTCTTCACAGATCTGCAGATGCAAATCTCCCCCATGAAAGGCAGACTTGTAGGGATACTTCTATTTGCCAGTCCCCTGGAAGCCATCTCAAAATGTTTCAAAAATATATTTGGGGGGTAAAATATTTTTATTACCTTCAACTGCTTAGGATAAGACATATAAACTATCTTCTCTTACCCCCAGACTGTGATTTATACCATGAGTTCCTCTGGTTCTAAGGCTTCAAATTCAGACTGAATTGCACACTGTCATTCTGGCTCTCTCTCTGCAGGTGGCAGATGATGGGACTTCTCAGCCCCCACACTCATGTGAGCTAATCTCTGTAATAAAACATTTTTTCTCTCTCCCTTTCTCTGCACACACACACACAGTGTCAAAAAATGTATATACCTTTTAAGAAAGGAAAAAATGGTATTAAAATTATATTACTTAAGTTACATCTGACTTCTGCTATTATAAGAGAGATAGAAGATACGATATATAACAAATGTCATGGTATATATTATTACAATTTTAATGTTGTTTTTTCTGTTATAAAATCTGTATACATTTCATACATATATAAGCATATATGTATATATACATACTGATTTTTTAGTGTTTTTGTCTCCTCCAAAAATTGTGTGTGTTGAATATTTAATCCCCAATGCAACAGTGTTGGAGGTGATGCTACTGAAGCTTACCACTTGTCCCTGAGGACACTTCAGAAGAACGAGGACAAATGGTTTGAGAAGGAAAAGAAGATTTATTAATTTGCCAACACATGAGGAAAATGGAGACTCCTATCTTAAAATACTTTCATCCTAGCCATAAGCAGAAATATGGAACTTTAAAAGGAAGATTTTCAGCTTCAGGTTATTGGTTGGCTATAGTTGATAGTTCTGACTGATCCCATCTCTATCATTGGAGAAGACACTCTCAAGTCCAGACAGTTCCCTTAGGCCATCCTCTGTGGGAAAAAAAGAACACTCTTCTCCCCTTCTCAACCACTGGCCTGAGACAGGGATGCAGATTTTAATTCCCAAAAAGAGTGGGGGAGAGTCTTAAAGAGACAGAAAACATTTTTACCCTTCTTGAGGCTGTTCCCTTTGTTACAGGGACTCCTGGGGATATTTAGGTCATGAAGGTTCTGCCCTCATGAATGGATTGATGCCACAATAGAAAGGGATTACAGAAGTTAGTTCTCTCTCCTCTGCTCTTCTGCCTTTTGAGGACAGATGTTGTTTCTCCCCTCTGGAGCATGGAGTGTTCAAGGCACAATGTTGGAGGCAAAGAGACTGAGACTAGTCTGTGGCATCTTGACCTTGGACATCCCAGTCTCCAGACTGTGAGAGAATACATCACATAGTCTGTGATATTCTGCTATAGCAGAATAAAATGGGCTAAGATATACACACACACACACACACAAACACACACACATTATTGGTTCTTTTTCCCTGAAAAACCCTAACTCATGCAATTAAGAATGTAAGTAACCAAAATTGGAAGGATTCAAGAAAAACTGTCAGTGTGAGAATAGATTGTTAAGTTTTATATACGTGTAGTTAGGTACCAAAAGTGAGAGAAGAAGAGGAGCTTGACTGGATAGCAAAAGTGGGGGATTCTGCATAAACTGCCTTAGCAGAATCCTTTGGACTCAGAAGGCCACAGATGGGGCCAAGAGTGAGAACTACTTTAAAAGAGACTCAGAGAACCCCGACTTAAGTTTAATCAAGGAGGGAGTCCCTGTCAAGTAATAAGGTAATAAATCACCAAAAAATGTGAAGTATAATGCTTAAAGTTATATTGAAGAGAAAAAAGAAAATTCCAATAAATTCAAAAGGCAGAAAAATTAAGGACAGTTTTTTTAATATATTAAAATAGTATAGTATATTAAATATATTAAAATATTAAATATATTAAAATACTATAAAATAAAATATAGTATGAAATATATTTACATACTAATACTAAGATTCAAGGTAAAAATTAAAATAAATTACTTTTGAAAATGCCAATGCATTTAATTCATCCATATTGATAACAAATGAGCCAGAGTCTTTTGCTCCTGTTGAATCCTTAATTTTTCCTCTGTTTCTCTGTCAGGTTAATTTTCAGACGCTCTCCACACTAACAGGATAATTGCTGACACAGTGACTCTTGAACACAAATGGATATAAATCCCCGACATAACACTAGGCTTCATTTCTTTTTCACCAAAGAGTGAATGGTCATGGTCATTACACATCATGTCTTAAATTTCAATATCCATATTTCCATTCAGATCAGGGTCAAAGTTGTGATATCTACTTTCCTCATGTTTTGAAAATAATTCTATAACCTTGATGATGGTGTGGTATACAATACTGTTGCTCTTAGTATCCAACCATATGCTTGATCTATATAAATGTTTAACAAAATAATCAAATTATAGTTGTGTAAGAGTCTTTCATTAGGATGTTGCTAGGCAAAATAATGATTATTGAAGATTTAAAACTAGATACAACACATTATTAGAATAATCATTTTGAAAAATGAATATTTATCAACCAATAATTTTATTTCCTTTCTCTCCATCATTCCCTTCTGTCTGTTCTTCTATCCTTCGAATTCTTCCTGCTTTGTCATCTTCACATTATTCATTTTAGAACTGTGTAACTTTAGGGTGTGGTCACTATGTTCTTATCACCCAAATGTTTTAAGGAAAGAGTTGTCACTTTAGAAAAGTAACACAATATTAATTTAACTTTTTCAGTGAGGCAGGAGGTCAGAATAGGGAACACAGGTGGGACACAAAATTAGGGTGAGGGATCAATGGAATCAAAAGCTGGGGTTGGGCTGCAATTGCAACCATTACAAAAACACCTTGTTTACTCCAGTTTGGGGAAGCCCTGTGAGAGGTGCATGTGCAGAGGAAGGGTAAAAGAATTCACAAGCAATTCTAGCTTCATTATACGTCATTGCCATAAATATTGCCCTCCCCCCCCACCATGGGCTTTGGAAGTCATGACACATCTAGGTTTAAACAAATAAAGTAAAAAACTCTCCCACCTGACAGATAGGAGGAGATAATTTTCATAGTCCAAAGGGATTGTAACGCTAGAAGGAATAAGACATGAGAAAGAAAAGGTAAACCCCAAAACACCCCAAGACCACTATTGGCTTAGATGAGAGCCCACTCCTGCCCCCCTCTGAGTGTACTGTCACTCCCTAAACTGCTTTGACACCCGCTCCATGTCGGGAGGTGTAGATGCTTAATAAATGTTTCTCAGTCTGCTCTGCTGCTTTGGTGTTTGGTTTCAATTGTCTCCAATACAAAGAGTGAGGACAAGCACTCACTGGTAACATAAGTACCAAGAATTTTTTTGTTTTCCTAGAAAATATAAAATTCTCAAAATTTAAACATAGTTTTAGAAATTAGTCTTTAAATTTCTTATTTACAGAAAATTTCAAACATACCAAAAGCAGATATTACAGTATCCCCCTGTATCCAGTCTTTAATAATTATCAACTCCTAATGGTTTTGTTTTACTCATCTCCCCAATTCTATTTTGGGAATTTTTGTAATATTTCAGAGCAAATTCCAAGCATGGTGCATCACCTTTAAATGCTTCAACATGTGTTGTCAAAATATGCTTTATTTTTACACATTCACCTTGCCATTATCAAACCTAATACAATGAAAATATTTCTTTATACTATCTAATAGATAGTTCATACTCAAATATCCATGATTATCTTAGAAATATCTTTGTATTGTAACGTTATTTAAATAAGAATTCAAATTACTGACATTAGAATCCAAACAATGTTGACAAATTATACCCCCTCAGTTTTCCCCATTGCCTTCCCCACTCCTTTCCAGAGGAAGTCAGAGAAGAATCTGAATAATTTATCCCATGGAATCCTCACAGGACACATTTGGCTCATTGTTTCTTTGTGGTTCCATTTAACACATTCCTTATTTTTATTGAGTGTCCTTTAAACAGGTAGTGAGACCCAGAGTTAAGATTAGCTCAAGTTAATTTTTTTCAACCATACTTCATAGGTAATTTTGTAAATTTCCTACATTTTGAGGAATTTAGTTTTTTATCATCTTGCATTTAGTGATGCTAAGATTATACAGAATATTGAGATGGTGTCAGTATAATCTTTTTAATATGAAATTTCAGATCAATCAGTCCTTACAAACTGTTAATTTTCTACTTTCATTATTTATTCTGTATTCTTTGGAATTTGTACAAACAGAACCTTTTGCTATGTAACAGTTGGCTAGTTTGAAAAATGATATAAATGTTTAATTCTTGTCAATTATTTTTTAAATGTTTACTGCAGTGAGTTGATATCTTGATAATCATTGATGGTAACCAATAGGATTTTTTAAAATATCATTTTGTAATGATAGATTTTCAAAACAAATATTTTGTTTTACAATAATTTGAGATTTAGAGAAAGATGGTGAAGATAATGTATTAGGCATCTCTGTAAAAACAGAATCAGATCTGTCTGTTTATCTATCTATATCTATTATTTATCATAATCTGTCTGTCTATAAAAGATTTATTTCAGGGCATTGGCTTATCTGATTGTGGGGGCTGGCAAGTCCAAAATCTGTATGGAAAGTAAATAGGGTGGAACCTTCTGGGTGAGAGTTGATGCTTTAATCTTGAAGCAGATATATTTAGGAAAAAGTCAGTTTTGTTTTTAAGGCCTTCCAACTGACTGGATGAGACCCATTAACATAATAGAAAATAATCTCCTTTACTTAGAGTCAATGGATTGTAAATGTTGATCACATTTACAAAATACCTTTAAAGAAATGCCTAGGTTGGTGTTTTATTGAACAACAGCCCAGCCAAGTTGTCACATAATTATAATCATCACAGATGGTAAAAGAAATTTCCACATTCCCCACACCAAGTTTCTCAACAGTTGACATCTTCCATTAGAAAGGTCAATCTGCCACAATAAAATGATATTAACTAAAGTCCATACTACTTTCAGATTTGTTTTTAACTTTTTTATCTAATGTCCTTTTCTTCTGTTCCTGGGTTTCAACCAAAAATAGTAAATTACATTTAGTCACCATGTCTCCTTAGGCCCTCTTGGCTATGATACTTTTTAGACTTTCTCTGTTTTTATGACGTTGGCAGTTTTGAGGAGTCCTCCCTTGTAACTTATCTGATGTTTTTCTAATAATTAGACTGGGGTTGTGAATTTTGGGAAGGAAAACTACAGAATTACACATCCTACCAAGGATACTTCCTGTCAGCATGACATACTGTCTGTCAATGGTGACCTTGATCACCTGGCTCAAGTAGTGATGGTTTTGTTTTAGGCAATTATGAATAAAGTTAATAGAAATATTTGCATGAAGGTTTTTGTGTGCACATAAGTTTTCAAATAAGTTAAATACTCAGAAGCGCTTTTACTGGAATGTATAGTAGATTATTTTTAACTTTATTAGTAACTGCCAAACTGTCTTTCAACCTAGTTGTACCATTTTGCATGCCCATCAGCAATGAATGTGAGACTTACCAACAATTGGTGTTGTCAATTTTTTATTTTCTTTTTGGCCAGGGCTGGGTTTGAACCCACCACCTCTGGCCTATGGGTTCGGCGCCCTACTTTTTTGAGCCAAAAGGTGTTGTCAAATTTTTTGATTTAGTCCTTTTAGGCATATTATTGTTGGGATTTGCAGTTCCATCATGACAAATAATATTGGGCATCTTTTCATATCTGTGTTTGCCATTTATATATGTTCTTCTGTAAGATGTCTATTTAGAACTTTTGTCCATTTTTAATTGAGTTGTTTATCTTATCGCCAATATGTAACAATACTTTGTATATTTTGATTCAAACTCTTTATCGGATATGTAATTTGCAAGGGTTATCTTTTATTGTGTGACTTCTTTTAAGTTTCTTAATGGTATTTTTCACAGAACAAAAGCTTTTAATTTTTACTGTGTCTAACTTATTAAACTTTTATTAGTTGTGATTTTGGTCTTACAACTAAAAACTTATTACCAAACTCAAGTTCATGTAGATTTTCTCATATTTTAATTTTTTTATAGTTTGCATTTTAGGCTTAGGTCTATGACCCATTTTAAGTAACCTTTTTGAAAGGACATAAACTCTGTGTCTAGTTCTTTTGTTAACGTATGAGTCTAAACTTTTTCTACACTAATTTACTGAAAATATAATTCTTTTTCTATTAAGCTGTCTTTTCACTTTTATAAAAAAGTCCATTGACTATATTTGTGCGGGGTTATTTCTAGCCTGTTTCTTTTGTTCTATTGATCTACGTGTCTATATTTTTCACCAATATCACACTGTCCTAAAAACTATAGTTTTACAATAAATCATGAAATCTGTTATGTGAAGAACTTTGTCCTTCACCTTTAGAATTATGTTGGTTATACTATGTCCTTTGCCTGTTCATATAAATTTTAAAATGTGTTCATAAATTTCTTCAAAATAGTTTGCCAGAAATTTGAATATGATTATGTTGAATCTATAATTCAGTTGAGAAGATATGATACATTCATAAAACCAAGTCTTCTGCTCTGTGAACATAGAATATCTCTCCACGTATTTAGACATTGTTTGGTTTCTTTCACCAGTGTTTTGAAATCTTTCCCATAGAAACCCTGTACCTAATTTGATGAATTTATACCTCAGTACATTCTGGCACTATATACACTATATAAATAGTATTTCTTTTTAAATTCAAGATCCAGTTGATCAGTACAGGTACACAGAAAAGCATTGAACTTTTCTATATTGAACTTTTATCCTGCAACCATGCTGAACTTACATTGAAACTGATTCCTGACACAGGTGAACTAATCTCCATCATTACTGTAACTTGTTCTATTTATTGCATTTACCCTCACTTTCATTTTTTTTTTTTTT
>NW_003852483.1:1812373-1955625 GCF_000181295.1 Otolemur garnettii | reverse complement strand
AATAGGCAATATAAATTATAAAATAATCAGTAACCACCTTCAATGTACAGTATATTTCATATATAGTGCTGGTAACTCATCACAGGATATTTCAAATTTTCTCTCCTATCTACTGAAACATAGTTGTCATTAATATCTTTTATTCATATGTTATAATCACCAAATTGTTATTATTACTATTACTTTAAATAGGAGTTTCATTTTATATAAATTAAGAATAATTAATTTATAAAATTATTTTACTTTTAATAACTTCTTTTCTGATGCTGTTCTTTTTTGGTAAAGAACCCAGTTTCCAATTTAGATTAATTTCCTTCTACTTGAAGAACTTCTTTCAAGATTTCACATTTCATGCAGGGCATTTCTAACCAGCAAGTGTAAAATAGTACAAGCAAGTTGTATATTAATCCAACTATATCAATAATCACTTTAAATGTAAATTATCCAAAATTATCTAAAAATACCAGAAATTGCCAGAATGGCCATATCTTTCCCCAGTTTTTTGTTTTTTATCTGAGAAAGTATTTTTCTTTCAATTGTCCTCAGTTTTATTAAATGATAATGTTCATTTAAAAAGCTATACATAATTAACATATACAATTTTGCAAGTGTAGGCATATGTATATAGTCATATTACTATAATGATTCAGGTAATAATATATAATCTCCAAATGTTTTCTTGTGTCCCTTTTTATAGTTCATTTTTATTGGGTTGGGTTTTTTCTCACATACCAAAATGTCTTCTAAGTCCATGCATATTATCTCAATTGCTAGGATTCTCTTCTTTTTTAAGGCTGAATAATATTCCACTGGGTGTGTGCATGTATGCATGTGCATCACATTTTCTTTATCTATTTGTTTATCAATAAATATTTGTGCTGTTTCTACATCTTGACTATTCTGAATAATGCTGCAACAAATATGGAAATACAGCTATCTCTTCAAGATCTGGATTTCAATTCTTTAGGCTATATACTCACAGTAGGTCTATTTTTAATTCTTTGAGGAGCCTTCATACTGTTTTCCATAGTGGCTGTACCATTTTACATCCCTACTAACAGTGTACAGGATTCCAGTTCCTCTGTTGTAGCCTCATTAACATGATTTTTTGCATAATAGGCTTTCTAACAAGTATGAGGTGATATCTCATTGTAGTTTTGATTTGCACTTTCCTGATGTTTAGCAAAGTTGAAATCTTTGAATATACCTGTTGGCCATTTGTATGTCTTCTTTAGAAATGAGTCTATTCAAATTCAAGTCCTTTGCAAGTTTTTACTCAAGTTATTTGATTCTTTGCTATTGAGTTTTACCAGTTCCTCTTAGAAATTAACCCCTTATCAAATATATAGTTTGCAAATATTTTCTCTGATTCTGTAGGCTGACATTTCACTTTGTTGATCACTTTCTTTGCTATGCGAAAGCTTTATTGGTTGATAGAATTTCACTTCCCTACTTGACCTATTGTGCATTCTTATCACTCTTGTTGAAGATCAGTTATCTATAGACAAATAGATTTATTTGGGGCCTCTACTCTGTTCCATTTGTCCATATGCTTATTTTTATGTCAGTATGTACCATGCTGTCTTAATTTCTGTAGTTGTGTAATGTATTTTAAAATCAGGCAGTATAATGCCTATAGCTTTGTTCTTTTTGTTTAAGATTTCTTTTGCTATTGATAAACAAATAGCATACAAATTTTAAGATAGCACTTTCTATGTCTGTAAAAAAAAAGTTTTTAGGATTTTGATAGAAAATCCAAATCTATAGATGACTTTGCATTGTATAGACATTTTAACAATTTTAATTCTTACAATCTGTGAACACAGAAAGCCTTTCCATTTGTTTGCGTTGTCTTTAATTTCCTTCATAGTTTTTATAGTTTGTAAAACCGTAGTTTTATAGTTTTCAGAATATAAGTCTTTTATGTCCTTTGTTAGGTTTCTTTCTAAGTATTATTTTTTGTGTGTGTGTGCACTATTATAAGCCAGATTGTTTTCTTAACCTTGGGGGAGAATAGTTCATTGTTGGTATGTAGAAATGCAACTGATTTTTTTAATGTTGATTTCATATCTTTCAAAGTTGCTGAATTTGTTTACTGGTTCTAACAGGCTTTTGTGTGTTTGTGTGACAGCCATAGAGTTTTCTATGCATAAGATCATGTTATCTGCAAATAAAGACAATTTTACTTCTTTTCAAATTTTTATTTTTTATTTCTTTTTTTCTTTTGCCTAATTGCTCCGGTTAGAACTTCTAATACTATATTGATAGAAATATACCAGTGGTGAGAGAAGACATCCTTGACTTGTTTCAAATCCTAGGGGAAAGGTTTCAGGTTTTTATCATTGAATGTGGTTTGGCTGTGGACATTTCATATATGACTTAATTATAATGGGTCTGTAGACCTGTTAATGTTTCACCTATTTAGACATTTTTTAGTTTCATTATTCTGCATATCCTTTTCTCTATACAGACTTGGGAAGTTTTCAGTCATTATTTCCTTAAATAGACTTTCTGCCTTTTATTTTTCTTTTTTCCTTCTGGAAGTCTCATAATGAGTATTAGTTTCATGTGGTTTCATTTGATGGTGCACCATATTCACCTAGGCATTCTTCACTTTTATCCCCCTTTTCTCTATGCTTCCTAGATTAGATAATTTTAAATGACCTATCTTCAAATCAAGTGTTTCTTTTGTTTGATTGAACCTGCTGTTCAATATCTATATTGAATTTTTAAATCCATTCATTGTGTTTTTCAGCTCTAGAATGTCTGTTTGTTTTTAATAATTTATTTTTTATTGTTTAACATCCAATTTTGTTCATGTATTGTTTTCCTGATTTCTTGATTTTGTATGGTTTTGAGTCTGTGATCTCTTGAAGTTCACTGAGCTATTTAAAATAAGTATTTTGAATTCTTTTTCAGGCAGTTTGTAGTTTTCCATTTCTTAAGGGCTCATAACTGGAACTTTATTAGTTGTTTTGGGTAATGTCAAGTTTCCTTTATTCTTCCTGATCTTTGTATCCTTACACTCATATCTCATATTTGAGTAAGTAGTTATTTCTTCCAGAGCTTACAGATTGGCTTCAGCAGGGGAAAGCCTCCACCTGTTAGTCTGGCTTTCCTTCTGTGAAAGTCAGATAGTAGTGGCTACAAGGAGGGTAGAGCAGGCCATGCTGCTGGTGTTCTGATCTTTAGTGGACCTGATGTTTGGGCTTCTCAGTAGGATAGGATCTGTGGCTTGGCTCTGAGGTTTTTCCAAGGGATGCTGGGTGGACTTTCTTGCTGAGTGATAGAGAGTACAGGAGAAATGGATAGTTAACCAAGAGCATACGAACTGACTGACTCTGTAGTTAGGCCCAGTTGGAGGAGCTCCAAGGTCAGGTGAGGTTGGTTTATATGTTTCTTCCATCTAGCAATGCCCTAAGAAAGAGCTTTTGTTTGTGAGGCTACTGATGGAGGTGTGGGGCTACTGCTAAGACCTGTGTACCAGTCAGTGTGAGTTCCCATCCGTTTCTCCCATTTCTAGCATCCCCCATGGTCTAGCCATGCCAATTCCCTCAGTGTTCCACATGAGGCAAGGTAGTAGGCCTCTGTGGTAGTGCCCCCAAATGCTGGGAAAGTTGAATATCAGCCTCTGTTCCTCTTTCCCCTACTTGATACATCAAGGCCAAGGGGGTTGTGTCATTTTGGGAGAGATGCAACACAGGCAAAGTCAAACTGTTTCTCTTGGCTGGGTGCAGTCTATAATCCTAGCCATCTGAGAGGCCAAGGTGAGAGGATTGCTTGAGCTTAGGAATCTGAGACCAGTCTGAGCAAGAGCAAGACCCTATCTCTATAAAAAATAGAAAAATCAGCCAGGTGTGTTTGTGCACACCTATAGTTTCAGCTACTTGGGAGGCTAAGGCAGAAGGATCACCTGACCATAAGAATTTTGGGCTGCTATGAGCCATGATGATGTTACTGCCCTCTAGCTAGGGTGACAAAGCAAGACTATGTCTTAAAAAAAAAAAGTTCCTCTTAACCAGGGGTCCTCAGACTTTTTAAACAGAGGGCCAGTTCACTGGCCCTCAGACCATTGGAGGGCTGGACTGTGGGTCCCGGGAAGAGTGGGCTGCTAAGCAGGACAGGCAGCAGCGGCAAAAAACACCTGGCGGGCCAGATAAATGTTCTAGGTGGGCCGCACGTAGCCCATGGGCCGTAGTTTGAGATGCCTGCTCTTAACCCTTCTTGCTGCAGCTTTTATGTTCTACTGGGGTCCCACTACCTCTCACCTGAGCTCCCCATCTATGTATAGTTACTAAGTTGGTATTTCCATTAGGGAATCAGGGCTGGAGACCTCATTCTCCACCATGTTACTGATAGCACTCTCTCTTTTTCTGAAGAACATGTTATCTAAATATAGAATTCTAGGCCATTGAAGAAAAATTCTAAAACTTTATGTAGTTCAGTCTATTCTTTCTTGCATGTCCTTGATGAGAACTCTGCTATAATTCTTACTCTGTTTCTCTATTTGTAAGGTATCATTTTCCTTCAAGATTCTCTGTTTGTCTCTGATTTTCTACAATTTGACTCAGATAGCCTATGTATTTTGTTTGTATTTATCCTGCTTTGTGTCCATGTCATGAGGGCCATTTCCCTCAATGAGTGATACAGAGTATAGGAGAAATGGATAGTTAACCAAGAGCATATGAAGAGATAATGTGGAAGACCTAGAGGACATGTCAGAGAAGAACTAACAGAGCAATAAATATGATCCAATATGCACTTCTCACAACATGTGTTTCCTGTCCTTATGCTATACAATTGTATGTGTGTAACATGTATTCTATATGACATAAATAATGAAATAATGTGAAATGCCTTTGAAGCAAACTGTGTTGATGAAATCCACTGAGATCCCTATGTTTTGTGTGTTTCCAGTAACTTGGTAATATTTTACTCTGTGTTAAAAGAAGTCTCAAATCTCCTCTCAGATTTTGCAATTGCTTTTTGCAATTTTTCTATTGCTTTTTTTTAGTAACCACCCTATTGCACTGAAACCATCTTTAGAAAAATACAGAGTTGAAAATAGGGCTAAATAAGTAATTTAGCTTTGTTCCAAATGAGTGGGTGTGAAAATTGTTAACTGCTAAATCTTTTCTAACTATACCAGTTAAAGGATATTTTGGTCTCAAAGTCACTTATTTCACTTCCTGAAAATTGTTAACATATTCTTTGGCCACTTTAAATGGATTAGTAAGCAGGTCTAGTATATTAATTTGAGAGAGATCTTTAAATCAATTCTTCATACATTTTAAGTAGTATCTAACTGTGAGCAAGACATTTCCAAATTAGAAGCTATATCTATATTCTTACACAATTTTCAGTGAATGAGGTTATGTATAAGACACTTACTGATAATCCTTTTTCAATTATCTAATTATCTTACAGATGAAGATGGATCCAGTTAACATTTTAAATATGTCTGAAAAATATAATATTATTAGTATTTCAGTTTCAACATGTAATTTTCAGTTGAATAAATTTAAAAATTATTTAACAGAATCAAAATCAAAAAGTGAAGAACTTTTCTTAGCAAAATAATTCTCCTTAGCAGAGCTACTTCATTTGTTATAAGGAAGAAGACATCCAAATACTTCTTCACTGTTACTGTAAAATTAACATAATCTGTCATCCCAAGGAACACTCTCCATGTTGTTGGGAGCAGCAACAACAACACTGGTGGTAGTGTGACCTTTCACATGATTTGTGTCACCTGTGTGTTGATGAGCACAAGACAAACAATTGCTAACACACCTTTACAGCTTTATAAAGTCCTCTGCTATCTGCTCACTTGATTTACCACGACCTGACTGCCGGTCCATCTGCTGCTGAGGCAATGACTCTGAGAAATGAATTGTTTTTTATGAATTTTAAGAGCTCCAGTTTCAGGTAATTGAAGTTTATTTATAGCCACTGTAAGTAGTTTTGCAAAAAAAAAAAAAAGAAGAAGAAGAAGAAAGAAAGGAAAAAAGAAACATTTGTTCTGTGACTTTTCATTCCTTACAAATTTAATATATACAAATAGTAAAGCTTCACTATCACCTGAGATGTTTCTCCACTTATATTGAAAATTTACTTAACTGTAATACATGAGAAATTTGTATTTTAAATTTTCCCCACCTGAAAATTCTTCTCCAACATGGAAATTACTTGGTAAAAAAGAAAAAAAATACTTTTCTTGAATTTTCTTCCACTTTAATATTAATGACCACTCATATAGCTGATAAAATAATTTTTTTCTGGGTAGTGCCTGTGGCTCAAAAGGGTAGGGCGCCAGCTCCATATGCCAGAGGTAGCGGGTTCAAACCCAGCCCCAGCTGAAAAAAAATAAATAAATAATTTTTTCTTTAATTTGTATAGTTTGCCATATTTTACATTAATTTTTAAGTTGGTTTTAGCTGAGAAGCAGTGGCAAATTTTCCTTTTGATCCAAAAATGCCATCAGTATTTTGATTACATTATTATTCTTTTCCAATAATTTCTTTTTTTTTTTTTTTCTTTTTTAGACAGAGTCTCACTCTGTTGCCCCAAGCTAGAGTGCCGTGGGGGCAACCTAGTTCACACCAACCTCAAACTTGTGGGTTCAAGTGATCCTCCTGCCTCAGCCTCCCAAGTACCTAGGACTATAAGTGCCCACTATGATGACTGATTATTTTTCTTTTTTTTGTAAAACTGGGTCTCACTCTCGCTCAGGCTGGTCTCGAATTTCTGAGCTCAGGGAATCCTCCCACCTTGGCCTCACAGAGTACTAGGATTATAGGTGTGAGCCACTGTACCCGGCTTTATTGATATAGTCTTTGGGAAAATATTTGCTTAATTTATGGTTTTACTCTGTTAGCAGAATAAATATTGGGAGAAAGTCAATATTAAATATCTAACTGAACATTGGCACTTTATTTTTATAGTTAACATTTTTAAATAAGTGCTAAATTTGCATGTGTATATGTAAAATCACTGTTTAACTAGGGCAGCTACAAATCCAGATTGATAAAATACTCTACGCATGACTCAAATACTAGGAATAAAATTCCTGATGGAAGCAGGCTTTTCCAAAATAATGAACAACTCTTTATAAAGTGCCAACAAAGCAATGTGTATTTATTTCCTTAATTTATATGAAAGATCCATTTGTGCAAAGTCAACACACATCAAAATTGCATCAAAGCACTGTGCTTATCGGTAAATCAAGGGTGGGCTTTTCATCATCATAAAAACATTCAAAAGTAATCTGGGATGCAGCAAGGTTTTCTAGGGGATAGTAGTTGCATTCTGGATTTTGAAGGATGCTAGATGATGTATGATATCTAGTGTTCCAGTCCTTGTTCTCTAAATTCTCAGTAAATTTCCAAACCTCCCCTAAGAGGTGGCATTGCCTCTAATAGGAAGCACTGATACCATGTGATCCTCTTAGCAGCACTAGAATAATATGGTGCCTCAATTTACATAAAAGGAAACTGAGGCTCAGAATGGAAAAAAACGCCCCTTTACTGATGAAAATTCATGTCTATGTCAGAGCCCAGTCCTTTCCACGAGGCCATGATGGTGCCCATCTGTTTTGACTGAATGAATAGAGAAATAAAAGAGTAATAACTGAGCGAGTGACTCCTAATTTACCTCACAGGTCTTCTGCAGCCCTGACTTCCCATGCAGGGAAGGAAGCTGAGGCCCACACAGGCTATTCTACTCTGTTACATGGGAAGTCTTGTCCATGCTGCAGCGATTTCACATTCTGCAAAACTACCATGTTCTCCTGAGTGGATACAATGCCACTGGAGGCAAACCCACCACTGCTTTAATTGCCCAGGTCTTTATTGCTTCCTTGAACTTTGTGAACTGATAATGAATCAGTCATATTACAGAACTGTGTGGTTTTTTGGGTTTTTTTTGACTGTGAAGTTTGAGAAATTAAACAGTTTGAACTAATTTTGCTAATGTGACCTTTTAATGTTCAAGAACTGAATCATTTCTCTCAGAGACAAGTTTTCTTCTAACACTTTCACTGTGGAGATGATAGCATTAAAAATATAAATTAAATGAGTTTGATGGACACATTGGGCAACTCAACGGAAAACAGCTAATTAATTCTCCAGAGTGATAAAACAACTGACAACCAGGTTTTGTGTATAATAGGAGGAAATGACACATTGCTGCATTTGAAACAAGATAATTTTCAGAGAAAGATTTTAAAACCAGTTTCTAATTGATATCGTGTGAAAAGTTAATTAAGTACGATCGCTATTTATTCTTGCTCCATTTAGGAGAAAGCATCAAGCATTACACTCTGCATGCCTCTCTTATTTAATGCTTATAAAGCATACAATATTGATTCAATTGTACATATGAGAAAGGTGTGGTGTAGAAAGTTAAAATAAATTTCAGGATCCGGAATCGCAAAGTTAGACATAATAATTCCATCCAGGTATGTCTTGCTCTAAAGGGTACGTGTTAAACTTACACTGTATGGTTTATTTATGGGATGGACCCAGTGCACCACCCTCCATGTCTTCAGTGCTAGCTAAGAAGACTCTAAAAAGCATTGTGGATCAATGTAGACCAAATGTCCCTGCATTAACTGTGACTATAAAATGAAACTACACTTTTTCTTATTAGTTATAATTTTATTAAAGCACACATAATATTTTTTTTCTGTTTTGTTTGTTTGTTTGTTTTTGAGACTGAGTCTCACTGTGTAGCCTAGGCTAGGGTGCCATGGCATCAGCCTCGCTCACAGTAACCTCAAACTCCTGGGCTCAAGCAATCCTCCTCTTTCAGCCTCCCAAGTAGTTGGGAGTACAGGCACCTCCACCACACCCAGCTAATTTTTCCATTTTTAGTAGAGAGGAGGGTCTTTCTGTGGCTCAGGCTGCACTCAAACTCCCGAGCTTAAGTGATCCTCCCACCTCAGCCTCCTAGAGTGCTGGGATTACAGGTGTGAGCCACCATGCTCCATTTCATGTACATAATTTTTAAAAAATACTATTAAGAACTAAATGGGAATCTCCTCATCTCTGCCTTTGCTGAGGCCTAATGACAACTGATGAGTCATTTCAAAGCAAGACCAAGATGAAAATTGTGGTTAGTTTAAGCCATCATATCCTGAGATGTTCTGCTATGCACCAAACAAGTCACTTTGAAAAACCATTAAAAATACTCATTAGAATGTGATTGAGCAATGGGAGGCTGAAGAGGAAGGATACCTTGAGGCCAGGAGCTGAGCAACACTATGAGACCTAATTTCTAAAAACTAATAATTTCAAAAAAATTAGCTGGGCAGTCCTGGCTGAGGTGAGAGGATGCTTTAAGCCCAGGAGTTTGAAGGTTCAAAGTTGAAGTGAGCTAGGACCATACAACTGCCTTCTAGCCTGGGAAACAGAGAGACTGCTTCTCTATTTAAAAAAAAGAGATATTGAACTTAATTTAAAACATCTGCCAGCCACAGGGAGCCTGTGCCCAGCTCATGAAAGAGCCAATAACGTGAAAATGTTCTTTCATGACTCCCATCTCCACAGAGAAGTGGAAGCGCTCAATTAGCACAGAGAGAACGAACCTGACTTCTTCCCCATAAAGCTGTCAAGATTGTTCCTCAACCGAGGGGTTCAGTGCTTTAATTACATGTTCCTGACAATGTTAATTATTTATCAGAGGGTTTCATGTTACCCAGAGAAGCACAAATTTGTCGGCCTGCTCAAGTTTTCATCAAAGGCAGGAGAAAAACTTGTTCCAGAAAATAACTTTTAAATAAGCTATTTTATAATTACATCCATAAATTATGCTATTTCAGCATATCAAAGGACTAGTGCAAACCCTTTCAACTCCTTCAGCAGTTATCTTCTTATGTTCAAATATCTTTCTTCTAAATTCTAAATCTTCTAGATTCCAAGGGAGAGCAGCCCCACGGAATTCAACCTAAAGAACTAGGAAGACAATAAAAATGGTTGTGTTAAGCTACTAATATTTTTTCCTTTTTAAAAAAGTTTATTTGAAATATTTGCAGCTCTAACATTGAGCCTAGACCATCCATTCCCATACAGCGTGGTGAGACTTGGCAGAGGTGGAATATCTTTCAGATTTTAGAGCTGGGTAAAAAAGAACCTAGAAAACCATGAGGCAACGTTGTCGTTAAGCGAAAGCACACCCTGGAAAGGGCATGTGGCCCCACTGACTCCTAAACCGTTGAGTCCAAACTTCAACTGTAACCATTAACTCTTTGTCATGCTTATGAGGAGGTAGAGAATGGCCCTGGAGATCTTTGCACACGCAGAGGAAATCTGAACTAAATCAAGCATCTTCTGGAGTGGTGTGTCATGTAGAAATGGTAACAGGTGCAACTCCATACATTGAGATGATGAGAAGAAAGCTGAACTGACCCACGTGGCACACACCTATCCCTGAACTTGTAGGACATGAAGAGACAAACCCATGTCTGTTTCAGTCTCTGTGAACGTGCTTTCTGGAACTTGCAGGCAAATGCATTTCCAAATGACACTGTTCTTTATTCATTCCATTGATCCAGGAGACATCAGCATCCTTTGTAGTCTTTCTTGCACTGGGGTCACATGGTGAGTGAGACAAATGGCCTCCCCAGGAAGGTATTGTTATATGTAGAAGACAGGGGTGAAAAGATGAAGAAGTTCTTTACTTTCAGATCATAAAAAGTTCCATGAGAAAAAAAGAAAAGCAGGCCACTGGTGGGAAAAGATGGATCTGGGGGTGATCTCAGCAGCAATGGTGAGGAAATGACTTCTTAGGGTGAAGCAGTTGGCCACACACTGAAAGATGATGCAGTCATGGGCTGTGGGAAGACCTTAGCAGAGCACCGCAGAGGGAGGAAAGCTCAGTCCACAGTCTCTGGGCACCAAGCAGCATGGGACAGCAGTGGGAAGGAGGGAGAGGAGGAGGCAGCTTGTGGGTGGGGGGCACTGAGGGAGATTCAGAATAAGAGGAGCAAAGATCAGAGGGAGCATGGGAGGAGTTTGGAGTTCACTGCAAATGCAATAGGAAAATCTTATTTTTCTTTACCATTTGGCCATAAGCTATGGGAAATCTGCCTTGCTCATTTCCGGAATCCAGCACGTCTCATATGTGTGATGAGTTCAAGAAATAGTTTTAAAAGAGAAGACATAATGCCTACTTGCAGATAAAAAGAGAGGTAATATTCAATAGTCACTGATTCACTGAGGCTCAGCCAAAATAGAACAGTTTCATTCAATATGTTTCAAAAGCATGGGAAGAGGCCAGGTTTGCCATCTAAGAGAGTACATCGATGTCTACCAGGCAGGCTCTCCTGGGGGTCACAAAGCCAAAGATCAGAGACCAAACCACAGTGCTCAAATGCCAGGGTTATCTAATCCGTTTAAAACACATAGCAAGATGCCAGGGAAGGGGAATACAAGTCTTAGAACCCAGGGGATGGAGGGTGGGGGTATCTGGGGGCTGCACTTCTGATTCATGGGTTCTGCAATGACTACACGCTCCCTTTCTTTCTGAAGCATCCGCCCTCTCCAACAGTGTGGTTTCAAGGACCAAAGTCAAGATTTGAGCCAGGATGCCCCACAGATGGGAGGCCGGTGGAGCCAGCACACAAACTCACCCCTTCCACCAGGTGCAGAGAAAGGATTTCGGCCAGAGTCCCAGTTGGCACCATCCAATCCAATAGGCAGCTCAGGATACTACTTTTTCTCCTTGACAAGAATACCTGGGGACACAGGAGACATGACCAAGGAGTGGCTGGCTTAAAACCTCATGAATATTCAGTGCTGCGTGTACTTCCTATATTTAGTGTACCATAAATGTGCACTGCCACCGAGGCCTTCCGTCTCTGTGCTCACACTCCTGCACTCCCCCCAGCTACGCCTGACATTCCTCTCAGACTGCTAACTCCTGTGTCTGGGCTTTGCACTTGGCAAAGGCAATCCATCTCACTGGCCATTTGTCTTCTATTATAGAAATGGATTTTTGCAAATAACACAACAGATATACTCCTCGGGGTTCGTTCGAAAATTGAACATGTTCAGCCTTCAGGCTAAGTCTTTTGTATGTAAGCCTTATATGTAAATATGTTTTATTAAAGAAAGAAAGCAACAAATCTATGAACATTTTCCAATAAAAGTAACATAGTGATTTACTGGGAAATGGAGATCCAGATGTATTAGCATCTATACTACTAAGATGAACTGTCAGTAAGCAGGGTCGGGGCCTGAAGAAAAATGCTTAGAGCCGGCCCATAAAGAATTCATGAGAAACATCCAGGCATCATCACAAATTAGATCACTGTTTATAGAACCAGACTGTCCTGGATTTGCATAGTGGCCCTGCTGCTTATTAGCTATATTCTTCACCAACCAAAAGTTTTAATTGAAGGATTAAATTAGCTTTAGATTCAGCGAGGTATTGGAGACACTGGAGGAGACAGGTCCCTAGTCAAGGGTTCCGAGTGGAGGAAAGAGTAGACGCACCGTGCCTCAGGCTCAAGTGCCTTTTATGCAAAGAGGGTCACAACTCCTCCCTTTCTGGCTTGATATAAGCATTAAATAAAATGATAAATGTGAAGAAGTGAGGCCCCTTGCACACACCTAGTAAATGATAATAGCTCTTCTGTCATATTTTGCTTGCAGAAAACAAAACCAACATAGCAATTCAGAGAGGTTTCCAGGTTTAAAGATCTCCCCCAAAGAAAAGTCTTTCTCCTGTTATCCTTCTAGACTTGTTTTTCCTTTGATATTTGAAACTTCGTTTGCACAGGTATAAGTACTGCTTTTGAGGAATGTCTATATGGGGATCTCTGTGGCTGAGAAATCACTCTGACCATATCACCGGCCTCCTTGGCAAATAAACAAATAAGCACAGACTCTGCCACCAGGAGACGATGGCACCAGAAGCTTCTGGCTGTGTCATTTCCAGCACCTCCAGTTATACCTGATAGCATTTTCAAAACAAAGGAGAAACAATACCTCTTCCAGGAGCAATTGGAAAATTAGCTATTGATTTAAATCAGTGAATAGACACAAAGCCTAAGGGAATGATTTATGGGTAAAAAGTGGCTTTTCAGTAAGTTTGTGGTTAAAATGCATGTGTATGATATATGATACCGTCATCTAGCAGGTTATGTAAGAAATTACACTAGATGCGTTCTCAAAATGATCAAATGGTTGTGGAAACCTAATCCAAGGCATAAAGAGTGCTCCTGCAACTTTAACCCACGTCTGGGACCATGGATGATTTGGGTACGAATGCTTTGGGGGGCAACGTGTGCACTGCAGTTTATTGCAACCTTCCACCCTTTGCCTTATACCTGGTCACTTACAAATGTCACTTGGTCTACTGGCCTTCCTAAACTTTTGGGGTGGTGGCCCCTTAGACTTCTACATCATTATTTCCAGAAGGTGTACTGTCTTATTTATCCTTCTAAAGAATTCTCCAATTTTATTCATTTCCTCTTAAAATATATCATTTAAGGATTTTGATTTTTTGACAATCTAACAGCAGCACAGATTGAAATAAGAAAATATAAGAATGTGTGGGTAATAAAACTATTTAACTATCTTTCCAAATGGCATGTGCTTTGATGGGTGTCTGATGGGTGGTGGGAAGAGGTTGCATCTTCTGCCAGATCTCTATAAAGTCCAACAGTGGGGACAGAGTAAAGCTGCAGTATCAAGATACCTAACTTCGTGGAGGAGAGACACTCTGAATGCCAAATTTAGGAAGCTCTAGTTCAAGATGACGAAATGAAGTTAAAAATGTACAACCCACAAAACCTAAAACAAAGAATGGTGGCAAATAAGAAAACCCAGAAATCAATCCCAATAACAACAATCTAACCAAAGAAAGGGTTTCTGTTCCACCACTGGGAAAGGTGGAAATTGCCAGGAATCCCTCAGGCTAAGTGTAATGTCTTGACCAGAGTCCCAACCCTGCATTCAAAGGAAACACAGCAGGGGACAGAGAAGAGCACAATTCTGGGGGAAACAAAGTCAAAAATATCCCCCAGCTTGGAGAAATGCCACACAGGCACAGCTTGGGCAGGGCTGAGAACTCATCAAAAAAACATCGACACAGGGCAAATTCCCCCCAGACATTGCCAGTTCCCACCAGAGCAGGGGAGTAAAAGCAGAAAGGTCGCAAAAGCAGATGTAATTGTCTCCCTGAAGTTCAATAGCGCCTGGTCATAGGAAAATTATCTAAGTCAGCAGGAAATAGAATAGGAACAGAAAAGAACCAAGTAAAACCCCTTCAGTCTTTATGGGCTTATTACAGAGCCCCCCACCCACTTCCATAACCTGAGGCCATGCTGGAGAGGGGGCCAAAAGCTGAGGGGGAAACAAACTCAGTAGCCTTTCTCTCCCCTAAGCCAGCTGGAGCTGGATAGAAAGACTCTCAGAAGCTGAAGGTGCACAGCACCAGAGGAGAGATGCTGAAGGTGTTTCTGAACACAGCAGGCTGCAGGGAGCTGGATGCAAGACACTAGTGGTAGTCTCAGGAGAACCAGCCCAGGCCAGCCATTCACACCCACACCCTGCTGAGGCAGAAAACTCAGGGGTTAATGCAGGAAAAGTTCAGAGAAACCCTAGAGCTCAATGAGGAAGAGAACCAAGTCTCAGAGAACATGAGGAAGGCATCCAAGAAAACCCACCTACATTGCATCAGGACAGAACGATTTACCCAGACAGAACTGGCCACTTTAATTTCCACAGGAAAAAAATAATTTGGTATTTACACAGACATGGTACAATATAAATAAACAAATGGGTTTCAGGGGTCCTCAAACTTTTTAAACAGGGGGCCAGTTCACTGTCCCTCAGACCGTTGGAGGGCTGGACTGCGGGCCAGGGATGAGTCAGCTGCTAAGCAGGACAGGCAGCAGCAGCAAAAACACCTAGTAGGCTGGATAAATGTCCTCTACAGGACATAGTTTGAGGACCCCTGGAAATGATTAAAAGAAGGAAGAAAGAGTGAAGGGAAGGAAGAAAGAACTATATTGTGAAATAGCACCCATAAGATCTACTCCAGAAGGAAAGGAGAACTGAGATCAAAATTTTGAATTAAAACATCCCATTGCACACTTGATAAATGAAATAGCAAGGAATATAGTAGACTCATTGTAAAGCCAAGTCATTACCATGAACACAGAAGGAAAAAACCACAAATGCAGTTAAAGAGGAGCTCACAGTATTGGAGAGCAGGCACGCTGGACATTAACAACGTAGCTATACATACGGTCCCTATGAAGGTAACTGGGGGGTGTTCAAAGACACAATAATAAAGGACCTTCCTAGACTTGAGGCCTTCTATGGGTCCTCACATGGTGGAAGGGAAGAACTACTCCCATTGGGACTTTTTTTATAAGAGCATTAATTCATTCATGAGGACTTGCCCTCATGGCCTTCCCACCTCCCAAGGTCCTACTTCCTAATGTCATCAACTTGGGGGATGAGGTTTGGGGTTTTTTTTTTGCAATTTTTGGCCAGGGCTGGGTTTGAACCTGCTACCTCTGGCATATGGGGCCAGCACTCTACTCCTTTTAACCACAGGTGCCATCCAAGGGGGATGAGGTTTTTAATAGATGAATTTTGAAAAGACACACATATTCAGACCAGAGCAAATTACCTTTGTGTGCTCTCTGTCGTTTGCAAAAAGGAAAGCTAGAATCTGGATACTCAAGTGACAGAAGTGCCAGTAAAAGAAGTGGTAGCAAACAGAAGAATATTTAAACACACCCAATACAACATTTTGAGGGAAGTTTTGTTCAGGAAGGTACATTTTATGAGTCACAAGAAAGTCAAACTCACTATAAAACAAACCAGAATCAGGGGAGGAAGAAGAAATGTAAGGACTGTCATTTCCTCATCTGTCACAGCAGCGAGTGGATAAGCCAAGAAAAAGGAGCCTTATGAGGATTACTTGGAGCTGCAAAGGGAACCACCAGAAGGACTAAAATAAGATGAAGAAAAGTCCGGAGGTGGAGGGGAAGAGAGGAAGTGCAAAAGCGGTAATTTTCTCTTAGTCATAACAGAGTCAACAGATGCTCTATACAAGTGCTAAATTCAGAAACAGAGGGTGATTTATAATATAAAGAATTATAAAAAGAATGACTGCAAAGACCAAAAAACGAAATATATTTGACTTTCAAATTACGAAAAGGCAGACACACATGTACATACGCTCATACCTAAAACAACCGAAATAGCAAAGATGAGCCAAATAGCAAAAGATAGGGGGGAAAGGAAGCTTGAAATCAGGCAATATATTAAGACCAAATGTATGTTACGTGAATATTGTAAAATAGGATAATGTCATCTATAAAAAGAAAACCAAAAGGTTTTGTAACATCAAATAGGATCGACTAACCTACATGAGCCTGATTAAGCTACAAGAACATGAGGAAAAACTGTGATTCATAAAATGTACTTCCTGAACTAAACTTCCCACAGAAATTTTGTATTGGTTGTGTATTCAAAGATTAGGAATAATCTAAGAGGGCTTACCTTGAACAAGGAGGTTGTGGGGAGGGGCAAGGTGGTCAGTAAATTGTAAATTAATTATTCTACAGACAACATTATGCAATAAATTTTAAAACTTAAAGGCGAGAAGTGATTTTCTAGCAAAATTTAAAATACCCAATTGACCCAAGAGAGAGATCAATTTTCATAGAAGGAGAAATGATAAGAACAACCCTTAACAAAGGAATGAGTCTCATGGATTCCCCGTAATCAGCTCACATTTGTGGATATTTCTTCAGACAAGATGCCAGAAAGGAAGAAAGCCCTCTGGCTTATATTATGAGGTCAGCATAACTGTAATCCTGAAATATAAAGTAATGTAGAAAAAAATGAATATAGATGTAAAAATTCCAAAGAACACATTAGCACTGAAAATAGAAGAAAACTTATTTATTTTTTTGAGATAGAGTCCCACTTTGTCACCTCTGGTAGAGTGCCATGGCATCATAGCTCACAGCAACCTCAGACTCTTGGGCTTAAGCAATCCTCTTGCCTCAGTCTCCCAAGTAGCTGAGACTACAGGTGTTTGCTAATTTTATTTTTTTAGAGACAGGATCTCACTCTAGCTCAGGATGGTCTTGAACTCATGAGCTCAGGCGATCCACCCACCTCAGCCTCCCAGAGTGCTGGGATTACAGGCATGAGCCATTGCACCTGGCCAAGAAAATTTATTAAAATATGACAATGAGGCTCGGCACCTGTAGCTCAGCAGCTAGGGCACCAGCCACATTGGAGCCAGTGTGTTCGAATCCAGCCTGGGCCTGCCAAACAACAATGACAACTATAATAAAAAAAAATAGCTGGGCATTGTGGTGGGCGCCTGTAGTCCCACCTACTTAGGAGGCTGAGGCAAGAAAATTGCTTAAGCCCAAGAGTTTGAGGTTGCTGTGAGCTGTGAAGCCACAGCACTCTACTGAGGACGACATAGTGAGACTCTGTTTCAAAAAAAAAATAAAAAAGTAAAAATAAATATGACAATGACATATGTCAAAAGCCAAAAGTAAGTAGTAGCCTAAATAATGGAAAAAATAAAAAACTTATAAGCTCACTGTATCCATTAGTTTTCAATATTGTCTATGCAGTTCTAATGAATATAAGACAAAAAAATATATATCTTATAAAAACATTGGCATTTAAGAGGTAAAATTGTTTCTCCTTGCTGATGACATGAGAATATCCCAGACAGACCAAGACACTCCAGGTGAAAATTCAGAATTTGATGGTTAGCTAGACATAAATGGAAATCAGTAAGAATTTACTGTTTCCTACTGCTAACTGCTACTCCATTTCTATCCACCACTGAACACCTCTGACGCCAAGTGTGTGGGTTTTCCACATGGAGTAGTTCTATGATCTGCAGATGCCAACTGGGCATTCAACAATTCATTTCAATTCTGATGCTACTCAGAGTCAGCCCTGACCCCACAGGTGAAGGGCTCAGTCTCCCAAGATAGCCTCCACTGCAGTGTCAGTCACAAGTAATAAATAAGTCCTCAGACTACTCACAATTTCTGTCCAACTTGGCTGTAAATTGGGGTTCTCAGAACCCTCTCCTTGTGTTTGGTAATTTGCTAAAAGAGATTATTATAGAATTGGGGGGAAAACTTTACTTACAGGTACCACTTTATTATAAAGGATAATATGAAGAATACAAAAGAGGCCAGATAAAGAAGGACACAGGATGAGGTCCAGAAGGAGGTCAAGTGCAGGAGTTTCTGTTCCTGTGGAACTGGGATACGCCAGCCTCCTAGCACGTGGACGTGTTCACCACCCTGGAAGCTCTCTGAACCCTGTTGTTTAGGGGTTTTATGGAGGTTTCATTATTGACGCAAGAATAAATCACTGGCTGCTGGAGATTCTCAATCTCCAGGCCCTCTCCCCTCCCTGGAAGTCTGGGGTGAGGCTGACATTCCAATCCTCTAATCCTGGGTTTGGTTCCTCTGCCAACCAGCCCCGCATCCTGAGCTACCCAGGGGTCCACCAAGTTACCTCATTAGCATAGACCTATGTGTGTTTGGAAGGGGCTGATCGTGAGGAACAAATGATGCTCCTCCAACCCCATCACTCAAGAAATTCCCAGGGTTTTATGAGCTCTGTGCCAGGAACCCAGAGCCATGACCAAATATGTATTTCTTATTATCACAGGACCTTTTTCTTTTCTAGGAACCATAAAAGAATGTGTATATACATGCACATATAAATAGTCACAAGAACAAAATCTTTAAAATTTATAAGCATACATTTTAAAAAATGCTTCAAGGCTTATAAATATTTCAAAAACTATATAATGCTTTGAAGTGCATGAAATAAGAAATGAACGAGTGGAAAGGACAGAAAGCCTGTTTTCCAAATGTCTTGGTTAAGGTGCATTAATAAGACTAAAAATATTCATAGTTACATAAACATCTTATATCACTCGAGCTTCCACTGACCAGTCATATTTGCAGTTAGGTTAAAGACCCACGTTTCACGCAGAGGGGAAAGCTGCAGTGACTGAATTTCATGGACTATTTCACATACCATTCAATTTCATGTGCTTTTACAAAATGTAAAAGAAGCTTGCCAATTCTCTTAAGTGTTCTAATCATGAATGAATGCTGAATATCGTCAAAAGCTTTTTCTGCGTCAATTGAGAGGATCATGTGGTCTTTATTTTTTAATTTGTTTATATGATGAATTACGTTTATAGATTTACGTATGTTGAACCAGCCTTGAGATCCTGGAATAAAACCCATCTGGTGATGGTGTATAATTTGTTTGATGTGTTGTTGGATTCTGTTTGTTAGGATCTTGTCGAATATTTTTGCATCAATATTCATTAGTGATATGGATCTATAATTTTCTTCTCTTGTTGGGTCTTTTCCTGGCTTGGGGATCAAGGTGATGTTTGCTTCATAGAATGTGTTGGGTAGTATTCCGTCTTTTTCTATATTTTGGAAAAGGTTACGTAGTATAGGTATTAATTCCTCTTTAAAAGTTTGGTAGAATTCTGACGTGAAGCCATCTGCTCCCGGGTTTTTCTTTTTAGGGAGATTTTGTATAGTTGATGCTATTTCAGAGCTTGATATTTACCTCTTTCATGTTTACATGGATGGAGCTGGAAAATATTCTTCTTAGCAAAATATCTCAAGAATGGAAGACAAAGTATCCAATGTACTCAACCCTATTATGTAACTAACTGTTAGCCATCATAGGAAAGCTATAACCCAATTTTTGCCCAAGAATATGGGGAAAAAGGAGAGAAAGGGGAGGGGAGGATGGGTGAAGGGAGGGGGATTGCAGGGATCATGCCTATGATTTATCTTATAAGGGTATATGTGAATCTTTCTATATGTGAATTATAAATGTCTTAACACAACAATTATGAGAATGACATGAAGGCTATGTTGGCCAACTGGATGAAAGTATTTCAAATTGTATATGGAAACAACACACTGTACCCCATGATAGTATTAATGTGCACAAACATGATTTAACAATAAAAATAAAAATAAACATAAAAATTTAAAAAAGAAGCTTGCATTTGCACCCTTTCCTAGGCAGAAACAATCTCTTCTTCCAGTACTCTGACCCAAGAGATTTCACACAGAAGATCATAATTTATCTCGGAGAAGCGGAGCTCTGAATCTTAATAAACATTTTAATTCTAATTTAAGACAAAATATTTGTGTCATCTAGCATAAGTCTACAAGTCATATGTTTTAAAATCAATCCATTTGCTTGTCTTAACAACAATTGGTAAATGTATCTTTGAACATTGAATAAAATGCCCCATGTTATATGCCTGTTTTTCTCTGTCTTAACATCAAACCCATGAGCAAGGTATTCAGCCTACCTCACCCAATCTATCTATTCCCTTAGTTCAATAGTTACATTAATATCTCTCTGTTTACATCCTGTAGACAAATACCCATTACATCAAGCATTTTGTTCAGGAGTTATTTTTCCACCCTAGGATTGTAAAGGGGGGTTGTTCTTCTCTGCCAATCCCACAAATGTTTTGGAAAGATTAAAATGTCAAAGGCGGAGGGAACAAGAGTCACTGGGAACAAACACAGCCTCATACAATAATCTCTATGTCATAAGACTTAGGTCTGTTTATTTAGAATAAGTGAAAAAGAGACATATTAGTAATAGTGCCTTTTTAAAGCTTTTATGCTGCTTTGAGAGACCAGCAATAGATACAGTTTAAAATTATACACTGTCAAAACCTTGAATGTGCATTCAAACTCTCTAAAGCTTTCTGATGATACAAAGTTGTCATGACAACTTCTTATAAAATCTATTCAGAAACCTACATCCGGGCTAATTTATCTAAATATTTATACATATGTATTTGGTATATTTGCCTCTTAGAATTATTTATTATAAGAATAACAAAGTAAAAACTTAGTACAACATAGTACAAGTGACTATGTACATTAAAGATTGAAATATCACAAAGTCATAAAGTTGAAAGATTAGCCTGAGCTTCCTGAAGAGCTCATCCCCAGCCCCAGGCAGTGGTGGCCTAAATGTCTGGCTTCTGGTCATAAGAAATCAGGTGGGCTGCAAAAATCAGTTCCTCAGAATGGATTGAGTGAACCCCAAAAATGTACTCTTGGGAGAGGTCACTGTCACAATTACACTTAACAGATTTTCAAAAATATTTATTTATTGCATGTTCCTAGTGACTATTAGCTCAAGTTTTTGGCATATATGGTATACAGTAAATTTAATTCTATAACGCAGGGTTATAGTATAAAACAAGTGATAATGCGATAGCTTTCATCCGCCATTGAAGTCTCTTTCTGGACAAATCTGACAGTATATTTTTATTGCACAGGAATATTTCAGTGCTTCTCCATTCCCTTTAAAAATCACTCTAAAATTTGAAACGTTTCTGTTAGCACCACTCCGCAAACTCCACGCCTTCCTGCCGCGTCTGTCTTCTCTCTGTCTCTTTGCTAAAGTTCCCAGGAGCTTCATTAGTAATCTGTGCCAAACACGCGGCATATCTTTTCTTCTTGGAACTTTCTGACATCCAATAAAGTGTTATTAGTCCCGTATAAATAGAAACTTGAAAGAGGTTAAATAACTCACCCAAGATGTTACAGCTAGAAAATCTGCTAGCCAGGGTTTGAACCTACTGTCAGGGCTCAAAAAATAGCACAAAATTATTCTGCATAAGAACTGGCTATAAAGAAATTATCTGACCTAGTTTGTTTGACTATAGGTCATCAGACTCTCATTCCAGAGAGGGCCCTGCACTCCACTCAGAAAGGAGGACTCTGCTCAGACAGGTCTAGACAGATAGGCCTTGCCAGGTTTCCTCACTCTGTCTGTGGGCATTACACCATTGTGTTTCTCCAATTATGTTTCTACATGTCTGTTTATACTTTGCCAAACCTAAATGTAGAAGTGGACAATTTCCTCTGCATCTTTGGGTCTTCCTTATGAAGGCTTCTAGGTACACACATTTGGTAACCATTTTGCCTTTTCTCCAACGTGTCTGCCTTTTGCGAGTAGATTTTTCAGCAAACCTTCAGAGGGCAAAGGGGAAACTTCCGCTGGCCCCAGCACTAGACAGTTCCAGTACGGGCAATGTGTTTTCTCTAAAGTTCTTTCATCCATTTCACAAAACAAATGTAACAGCAAAACAAAGGAATACAACAGAAAATACAAAAAATTTCAGCATGTTTTAAACAAACACCAAATATTACACGAAAGAGCATGATTTTTTTAAACAGTGTTTCTTGGTATGAAAGATTCAGACTCTTAGCAGCACATGGGGACATTCCTCTTTAGTGTCCCCAATCTCATAGCCTCCATCACGTACGGCTGATGTCAGGTGACAAGAACATCCTTCCATCCCTTCCCAAATATGCATCAAAAAACTGAAACACCACCGCATTCATATTTGCAACATGGTCATATGTATATGAGGTTGGACAATTAAGTTGGTGAACTCAACCTAGAAAAAGTGCTACGTACCTACCTCATTGCTCAGGTCCCTGCAGTCATCTTCAAAGTACTGCCCTTGACCATCTGGTGACTGTAGTGATACTCATCAGTGCGGCAGACAGTACTTTTTCGAGGATGAATTGGTGAACTTCAATTTCAGGCCTCGTATATGTGTCTGTCTGTCTGAACTCTGTATTCAGTTCTCCAAAAATTTTTTTAATGCTTATCCATATATTTTAAGTTCTATTTATTTATGGGTTTCATGCTTTGTTATATCTTCTGAGGCTGGCACTCCTCGTCCTTCTTTGCCCGTCATTTATTTAGCTAATCTTTTCTGTTTTCTCCTTCACAGAAACTTTAAAATGAGCCTGTCAAATTCTGTAAAAATGTTCTGAGGATTTTGAGTAGGATGACATTAAATGGATCAGTTTGGGGAGAATTGCCAGAATTGAGCGGACCCTTCAGAAATATGATCCTTGTGTTGGTGTCTTTGTATCTTCTTTATGTCTTTCAGTAAGACGATACTGTGTTACTGTTCAGTTCAGATTTATTAGTATCTGACAAACTTAGTCAGCTGAGTTGAATTTTCTATAGAACACTTTGAGCCATCGCACACTGCTTTCTTAAAGAGGTCACAGCACTCGCCGTTCAACTACACCCAGTGCATTTTCAGGAGCACTCTTGGACCACTTTCACAATTTCTCTTAAGATTTTCTACCTCTTGAGTTAATTTTATTTATACTATGTTCTGAAAAATATGACTACCTCATCTGTATCCTTGAAATCATCTGTCTAAGCCCTTCATAATATTTTCTTAGGTCTCTCTGAGACCCTGTAGTTCCCCTCCTGGCCAACTTCTGCAGCCCGTTGAAGGGCCCCCCTGCCAGAGCTTTCCAGGGGTGGCTGCCCTTCCGTGTCCTTAGTGCTGGGAGCTGCAAACTCTGTGGATGTTGCAATGAGAATGCCCCTGAGAGATTCCAAATATGCACGCTGCTTTGGTAACCCGCTATATAGTCTATTCAGCCCTCTCTGGGAGCAGTGCCCCACCCGGGAGATTGCCTCTTACTTCCTTCTCCGAACTGGCACTCGGTCACTATTCTTAGGACCGAGGCACGCAGCTCTCTTCCTACGTTCCCTTCCATCTCACCATCTCCCGGCAGCCGCAGCCTCTCTCTGCTTGGGGACAGTGCCCACAGCCTATCATCACTTCCTCCACACATCATGAAGTCTGTGTGATCAACAGAAAGGGGTCAAAGTGTGTGAAGGAGCACGCAGGCACTAGGGGAAGGTCTGCTGGCACAAACCCAGGGAGTTAATAAGGCAGTAACAGCAACAGCTTTTAACATCTCTTCCTAACATGCCAGGCACCAGTTACTGCACGTTGAGGTCATTCTTTAATCCTCACAATGATCATACAGTGTGAAAACTCTTACCTCTCTCCATTTTGTAGCTGAAGAAGCAAAAGCTCAAAAGAGTTGAAAAAGAATATACCAAAGCCACATTGCAGAGCAGGTAGCCTGACTGTCTGGGAAGACTAATTTCTGACTTAGGGACTCCAAAGTACCCAGACATTTCAAAAGGAATATTTCAAGTCATTTCAATTGATAACTGTCACCCTCAAGGCTTCTCATTGCTGTGTCGAGAGTGGGAGACGGTGTGAATGTTAGTTATGCTGGAATATCACTGGGAAAATAGCATCCGTGGGTGTTTTAGAAATCACTGCTTTACGTCAATTCCCAGTAATATTGAGCATACGGGAGACTATAAACCTATAAACCTATAAACCTATAAACCTATAAACCTATAAACCTATCATTCATCCCTAATGAATTTGTTTGTTTTTAGCGATAACGGGCTACCACAGATTTAGTCATTTAAACTCCTCCAGAGAAGTAAATTATCATTTTTACTTTGTTTGGTTTTTAACCGTGAAAAACCTTCAGGTAAGTTTTCTGGAGTCTTTTAATTAGTTCATCCAAAATTTTAACCAGTACTTCCCACTGTAGTTACAGAAACAGGTTTTCTATTGTCATAGGCCAAATGAAAATAGAAGAAAAACTAACTTTCACATATAATTCACACCAAAATACTAACTTCTACCTATAAACAATGCCAAAATGCACAAGATAGTATTGTTTCATACCTTCTTCGGTGTTGGCCTCTTTGTTCTGATTAAATCATCATAGACACAGAGCTGACTTTCAAGTTCAATGAAGACTAGTTGTCTAGTTGATCAAACTTCTCTTATGGTCCGTGCCTTTTATGTCTTATTGAAATCTTTTTGTGTCCAATATGTCAATTTTTTAATTTGTAAGCAGTTCTTTTTGTGTATTGTTCAAAAAAGTATTTCTCTATCCAAGATAGGGAAGATAGAATCTTCAAAATACTCAATTTTTTCCTTAAATATTTTGATCTACAATCAGCTTATTTTGTTTTGTGTATAGTGAGATTAGGGGTAACTAAGACTAAGCACCACTCCTAAAAGGTCACCCTCACCCCATAGCTCTGCACTGCCAAGTTTGTATTAAATTATGTATCCACATTCTGTACTATTTATTTCTAGAGTTTCCATTCTTTTTGTCTACACATGCACTAATGCCACACTCTATTACTGGAACTTTATAATTACTTTTTCTTTTAATTTCAGATTAATGTGAGGGTACAAACAACCAAGTCACAATATTTGAATTTGTTAGGTAGAGTCCCTCTGATAGTTATGTCCTGTACCTAAAAGGTGTGCCACATAACCCTACATTGTGCCCATTCAGTGGGAACACCCCAACTTCCCTCCCTTTTCCTCCTCCCTCATTATTGAATTGAAATGAGTTCTTCTCCTATGTGGGTGTGAATTACATCATCTACTGGCTTCATATTAGTGTTAAGTACATTAGGTATTTGCTTTTCCATTCTTGTGACACTTTACTAAGAAAAATGTGTTTCAAATCCATCTCGGTTAATACAAAAGATGTTAAGTCATCATCTTTTTTATGGTTGAATAGTATTTCATGGTATATATATACTACAGTTTGTTAATCGATTCCTGAGTTGATGGGCATCTAGGTTATTTCTACATTTTGGCGATTGTAAATTGAGCTGCAATAAACAATCTAGTGCGTATGTCTTTACTTTCTTCTTCAAAGTTTTCTTGACTATTTAGCCTTTTAATTTCCATATACTTTTAAAACTCAATTTACCCATGTTCATGAATACTAGTCTAACAGTGATTCTAAGACTGCAGGGAGAATTGACACTGATACCATGATATGACTGTGACATGTTTCCACTCACTTCTGTTTTAATAACTCTTTAGTAACTACCACTATCAGGGTGGATGGAGGAAGTCATGCACATCTTTCATTCCATTTATCCCTAGGCATGTTTTAATGGAATATTAAATATATTCTTTTTAATCAAATTTATTAAGGCATTATTGACATATAGTAGTTATTACAAAGTATTTATAAGGTCTACAATTTGTTGAGCTTTGACATATGACATATGTGTACATCCATGATAAAAATATTAGAGCCAAAATATTAAATATATCTATCTCTCAGAAAGCTTTCTCCAGACCCTTTGTAATTCCTCCATCCTGCCCTATCCCGACACCGCATCACTGAAGAGCCACTCATCTGATTTCTATCACATTAGTTTGCATTTCCTAAAAATTCACATGAATTACATAGTATGTGTATCTTTTTTGCATATATTCTTTCTCTCACATTAGTTATTTTGATTCAGCCATGTTGTAACTATCGGCACAGGCCATGACACCCAGATAGTTTCTTAGAAAAATTGTTATAGCGATGTGGTTGCCTTATGTTACCCAGATTGGTCTCACATGCCCCGGCCTTGAGCAATCTTCCCCAGCCTCCCAAAGTGGTAGTGACCACCACCCCTGGTTTCCATTCCTTCCATTCACCTCTTGATGGGCACTTTGGTTGTTTTCAGATTTTGGTTATGAAAAATACTACTACTATGAACATCCATAAGTGTTTATAAAGACATGTCCTTTCATTTCTCTTGGATAATATGACAAAAATACTTTAAAAAGACTAGACCAACACTAGATATCCTGGTCAGTGTTTTTAATTTTAGCCATTCTGACAGGTATGCAGTGGTATTACTTTGTGGTTTTACATTGCATTTCCCAAATGACTAATCATTTTGAGCATCTTCGCATGTGTTTCCTTGCCACACGTACACCCTACTTGGTGAAGTGTTTGCTCAGCATTTTTGTTCCTTCTTATTTGTTTGTTTTCTTACTGACTACTACATACTGTGTATATGCGTAGTTTATCAGATAAATGCTTTGCAAATATTGTCTCTCAGTGCATGGTTTGTCCTCATTCTTTTAACTATGTCTTTTGAAGATCATAGTTTGTAATATTTTGAATTCTAATGTATCAGTATTTTCTTTAATAGATTGTCCTTTAAGCACCACAGTCAAGAAATTTTTGTCCTAACCCAAGCTTACCAAAGATTTCTACTGTATTGTATTCTAGAAATTTTATAATTTTATATTTAAATTTAAACATGATCTATTTTGGTTTAATGTTTGTGTATGTTGCAAAGTATAAATCTAGTGTTTATTTTGTTTTGTTGGTTTCTAATGGGTTCTCAATATTTCCAGCATCATTTGTGGAAAAGACTACCCTCCCTTTGTAGAACTTCCTGTGGAGAATTGTAGATCCATTTCAAGATCTTCTACTTAGCTCATTGACCTTTTTCTTTAGATTAATACAGCTTTTTAATATTTTTTGAAATTAAGTGCTATTATTTATTCAACTTTGTTTCTTAAAGATTTTTTGCTTTTCTTGACACTTTGATATTCCCATATAAAATTCAGAATCAGGTTTTGGTCTCAAAATAAATTCCTTGGGGTATTTGATTGGGATTGGATTGAATGTAGATATAAACTTGGAAGGAACTGACATCTGTGAGGACTCTTCTAATGCATGAACTTGATATATTGCTCTACTACTTTACATCTCCAATTTCTCACATCATTTTCTTGTAGTTTTCAATAAGCAGGTCTTTTATTTCTTTTACCAAATCAATGCCTAAGTATTTCTTACTTTTCTTAGTTTTGATGGTTTTTTCATTGATCATTTATATAAATACTAGTGATTTTCATATCCTTGCTAAACTTAATCTTAATCCTATGCTAAACATAATCTTGCTAAACTAATTTATTATTTCTAAGTAAACTCTATGCATATTCCATCGGATTTTCTGGAAAGACAATTGAATTCGTTTTCTGTCGCTGCTATAACAAATAAACACAACCTGGGTGGCTTAAACAAAATAAATGTATTCTCTCGGACTCCTGGAGGCTAAAAGTCTGAAATCAAGAGGCTAGCAGAGCCATGATCCTTTCAGAAGCTCTTGGGATACTCTCTTCCTTGCCTTTCCAACCACTCCCTCTTTGGATGATCAATTCAGAAACTTAGGCTCAACCCATACCTGGAGATAAGAAAGTGGTCCCGTTCCCCCATCTGCTGCTGGAATGGTATCCAGCTAAACTAGGCGATTTAAGTAAGATCCAGAGTTTTGTAACATAATGTAAACATTGCGATTTCGATCTAAAATCACATGCCATGCCAAGACTCAGGAAAATCTAAACTCGAGTGATAAAAGATGACCAACAGATGCCAACACTAAGATGCCAGACATGTTACAATTATCTACAAAGATGTCAAAGCAGCTATCATAAAAATACTTTAACAAGCAATTAGGAACACACTTGAAACAATGAAAAGAAAATTCTCATCAAAATTGCTACTCTTTATGTCCTCTCAGGAAGGCATAAAGAGTTGCAATTTTATAAATTAAAAACTAATAACCAAAAGAAAAGCTGAATGGATGGGTACAACAAAGAATCAGCGAACTTGAAGATTAAATAAAAATTACACAATCTAGTCCAGGCATGGTGATCACACCTGCAATCCCAGCATTTTGGGAAGCTGATGGAAGAATTGCTTAAGGCCAACAGTTTGAGACCAACCTGAGCAACAGTAACAATTTTTTGTTAGCAACAGAAAATGAAAAATTATCTGGGTACGGCAGTGCACATCTGTAGTTCCAGCTACTCCGGAACCCAAGGCAGGAGAATTGCTTGAGACCAACAGTGAGCCATGCTGCCACTGCTATCCTCTTGTCTGGGAAACAGTGCAAGACCTTTTATAGAGTATAAATGTCTTAACAGAATAATTAAGTAAAGGAGGTGAAGGCTATATTAACTAGTTTGATGTATGCATTCCTAATTGTATATAAAATCAGCACATTGTACCCCAGAAAGGCATCAATGTATACATGATCTATGTGTTTATGACTTAATAAAAAAAATTAGATGCTCTAAACAAGACTGCAAAACAGAATTTTAAAAAAGGCAAATAAAGCCTTGGAGACCTATGGTACTAAAACAAACAAAAGATTTAACATTCTTTTCTTTAGAATTAATAAAGGAGAAGAGAGGGAGGACAAGGCTAAAAGGGTCCTCTTAGAAATAATGGCTGGAAACGCTGCAAATTTGACTACAAAAACCACCCTATATGTTAAAAAAGATAAGTGAATCCCTGCGAGAGACGACCTCAAAGAAATCCACTCAAAGACACATAATAAACTTCTGTACACTAAAAACAAAAAAATAATTTGAGAGCAGCCACAAAAAAAAAAAATGACATCTTGCCTACAGGGGAAAAATAACCATGACGACAACAAATTTTTCACCAGAAAACATAGCTGGCCAGAACACAGTGGTAAAACAGTTTTTGAAATACTGAAAGAAAGAATTATTGACCCAGAATTCAACATCCAGTGAAAACAGCCTTCAGGAAGGAAGAAGAATCAAGACTTTTTCACATGAAGGAATACTAAGAGAATTTGTCGCTAGCAGATAAGACCCTAAATGAAAGACTAATAGCAAGTTCTCCAAACTCAGGAGGAAAAAAGCACAATGGAAAGAGTGAAAGTATTGATAAATGCAATTTATTGTCTTTAAACTTTTCTTGAGTTATATAAATTATGTTTGATGATTAATGCAAAAATTATAACATACTTATATGATCTTTAAATGTATGCAAAAAATTATTTGTGACAAGTATATTATAAACGTGAGATAGTAAGGGTATATGAAGGGAGGTAAGACTTTTGTGCTTTGTATGAATTGTTATAAAGTTAACACTAGTAAACTATGACAGGTTATCTATATATCTTACAATAACTAGAACAAATTGTGCTCATGGTAGTTTGGAGGACTGAATATAGTAAAAATGTCAGTTTTTTCCCAAATTAGTATCTAATTTTAATGCAATTCCTATTACTCACAAAAGATAATATCCAAGATTATTCTAAAAGGCAAAAGAATAATAGCTAAAACAATTTTGACAAAGAACAGTAAAGTAGGAGGAATCAGTCTACCTAGTTTCAAGACTTGCAATATAACTATAACAATCAAGTGGTATTAGTGGAGAAAATGATACAGTGGTTGATAGAAGAGAATAGAATCCAGAAATAGACTCACATGGGTATGTCCACAAAATTGAGAAGCAATTCAGTGGAAATAGGATAGGGTTTTCTACAAATGATATGGGAGCAGCTGGACAACCAAGAACAAAAGAAAGCCTTAACCTAAACTTTACACTCGATAAAAATATTAACTCAAATTGAATAAGGGACTTAAAACACGAAAGTCTAAAACATTAAGGAAAAAAATAAACACAGGGAATGATCTTCAAGATCTGAAGCTAAGCAAATAGTTCTTAGACTTGACATAGTAGACCCAATCTATAAAAGGAAAAACTGAAATATTGGCTTATACTTGTAATCCTCTGAGAGGCCAAGGAGGGAGGGTTGCTTGAGCTCAGAGGTTCAAACCAGCCTGAGCAAGAGCAAGACCCCATCTCTACTAAACATGGAAAAAATAAGCCAGGCGTTGTGGCAGGCACCTATAGTCCCAGCTACTTAAAGTCTGAGGTAAGAGGATCACTTGAACCCAGGAGTTTGAGGCTGCTGTGAGCTAGGCTAAGGCAATGACACTTTAGCCTGAGGAAACAGAGACCCTATGTAAAAAATAAGAAAGAAAGAAGGAAGGAAAGGAAAGGAAGGGAAGGGAAGGGAAGGAAAGGAAAGGAAGGGAAGGGAAGAAGGAGAGAAGGAAGATAGATTGAAATGCCATCAAAATTTTAAACTTTTGCTACCAGAAAGATCCTTTATACAGGACAAAACACAAGCCACAAACTAGGAAAGAATAGTTGTGCACCATAGATCTGAGAAAGAACCATTATCTATAATAGAGAAAGAACTCTCATTATACAACATTAAAAACAAGCAGTTCAATTATAAAAATGGACAAAAGACACGAACAGACATCTTGCTGAAGGGTACACAGACAGCAAATGCGCACACAATAAGATGTTCACCATTTTTAGCCATCGGGGAAGTGCAAATTAAGATCAAAATCAGATATCATTCCATGTCATGAGAATGGCTGAAGTAAGAAAGAGCAACAATGCCAAATGTTGGTGAGGATGCAGAGAAACTGGATCGCTCATACGTTGCCAGTGGGGATGTAAAATGCATGGCCACTCTAGAAAATAGCCTGCCAGCTTCTTTAAAATGAAAAATTTAACTTCCTTAGGATTCAAATACCCAACTGTTCTCAGTTTCAGGGAAATGGAACATGTACATAAATGTGTCACACAGCATCATATCTATCAAGGCTCATGCAGTCTTTTTTGTAATAATCAAAACCTGAAAACAAGCTGGATATTCTTCAGTAGGTAAATGGTCAAACCAAAGTGGTTGGTTCATATCACGAACTACTTACTGCTCAATGATGGAAAGGAGTGGGCTTCTGGTCCACTGGCTGTGTATGAAATACCTGAATCTCTCTGGAGAATTGAGCTAAATGAAAAAAACCAATTCCTAAAGGTTACGTAATGTGTGATCTCACTTATATAACATTGAACTGACAAAATTTTAGAAATGGAGAACATTTTAATGGTCTCCAGGGGCTAAGGAGCGGGGTGGGAGGTGAGTGTTTGTGAATGTAAAAGGGCCACAGGAGGGATCCTTGTGCAGATGGAACTGTTCTGTGTCTTGAGCATGTGCAGTAGACCCTCCACAGCTGACCGCCGTCCTGCACTGACCACCTCCTTAAACTGATCTAATGCTCATGGACCGGACATGCACAACACGTACAGTAGGCTTAGTCCCTTATGTTGACAACCTCCGTGTGTTGACCAGTGTATTACAGTCCTTTGGGTGGTCATCTTACAGAGGGTCTACTGTATACCAATGCCAATATCCTGATTGTGATATTGTACCACAGTTTTGCAAAATGTTATCATTAGGAAAAACTAGGTGAAAGATAAATGGAATTTCACACTATTCTTCCCTGGCAACTCTGTGTGAATGCACAGTTATCTCTTGACTAAAAGTTTAATTTTCAAAATATAAATTGCCAGATTCTAGCATAGTTACACTTTATTTTTGTTAGTGTTCTCGTGGTTCCTTTTTTCTACCTTTTGAAATTCAATCTTTCTGTGTCCTTTAATGTTAGGTCCATTTCTTAGAGTATCGTATATACATGTAAATCAATACTGATGATTTCCATATTTTAATTGAGGAATTTACTCCATTTTTATTTAATGTAATTCTTGCTCTTTCGTTTTGAATCTATAATTTTACTATTTTCTTTCTGTTTTATTCAAGTAGACTATGTTCTTTCTGTTTGTCCTTTCTCACCTACATTAAAAAGTACTTATTAATTATTCAGTGTTATTTCTCTGTATTCGCTTGATGGTTATACATTCTTTTACTATTCTTTTAGTAATTACCCCAAAGATTCCAATATGTACATAAATTTGTGCTTTCACTTTGTGGGCAAGAACATCATTTCAGAACAGAGAAACTTAATTTATATTCCTCTTCCTTTTTATGCTACTTTTTTTAGGTATTTTAATCTGATATTGTGACATGTATTTATATCTTCTTGAAGAATTTCAATAATAATTCTTTAAAACAGTCGATATTAACATAGCTTTACCCATATTCTTTCCACTGACTGTAACTTTTGCTTGAATTCCTAAAATGCCATCTGTGATCATTGAAAGAATCCCTAAAGTATGCAGCAAAGAATACTCACAATAGAGTGAGTATACCAATGATAAATTCACTAGTTTTTGTTTGAAATTTTTTTGTTATTATTTCAATAGATTTATAGGTACAAGTGGTTTTTGGCTACGTGGACCAACTGTGTAGTGATGATGGATAGTCATATTTTTACTGTGCTTACCACCTGAATGGTATACATTGCACATGATTTTCTTCCCTCACTCCTGACCCAGCCTCCCCCTTCCTGGGTCTCCAATGTCCCTGGTACCACTCTGTGCCCCCTGCATACCTGTAGCTGCGCTCCCACTTACAGGTGAGAACACGTGGTATTTGGTTTTCCATGGCTGCCTTACTTCCCTTAGGATAATGGCCTCTACTTCCACCCAAGATGCTGCAAAACATACTATTGCATTCTTATTTTTATGCCTGGGTAGTATTCCATGGAGGGTGTGTGTGTGTGTGTGTGTGTGTTTATTACCTTTCTGTTATCCACTCTTTGGTTTATGGGCACTTAGGTTGATTCCATATCTTTGCAGTGGTGAATGTGCTGTGAACAACACACAATTGTAGGTGTCTTTTTGGTATAATGACTTTGTTTCCTTTGGGTAGATACCCATTAGTGGAATCCTGGATCGAATGATAGGTCTACTTTTAGTTCTTTGAGAAATGTCCATGTTGTTTTCCACAGAAGCTGCATTAGTTTATATTCCCAACAACAGTGTATAAGAGGTCTCTTTTTGCCACATCCACACCAACTACTATTATTTTTATTACTTCTTGTAATAGCCATTCTGACAGGGGTAAAGTGGTATCTCATGGTGGCTTTAATTTGCATTTCACTGGTCATCAGAGATGTTCAACATTTTTTCTCATGAGGTCTGAAAACTAAGTTCACAAACTCATCCTAGAAAAGGTGCTACATATCTCATTGCTGAAGACCACTATGCAGTAGTCACTTTCGAAGTACTCCCCTCAAGAAGTGATGCACTGACACCAGCACCTAGACCCCCCTTCAAAGCAATTTTGGAACTCTATTTCTGGAATGGCCATCAGAGCCATTTTCATATTACCTCTGATGTCCTGAATATCATCAAAATATTTTTTTCAATGTTTCCTTTACCTTTGGGTAAAGGAAAAGGCCACTGGGGGCCATTATCAGGTGAGTAGGGAGGGTGTTCCAATACAGTTATTTTTTTACTGGCTAAAATGTCCCTCGCAGACAATGCTATGTGAGCTCCTGGCTTTTGTTCATTGGTGTGCTCCTTTGGGACCACTTTTGCACACACTTTTCTCATGCCAAGATTTTCAGTGAAGTTTTCCTAATTGTTTCTCTGTTGATGTTTACTTGCTCTGCTGTACTTCTCATAGTCAGCCAATGACTTTGATGCCAGAATTCAATGAATTTTTGCAATGTTCTCATCAGTTCTGCTTGCTCTGGCTGCCCTACCTCTCTTTTCTAGTAATGCTTTCTTTTCCCTCAGAGAAACATTTAATCCATTTGTACACTGTTACTTTCTTCATGGCATTAACCCCCAAAACTTGGACTAACATGTCCCTGATTTCACCTCTTCTCTTGCCAAATTTAACAAGAAATGTAACGTTTGTTCATTGTTCTAATAGCTCTGATGGTCTCATGAAAGCACACAAAACCACAACAATAATGAATGCCACTTAGCAAGACACTGCTACACTTCTATACAAACACAGCTGTGAGACACTGATAGACCAAGGTTATGAAACCTCACTGAGCTGTTTATACAGTGCTCCAACTTAAGCAGATGGTGGCAAGTTTGCAAACTTAATTGTCAAGCCATATACATTTGTTGGTTGTTTGTATCTCTTCTTTTGACAATATTTGTTCATGTCTTTCCCCTACTTTTTAATGAAGTGATTTGTTTTTTCTTGCTGATTTTCTTGTAGATTCTGAATTTTAGTCCTTCATCATTTATATAGTTTCTGAATATTTTTCCCATTCTGTAGGTTGTCCGCTGCTCTGTTGATTATTTTTATTTGCTGTGCAGAAACTTTTTAGTTTAATTAAGTCTCATTTATTTATTTACATTTTTGTTGCATTTGCTTTTGAGATCTTGGTCACAAATTCTCTGCCTTGGCCAAAGTCCAGACGACTCTGTCCTAGGTTTTCTTTTATGATTTTTATGGTTTCAGCCCTTACACTGAAGTCTTTAATCCATCTTAATTAATTTTTTGTATATGGTGAGAGTTAGGGACCAGTTTTATTCTTCTGTTTGTGGCTATCAAATCTTGCCAGCACCATCTTTTGAACAGGGTGTACTTTCCCCAGGGTATTATTTTTTGTCTGTTTTGTTGAAGATCAGTTGGTTGTAGGTATTCGGCTTTATTTCTGAGTTCTCTGTTCTGTTTCATTGATCTATGTGTCTGTTTTTATGCCAGTATCGTGCTGTTTGGGCTACTACAACATTGTAATATAATTTGAAGTCAAGTAATGTGATGCTTCCAGATTTGATCTTTTTGCTTAGGATTCCTTAGCCTATTTGGTTAATCTTAAGCAAATATATATCCATATATCTCTCTGTATTACTATATCTCTAGCTACCTACCTATCTACCTATATCTACATATAGGTAGATAAACACTATAAATAATATATAAATGAATTCAGTTCTAGAATTTTCATTTGGCTATTTTACATTTTATTTTATTTTATATTTTATTCAGAGTCTTACTCTGTTGCCCTAGGTAGAGTTCCATGGCATCATAGCTCACAACAACCTCAACATTTTGGGCTTCAGCAATCCTTTTGCCTCAGCCTCCCCAGCAGCCGGGACCACAGGTGTGCCACCACACCCAGATAGTTTTTCTGTTTTTAGTAGAGACAGGGTCTCACTCTTGGTCAGGCCGGTCTCCAACTCCTGAGCTCAAGCAATCCCCTTCCTTGGCCTCCCAGAGTACTAGGATTATAGGTATGAGCCACTGTGCCTGGTTTTTTTTTTTTTTTTTTAGAGACAGAGTCTCACTTCATTACCCTGGGTAGAGTGCTGTTGCATCACAGCTCACAACAACTTCTAGCTCTTGGGCTTAGGCGATTCTCTTGCCTCAGCCTCCAATGTAGCTGAGACTACAGATGACCACCACAATGCCTGGCTATTTTTTTTGCAGTTTGGCCGGGGTCAGGTTTGAACCCACCACCCTTAGTATATGGGCTAGCACCCTACTCACTGAGCCACAGGCGCCACCCATGTCTGGTCTTTTTTTACATTAAAAAAATTGTTTTGCAAAAATTTTGTAATTTATCTTTAATTTCTTTAACATATGGATTGCAGTTCTATTCAAGTTCACATCTGATGACTTCATTATCTGAATCACTTTCTGGTCATCTTGCATTGTCTGCTTTTTCTCTGAGGTTTGTGTAATTTTCTTCTAGAGTGTTTCTTATTTTTATAAGCTGAATTTTGTATATAAAAGATTATAAAGACAATTTGAGTTTCCAGAAAATGTCATTTACCCCAGAGATAGTTAAGTCTTGCTCTGGAAGACTGCTAAGCAAGGAATTAAGATGCACCAAGCCTGTGCCAGAGTCCTTATGAGACCCGGCCTATTTGGTTCCCATTACTCCTAAAGGCAGCGGTCTGGACTCAGTGCAATGCTAGATTGCTAGGCTCCTGCTTCCGGACAGGCCCTATGCTCTAATTTTGCCTTCCCCAAACCAATCTGTGTAGTTGGAAAAGATGTTTTTAGTTTTTCGTCTCCTGAAGCACTGCTTTAGAATTGACAAATACCTCTTCGAAGAGAAATGCTAGCCTCATTTTTCCTGGTTGTTCCTCTTCTCTGGAACTTAGCCCTGAAATATTCTCATATCAAGCTGATTTTTATTTCACATTTCATAATCTTTTTCTAGTTGATCTTCATTGGTATGTCGATTCAAAACAATCAAAATTGAAATTTCATTTACTTTTTTCTCAATTCATAATATTTGAATACAGTTTCTTCTAAAGGAATGTTATGATTTGTTTAGCTGTTGTCAATTTCATTTTTATTTTTCCCAAGTTTGAATTTTGTTTTTATATTCCTCATCATTTTGTTATGATATATGCTCCCATAGGCAAGATAACCAAGGTCTTTGAAATCTTAAACCATGCTATTCTCCATGAATTTTGATTTAACTAAGACTATGCTGCAAAATAATGTAACTTAGGTATTCATTTGCCTCTCCTTTGTTTGAAATGTGTTGGGTTTTCCTATATTAGCTAGATCAAAGCCGTCAGAATAAATGTCAACAATCCTATTAAAGATGATGCTCCATCAAATATAGAGCCTATACTCTCCAGTATTTCATTTTTAATTGTTGTGTCATGGGTATCCTATTTTAATTCTGCAAACATTGATTGAGTTCCTCCTGTATGCCATGCCCTATGCTCTGGACACAAAGGGCCACATTCTAATCAAGAAGTCACACCAAATGGTAACGGAGGGTATGGCAAGTTGCTGAGCAGCACAGATGACAGTGTGATCTGCTGTGGGTGAAGGTGAGAGAGGAGGGAAGTCCGAGAGTTCACCAAGGGCAATATTCACCAAGCTACACGTTTACCACGGAACATGATTAGTCCATGAGATTTACATGGTTGTGCCAAAGGCAAGGAAACCTAGACAGTGTTATAAACATCTTCTTGGGCAATCTAGTTTGCATTGCTTTCTTTATCACCAAAGGATACAAATAACAATGAACATGATCTAAACCAAAAGAGTAAGTTAAACAGACCTCATCCCACTCAGCTGGCATAGTCACAAAGCACTTTATGTCATCCCTGATGCTAATGACCTCTTCAGGGCTATATTCAATCTGAGTATCCAATGAACATGACCCTGTGAGTTCTAATTTTGCTCAGTGCTGTGTTCTGCATAGCACAAGGACCCCCAAACCTCTATTCCTCATTAAACTGCATTTCCCCGTGGCCCTTTCAGAGATGTCAGGGTCATTTGGAATTGGACATGGAACGATAACACAGTTTAGTTAAAATGCTAATTTAAAAGTTTTAGAGCATAACATGTATTCTAAATGTACCATAGGGAAAGGGAATGAGAACATCAGAGAGAAAGTTCCAGAATAGAACCATAGAATGCCATGTTCAAGTAGATAAAGGAATTTAAGTACTTAAAGCACTTACTGACTCATATTTTGCTTTATCATATTTATGAAATACTCTCTATGAGGCAGAAATTATGCCAGGAGGTAGAATATGTCTGTTTTATTGCTCTTTCATAATATCTTGTGGTTATCTTTCCTTTATAGGAGTGAGAAAATCATGCACAAATGTTAAAGTTTATTCCTGTTGAAATATATTTGGGTAGACTCCATAAATCTGTTAGGAACCTGGCAAGAAAGAAATGACACTCAAACTGGGTAGGATTGTATGGTGCCTCAAAGCCAGTAACTGTCGGGTATTATTGCTCCCTAAAGAGGCAAGGCAGGGAGCAGTTACTACCAGGGAAGGGGTGTCCTGTGGAGGGACTGCTTTGCGTGAGTCGCTGACTTCCATCAAGGCAGTAACCTGCAGGACTTGGGTGCAGTGGCTCACACCTATAATCCTAGCACTGTGGGACACTGAGTCAGGTGGATGGCCTGAGCTCAGGAGTTCAGGACCATCCTGAGCAAAGTGCAACCCCATCTCTAGAATAAAAATAGAAAAACTAGTCAGGCATTGTGGCAGGCACCTGTAGACCCAGCTACTCAGGAGGCTGAGGCAAGAGGATTGCGTGAGTCCAGGAGTCTGAGGTTGCTATGAACTACGACAGCACAGCACTCTACCCAGGGTGACAAAGTGAGTCTCTGTCTCAAAAAAAAAAAAAAAATACACCTACTAGCAGCATCTCTGTGGGTGGAAGTAAGTACCCCAACTCCCTCTTTATAATTATTGTCATCCTTCACGTACTTTGTTGGCCAAACTCAAGTAGAAGCCCAAGGGGTACAAGAACAAGGAGAAGGATGAGGCAGAATCTGGGAGCACACACAGAAGGCATCCAGCTTACTATCTCACTCTCACCATAGTCTGGAGACTCAAGATGGGGCTCTGAACATCACCTACTTTCAGCTGTGTGACGCTGAGCATGATCCCTACTCTAATTCAGCAATCATTTTCTCTTATAGAAATGGAAATGAAAAACTGCACTTGTCTTATGAGTTTAGGGTGAGTACATGCATAATCCCCACTACACATGAGATCTGACAATTATGTTTGCAAACTTCTCCTACAATAAGTGCTACATACCTCCTTGCTGAATATCACTATGGTCATCTTTGAAGTGCTCCCCTTGGCCATCTGATGACTATAGTAACACTCAACAGCAAGATATGTAACACTTTTTCTAGAATGAGTTCACAAACTTAATTGTCAGACCTAGTACAATAGCACGGATGGCCATTCCAGAAGAAGAGTTCCAAAGTTGTTTTGAAGGGTGGACTAGGCTCTGGTGTCAATCCATAGCTTCCCAAGAGGAGTAATTTGAAAGTGATTGCAGTGAGATTCAGCAAGGAGGTATGTAGCACTTTTTCTAGGATGAGTTCCTGAACTGAAATGTCCGACCTCATATTTTGCTCTACTAAAAGTTAGCTATTTTTATCACGGTGCCAACATTTTACAGATTTGGTGTTTATGATTACAATGTATAAAATCAAAAAACATCGATGGAGTACAGCCTGAATACATTATAAGGCAGGCTTTTAGATTCCTGGCTTTCTATACACAAAACAGAAAAATAAAAGACATATTCTGAGTACGTCTCTTAAATGATAATAGAAAGAAGCAAGTAAGAACCTATATTTTTATTTTATCTTAAATATGGGAAATATTTCTCTCACCTTGATTCATACTATTTGACAATGAAAAAATCACTTCAATTGCTGGAGCTTCTTGTCATTTTTATTTCTCACCCTTACATGAAGCTATGAAGGTGCATGGGACTTTACAAAAGACAATGCCAGGAAACGTCTGACATCTGCCTAGATCCTCACGGATTATGGTTTTCACAGTGTTTTCCTGTAGACTATCTCTCTGATGAAGCTTCAACATCCAGACAACTTCCAGCTGGCCCCCGAAGCATAGGGATTTAATCCAGGGTGAGTAAGGAATTCCAGAGATGAGGAAAGAACCCAGAAGCTGCCTCGTTAGCAGTCCTTAAGGCTTTACTGAAAAACTGGAGGTTTTATAATGTTAAAATAAAATTCAAATTCCTTTAGGGAGTTGAATATATCAGAGTGCATTTTTATATTTAATTTTTTTTTCTTTTTAGAGACAAAGTCTCACTCTGTCACCAAGGCTAGATTACAGTTGTGCTATCATAACTTATTGTAAACTCCAACTCCTGGGCTCAAGCAATCCTCCCACCTCAGCCTCCCAAGTAGCTGGGACCATGGGTATGTGCTAATTTCTCTCCCTCCCTCCCTCTCTTCCTTCCTTCTTTCCTTCCTTTCTTCCATCCTTTTTGTCTTAAAGAGACAGGGTCTTGCTATGTTGCCTAGGCTGGTCTCAAACTCCTGGCCTCCAGTGATCCTTTCTGCCTAAGGTTCTGAGATCACAGGCATGAGCTACTATGCCCAGCCTATCACACTGTATTAAGTGGCAGATATGATCTTCACAGATATGTTGTCATCATTTGGATGGCTACTATGTGGTAGTTGCTTGTTCTGCTGGCTAATGAAACAGACAATAATTAAAATATGGAAGAGCTAAGAAATTATTGCCAGAATTGAAAACTAAGCCCACAGTGCCCTCTCTCAAGCATTTACTTGTTCTTCAAACAGACAGTTCTTATGATAAAGGACCCAGCTGAATGAGCATACATCTTTACCTCAGGTCCCACCGATGAGTCTTTGCCCTGCTTCACTTTATTCTATAAAATAAATTGAGTACTCCTTGTGATTCAGACCCTGTGACTTCCAGAATAACTGACCGAATATACAAATGAATAGTGCTTAAAGTGGGAAAGACAACAGAGGTTCATGTTCCAAAGAATTCTGTAAAATAAAATATAATCACCTTAAAAATTGCAACTTGAAAATACTAGTGAAGTATAGCATGATAATGTAACAAGGAAGCCATTAAAAATTTAAACTCAATAGATGACTCCATCACTTTGATCATAATTGATATGTCTGGCTTTTTGCTAGGCTATCGGCTACAGGAATGAGAAAAAGAAACTGTGTCCTCGAGGGACTTGAGTCTTGTGGAGCGTGCACACGGGAAACACACAAGGAACGTCCGGACCTCTAAGGAGTAGACCAGGTGGGATCAGGAAATGAAGCAACATGAACATGAACAGAAATCACCAGGTCAAGCTGAAGGTGAAGAAAGATGTCAGAGAAGAACTCCAGAATGGATCAGATGAGGAGAGTAGAAACTGAGGGACAGGGCATAGCTCAGTGCACAGACCAGAATGTCACATCGTGGACATTCAAGAGAGACCCAATCGGAAGAGAAGTCATTTTAAAGGAGGTAAACAAGTGTGATAATGTGTGACAGGTACAGAGAGACTTCACCGTGTCTTGGATACCGAGGTAAGATCATTGTAAATTTTATCCAGTAGTGTTTTTTAACCAAAGCTAAGAAACATGATAAGAACTAATGTTTATTAATCACTAAATGTCTGTTAGATACTATATTTCAGACCATCACAAAAATTATCTTTTTTGATCCTTAAATGTTCGATACGTTTCCACCATTATTATTGGTTTCTTTCTTGAGACAGAGTCACACCTTTGTCATCCTTGGCATCACAGCTCTCAGCAACCTCAAACTCTTGGGCTTAAACAATCCTCTTGCCTCAGCCTCGCAAGTAGGTGGAACTACAAGCACCTGCCACAACACCCAGCTATTTTTTTTAAGAGATGGGAGTCTCAGTTTTGCTCAGACTGGTCTTGAACTCCTGAGCTCAGGCAATCCACCTGCCTTGGCCTCCCATAGCCATAAGTATTGTTATTTATTACTATTGTTTCTATATTTTCTTTGACTGACACCCAAACTACAAGTGGGTAAGAAACAAGATGGCATTTTGAGGAGACTTTGGTTTGAGCAAGGTTTAACTTTCATCTTACTTAGGTTATCTTTAATTTTTTTCAACTAAGTTTTGTAGTATTCAATGTACAGGTCTTTCGTATCTTTTGTGGGTGGGTGTGAATCTCTGACAGCATTTGCAAGTTTCTCCATTTCTCCTTGCAGTGCTATTGGTTTTTACTTCATGTATTTGGAAGCACTGTCAATAGATGCATCAATACTTGCGATTATTATGTGCTTTGAAAGAATTGATCCCTTTATCATCACAAGATGACTTTCTTTATTCCTGCTATATCCTTTATTTCAAAATCTCCATTGTCTGATATTAATATACCTTCAACTCTAGAGAAACAGAATTTAAGATTAGAAAAGAGAAAAGGGCCCAAGGCGTTAGTTCTGGATTTTGGCACTAGGCTCAGTCTGTTTCTGTTGCAGCCATGAGGGAAATTTTTGATAAATGTCACCTCAGCCAGGAAAATTTATTTTTTGTTCTAACGTGTGATCCTGTTGAATCTCTTGTTGATCTCAAGAGTTTTGAATGTCAATGTTTTTATACAAAGTAAAGCATTCTTGACTTGAGGCTCTGACCCACTTAAATATATCTGTCATATACAAAGTCCGTGCATGTATTAAGGCAATATTTCTTGCTGGTTACAACATCTAAATAGAACATACATTTGCTCTTTTATGAAAGAAAAATGGCTTTGAAGGTTTCTTTGTCATCTGTTGTCTTTCTCCCACTTTCCCAAAGCAATGGGATTATTCTCTCCTCACATTTCATTCTCTGATCATAGCTTCAGTGGTCCTGACTAAGAATGGAAAGGAGTAATAATAGCACCACCACTTAGGAATAAACACCTACCTCTTCAAACTTTCAGGACATTATCATTGTAAAAAAAATGAACAAATGCAAAATTTGAGCAAAAATCATTCAATGAATAAATCCCAGAAGTTGGGCCACAAAACCTAAGGCCCTGAAAACATAACTCCTTACATGACCTTTGCACCAACGAATTTAAGCAGGAAGTAAATTCCTTTTTGAAGAGTCATATGATAAGAGGAAGTAGGAAGGGCAGGACTTGTAAATAAAAGTGAGGTGAGCCACTCCGCTGATGCCGCTGGAAGGACAGGAGTATTGTCTTTCTTTCACAGTGCCCTTGTTGCATATTCAGGAAAATGTCGCCAAAATGTTCATCACCAGATGGCATGACAAAATAAATTTCTCATGGCAATGAGTCACTCTGGGGGGAAAATGGTGACAAATATGGTAAAACCACATCAGTCCATTTGCCCTCAGCATTTTTCAGGGGAAAAGTCTGTAAATTCAATTAGAGCTTAATATGCAAGACTGTCCTTTATTTTGTTGTGTTTTAAATATAAAACTCAACTTCATAACTCTAACCATCTCTCTAATAATCCCTGAATTTGCTGCCAGGAATCAGAAATAAGAATGAAGACTTTTCTTCCAGCCAAAGGTTTTAGAATATAGGATATCTTCATTTCCTTCAGATAGTTACAGCTTTCTTAAATAAGAGAAAGAAAGCATTGCCATTATACCTCTGTGTGTGATTGTATGTGTGCAAATTAACTAATTACACATGACCCTTCAAGTGAAAAATAAAAAGGGACCTTACGAAATGCCTGAAACTCCATGAGAATAAGGATGTGTTAAATTGACAACAGTGAGGATAGTTCAAGAAATTGCAAAAGAAAACCTAACAATTTCAACTCAGAAGAGTAGAAATGTTAAGTACCAAGAATTCAACTCAAAAAGTTGGGGGAAAACTGCATTCTCTGTAAATGTTTATAAATACCATAAAATAAGAAAATTAAGAAAAAGGAAGAAATCAATGGATTGAAGGACAACCATATAATAGAAAATATGACTAAAACTTCTCACTGTTTCTTTGAAAATATCAACAACACAGAAAGCCCTAGGAAGACCTGTACATTTAAAAGAAAGTACTTTCAAATAACCATAGTACAGAAAGATAGGGGAAATAAATGACATATTTTTTAATGTTGTGAATAAATGTGCATTAAACCTAGATAAAATGAAAAATTTTATGGGAAAATATAAAATGGTAAAATTGTCACAAGATGAAATTTCTTAAAACTTGTATAGGCCAATAATTTTTTTTAATTGAATTTAATTAAGACCTCCCCAAATCTAAGTCCTAGATGAGTGCTGCATCTTTGAAGAAGAAATAGGTATCCCTCTTATGTAGAGGTTGGTCCAAAAAAAGAGAAAAGGGGGTGCTGTCCAAGTAATTTTGTGACACTAGTATAAGGCCATTTGGTAAAAAATGACCCTAACCCCAAATTCTTTGATTCTGTCCGAGAGACCTAAATAACCAAGTTATAGTCACAACCATAGCTGCACATTTTCTTTAGTAATTTAATGGAAAACCTTTAAATAACGAGACACAAATGTTGTGAAAATATAATTTCCTAATTTGGACATTAAAGATCTTTACCTTGAATATGCTAATAACATAACAGTAGACAAATTTGAGGTGGAGGTCCTTTCTTGTCATACTCATAACTATCTTGTGTCATGTTACAACATGAATTCTGGTAGTTTTTCTAGTCATCTGTGGGCATCCTACTCTTTAAATCGAAGAGGTTCATTGCTAACTCACACAGCTCAATCTGTGTATCTGTTTATTGGAAGACAGATTAACTTAATTTATTCATGGTTAAAGACTGACCATCTGATTTTTAATATGCCTTCCAGCGCTATAATAATTTTCTCTCTAAGATCTCAATAACTCATAACTTCATTGTTATGTAAGTTGGTAGGACCATGTAGTCAAAGTGTTAATATTAAGTAGGTAGAGAGAATGAGCTAAGCCATCAGTTCTGAATGTGTGATTAAAGTTCCCAGAGACCCTTTTAGAGAGTTCATAGGGTCAAAACCGTATTTAACTACTACAGTGATGTTTGAAATAGTGGGAGGTTACAGCATGGGGTGAATCTGCAGGACTTTCAGTGTAAGTCAAGCATTGGCCCCAAACTGTGTGAGAGCATTACATTCACCACCAGCACCACCACGTACTCTCATTAATATAGCACCGGTTTGCTGAAGAGTGCCTTTGATGAAATCCATCTCAACCTGTTGGCACACATCTCTTTGGCACTGCATATGACAAAGTGCCCATTAGACTTGCCTACTGCGTGCTGAGGCAAGAGAACTATCTCAAGGAAACCCCTTGTGTAATGCTTTGGGCTGTGAGCTCCAGCAGTCACACTTTTTTATAGAACACCATTTGTACTTGATAGAACAACTGAGAGAAAAGCTATGGTTATCTAGATTTGGATTTATGTAGAAATTTCCCCCAAAAAGAACAAAGTGATCCTGTCTGTTCAGGAAAAATAAATGACATAATTGGATGGTAACGGTAAGATCTGAGATTTCAAATGAAAATTAGAATTTGGATGCTTGTATCTGCCATTGTGCGTTTGCTGCCCCACACGTGAAGACCTTTCTGATGAGACAGGTGATGAGATGGTAATGAATATCATTTTTGATATTATAAAATTGAATGTGTCAACATTTGGAAGGTCTACATTAGTCAGCAAAACAATACTTTTTGTGACCAGTGTAGGACATTACAATATCACACACAGGCAAATGATCTATTCAGAACACAAGATGGACCAGTGGATTTTAATATAAATATGTATGAAAAGTTGATTGACATAGTTTTAGATTCCATATTGCAACCAACCTTTAAGAAACTACTTATTGTCAAGTTTTGTTAGAACACCAAAGAAGAATATCCACAATTAGTTGACAAGAATACGCCTCCCTTGTCCAGTCACATATCTATGTGAAGCCAGAATTCCTTCATAATCTTTGAATGGAAAAACATATGGCAACAAATTGAATGAAGAAATATTTGTCAGAATCCGACTGTTTTGTATTAAGTCAAACATAGAAGACATTTGCAAAAATGAAAACTACTCTTCTCATGTGATTAATTTAAAAAATACATCTTTTATAAAAATGTTAGACATCACTAAATATATATGTGCATGTATAATGTATTTCTTATCATTTCAAATAACTGAATAGTCTTTAGGTTCTCAATATTAGTTTATAACACAATAACTATGGATAGATGTGACCCAACAGTAATAATTTTTTTAAAAGATCTTTGGAATTCTTAATTTTTTTTTAAGAGACAGGATCTTGTTTCATTGCTTAGGCTAGAGTGCAGTGCCCCAATCACAATTCATTATAAATTAAACTCCTAGGCTCAAGCCATCCTCTTGCCTCAGCCTCCTGAGTAGCTGTGAGTACAGGTGCACATCAATGAACCTGTCTAATATTTTTAATTTTTGTAGAGAAAACATCTCACTATGTTGCTACTTTGGTCTTGAAGTCCTAGACTCAAGGGATCCCGCTGCATTAGCCTCCCAAAGTGCTAGGATTACCGATATGAGCCACCACATCCAGCCCTCAATAATTTTCAACAGTAAAGAATTCTGAGTGTGGTGTCCCACACCTGTATTCCTAGCACTCTGGGAGGCCAAGGCCAGTGAATCACCTGAGCTTAGGAGTTTGAGACCAGCCTAAGCAAAGCAACACCCAGTCTTTATATAAAAAAAGAACAACTAGCCAGGTATTGTGGTAAGTGCCTATAGTCCCTACTACTTGAGAGGCTGAGGCAAGAGGCTCTCTTGAGCCCAGGAATTGAGGTTGCTGTGAGCTATGATGACACCACAGCAGTGTACCCAGGGCAACAGAGTGACTCTATCTCAAAATAAATAAAAAAATAAAGAATTCTAGAGACCAAATAGTTTGAGACCTCCTGAAAAGAAATTTTAATGTGCTTGTAAGCAATGTATTTTATAAGGTACATGAAATTAAAGAATAATTATCACACATATTAGACTGGGTGCCAAAGTAAAGGGGGTGTGAGAAGAGAGTAAGAAAAAGGAATTAAGGACACTGAACACTCAGTCATTTTAGGAGGACTGCAAATTAATATGTAAGCGTATCATCAGCTTATTGCAGAAAATGTAAGGGATAGAAAAACAGAATATTAATTCTCCCATTCAAGAATGATCAGTCCTTGATAAGATCAACTTTTTCTGGAATTCATAAACATTAGAGTCTTTGGATTAGACTCACAAGTAGTTTATGTAAGTGCCTGTCTAAATGTCCCAGGCAGCCTGTGGCACCTTGAACACCGTGTACCTGCAATTGTTTTCCTCTCTTTGATGCACAGGCCCAGTCTCCACCCTAGACACTTTGTCCTCTCTCGTTTAATTACAAGAGAGTGATGATTCTACCAGGTGCATTAACATACAGCTCAGTCACTAAATAAATTGGTATGATTCAGAAAGTCCTCGATGGTCTTAAACTACACTATTATATAAGCGGAAAAGCAAAATTCAATGCCTAAAGTTCTAAAATAAAACAATGCAATACAATACTATTACAAAAAAAAAAATCTGTATGATTTTGTATAGCTATCCCTGAATTTCAATAGCCTATTCTAATATATTTCTATGTGGATTCAGTAAGATAAATCAGTGAAATATTAAGCTTTTAACAAGGGCTGTTTTTTAAGAGGTTTTGATAAATAGCTTTCTTCCCACCTGAGCAACCGTCTCTTATGAGAACTAAGACAGCAGATCAAGCAGATGAAACACAAATGTCCATATGACCAATTAATTTGGGTAGAAGGGAAGCTCGAATTAAGATCAATAGTAGGCCAGGACACTGCAATGTAAATCTTGGGTCAGTCCCCCAGAGGGAAAGTTCTAGGTAGTAGGAAAGACATACCCACTGTGTCCCTTCCTATCTCCACCAGAGGACAAAGCTCCCAACTCAGTATTGTTGACAAGTAAGCTCCATCTGAGTGGGAAACTTGGAACAAGTGCTGCCTTCTCCATCAGTCTCTCCATCCATCTCCATGGGGAAGGTTAAGATATGGATCAGGGGATTCAGAGTGTTTGGGCAAAATCCCTCCTCAGGGAACCTGGAAGAATACAGGAACCCTAACCCACAAGGAACTGTGACACTTAATGACAATGATAATAGTAACTATTCATGTAATGATCATTATGTTAAGAAACTATTTTAAGAAACACTACCATATTTTCATGTATAATCCTCATCCCAATCTTAACAATTATCATTTTTCTTTTTACATATGAGAGAAGTAAGCTATGAGAGGTTGAGTAATATTCTGAAGGGGTCAGAGCTGTTAAGTGGAAAGTGTGGGCATTGAATTCTGCTTTCAAATTACATCCACGTTTTCTCTGACCTGACAAATTTTTTAAAATACATGTTTAACTCACAGTTAGAGAATCAAAGTAGACTTGAAATTTATCAATAATACATCTTTTCCTTTCCTTTTGCAATCGCTCTGCCTAATACATAGCATAGAACATAAATACAATGTTTCAATGTACACAATTGTTTCAATTTTATTATTGAGAACATTGTATTAATCATGTGTCTGATTAATAATTGTGCAATAATAATCATGCTGTCTCCATGATAGAAAATCAGATTTTCTTTGTTTTGCTGCAGCTTGTGTTTTAGCAAACAGATTACCTATCCTTTTATGTGGAGAAATAGTTTTTAATAAAGCAATACCACAATGTCCATTTTCTCCTCCTAAACTGGCGGCTCAGAAGACAACAAAGGGCTTGAAAGGCAGTCCTCGGCTAGATGCACATTCTTCCCCTTTGGAGATGATGAAGTAGAGCAGAGAAAACACAGTGAGTCACAGTGCTTCCTGCCTACACGGTCATCACCATGGCAACCATGGTTGCCAGGTGGAGAATTCTATCATACATCATAATTGCCATGTCCATTTTAAGCAGATTAGGGAGGAAAATATCCACAATTTTGGCCCGAATTAAAATACTCTAAAGTAACTAACAGAGTGTTGACATCATAATCAATTATAAGCTATAATTATGTGGTATTTATTGCTATAAAACTATATATGTTTAGACATAAGAACATTGGATATCACAAATAATACCCCTCACAACATACATTTAATGTTTTCATGTATTACCACGGTTAACGAACGTGATCACACACATTGTAATTCCAACTAGAAGAAAGTTTGCAATGAGTATTGTGCATGCAGAAGTGATGCTTATAAGATTCTAATATCCTTCAAATAAGAGGAGAAACTGTAGCATTGTTTATACATTTCCCTGGAACAGCAATATGGAATAGATGTTATTGGATCCACTGGAGAAGACATTGGATTAGGAATATGTCCACTTGTTAATTGGTCTAAAATTTGCTAAGTATAACTACCAAACTCAGAAACAAATTTCAGAGAAGTAAATAGGGTTCCACAATAACATTACAAGGAAGTAGAATTTATGTTGTCTTCCTATTGAAGGTCAGAGCTATTTAAAGTGATTTTTTTTCAAGTTGTATTGCCTCCAGTTCCTTCCACCTATATCTATATAAGAGTGCAAAAATGTATAAGGATATGCACACTTCAATTTCACAATGTTTTTAATGCCAAGTATTTTGATATAATTGTAGAAATATCTCTAGACAAGGAGATTCACATTCCAGTTTCTTCCCTTGAGGATATAGTAAACCTGGAAGGAGAGGTTACATCCAATGACAAGGCAATGCTGGTGTCCTGGTCCTATAGTCTGGAATCTCTTGAGGGGACTCACTTTTCTGTTTTAATACTAAAAGATATCTAATTTTTTTTTATTTTTTAAAGATAGGGTATTTGACATAATTTGAAACTGAATAATTAGCAAAATATTGAATATATTGAAAATAATTCCTCTAAAAGTGGGAAAAGATCAAGAGTTGAAGGAGAAAATCTTGCCGGGATTAAGCTGATATTGTTTGAGAAATATGAGATTCAAAAGCACCATTAGCAGTTAAAGTGATCTGTCCAATTTGGGAGATATTTTTAAGTGAAAATGAGAGACTAGATGAGAAATATTATCCAATAAAAAATACACAAAAGACTTGAGCAGATACTTCACAAACAATGATACCTGGTGCAAATTTTTTCAATAGAAAGAGAGTAATCGCTCCCTACCCCGTCTCTCCTATCAAATTCTACACCACATCCTGGGCACCATGTGTGGAACAGCTATATAAAAACTGAAAAATAAGTGGGCATGAGTGAATTGAAGAAGAATAAGGCTCAAAGTTCCACTACACCAGGTTGTGTTTATCATTTTCATTTCTTTTTAATCGATGTTTGTTTTCCATCAGCCTTATTTCCATCATGTTTAAGAGCTTGTGGAAGAACAGCTTAAGACCACTCAGTGGTTGTTCCTACCCATTCAGTGCCCTGAGCAGTGGGAGCTGCAGACCAGTCATCAGTGGCAGGCTGGGCACTCGTGTATTCAGTGGGGTTCTGCTAAACAGGCACAGAGGGCACTTGCAGCCTCTGATCAGTCTGGAACTTTTGGTTGAGTAGCAGTAAATTCAGGACTGGGAGCAGTTCTTTCTCCCTGAAATTCCTCCTTGGTCACAACTTTCTCAGTAGCAGCCTGATCTTCCTTTTCAATCTCTTCAAGATCTCTATAGAAGTAGAGATCATGCTTCATCTCCCATGGATGTTCATGGGAGGTGGTCCCATGCATGTGGAGAACTTCCTGGGCCAGCATCCACCACATCAGATCTACTGAGTGAGCTCCCTTGTTGTTACATGGGATGGCGATGTCTGCATAACACAGAATCTGTGTTATACAGACCAGTGGTATGCAGGTTAACATAAGATGCCTGTGTGAGAGGCTGTTGGTTAGCCCTGGGATCAGTAACCACTAGAAGATGAGGCTCCCAGAAGACGCCTGGATCTGGTTAGTTCCAGGAGAGAAGTGGCCAGCAATATGAGTGGTTCCAGCAGCAGCATCAAACTTCAGCACAGCTTGTTGGCCAGTACTCCTGAGAGATATGTCACTGACGTCAGCAGGGTTTTCAATGGCAACGACAGCATGAGCTGCCAATAGAAGCTTTTCCCAGGTCCTCTACAGATTATGATATCATGACTCTTCCTTTTGTAGGTATACTGTTCATTTGGAAGTCAGGGTTGTTGCCACCTAAGTGGGTGCCTGCTACCTCCTCCTTCATTTGCAGGACATGAAGTGCTCTGGACACTGTGAAAGTTTACCTTTTAAGTTAAGGTGGGAATCCAGAACAATGCTGTCAGGGTCCTCCCTGAGTCTTTCAGGACCACTTGGCCTGGACTCAAAGAAAGCCTTAAGTGTCCACTGGATGTGTGGACAGATAAGTTCTAAGAAAAGGCCTCTCTTTCTAGTCTAAGCAAGAGAGGGGACACTTAATGCTCAGAAAGTGGTAAAATTCCTCATTTTAACTTTGTTCTTTTCCTTTCTCTCCAGCATCCCTCTGGATCCCCAGGAAATAGCACATTTGCTGTAGCAGCACAGAAACATGTCTCTTGACTATGAGAGGATGAAATTTTTCCTATGAACAGAAAAGTGAGATCCTGAGTGTGGGACAAATCTCTGTTGCTCTTTATCTCTTTCCGTCCTCTTATTACTTGGCCAGGATGTAGACAGTCACAGCAATTGTGTTGGAAGAGTCAGAAAACTAAAACCTAAGCTTTCTGGTGAAAAAATAGAGAAGTTTTAAGTTTCCAGGGAATCGGAAATTTTCAGCTTACAGAGAAAAGAGAGTAAGAGACTGGTCCTATAAAATTGTATATTTTTTAATATCAAAAAATATCTAATTTTCACCTTTGAATTTGAGAAAATGAACCACAGGGCAGAATGCTGCTCAACTGATTGGGCAGCACAAAAAATGGGGCTTCTTCAAAAAGCACTGCAAATACTGGAACACAGAAAACAATTGTTATAACCATGCTTCAAGAAGGAAGGGCAGACACTTTTGAAATGAATAGGAAGCTAGAAAATCACAGAGAAAAATAGGGAGTATAAAGAAGAAACAAATGGAAATTTTGAAATAAAAAACAATAGCAAAATTAACAGTTCACTAGATGGGCTCAATAGCAGCAGCATAGAGACAGCAGAGGAAAGAATCAATAAATGTGAAGATAGAAATTATCCAATCTCTGCACAAGAGAGAAAAAGATTTAAAAAGAGAAATAAACAGAACCTTAGATACCTATGGTGCAATACCAAAACGTGTAATGTTCATGCCATAAGGAGTTCCAAAAGCAGAGCGGGATAACTGCAGTGCAGAAAAAAAAAAAAAAAATGAAGGAATAACTGAAAATATTTCTCAAAAGTGTCAAGTTAAATCAAGTCAGTACTTCCATGAGTAGAGGCTTTATATAGAAAGAAATATTATTGCAATAGGGAGAATGTGCTGATCCTAGAAATCTCCAACATCTCAAAATCATACAGAAAAAAAAGTATTTTTTAATAAATAGATAGAAGAGGAGCAGGCAGAGATAAATAGCACCTTTGTCAGGAACGTTGAGCAAGCAATGGACAATGACCAGTGGGTCTGAAAGGAAAAGGGTGTTGCTGTGGTCAGCTGATTCCAAGGAGAAGCTGATTGGTGAGGGTGAGGGTCACATTTCACTTTATACGTGCTTGCTTGAGCTTGAGAGCAAGAATTCAGGGGCCTATAGGAAAGAGAGAAACTTTACTAAAGCTTGGTCAAGACAAAGCAGAGAGTAAGGAATAGATCATTGTGAGCACTTGGTCAAAATAAAAACACATAAAGAATTCAGAAGTTCAGCAAATTTGAAAGACTTCCAACATTTCAGGCACATTATGTTCCATCTGCTGGAAACTTAAGAAAAATCTTGGGTGCAGCCATAGAAAACCAATGCATTGCCTATAGCTAAACATGTAACATTATGGAAAAGACAAAAGTACATCTACAGAAAGCAGATCATGGGTGTCCAGGGGCTAGGTGTAAGGGGAGGGTATGACTCCAATGGGATAATATAATGGGATTATTTTGGCATGATGGGACTGTTCTGTATCCTGATTATGGTGTGGATCATACAAATTGATACATAGCATATACATAACTGTACACCAAATAAGTCAATTTTATTATCAATCAAAAAAGTAAAATAAAAATTTAAAAAGAAGATATTGAAACGCATTAGTCATTAGGGAAGTGCAAATTAAAACCAAAATAAGATACAACTATTTACACAGAGAATGAATTGAATGAAAAAGACTCAGACTACTCGATATTGGTAAAGATGTGAAGCAACTGGGAGTCTGTGTACTACTAGTGGAGAGTGTCAATTCAGACAGTTACCTTGGAAAACTGCCCGATGTTATCTAGAAAAGCTGAAAGCCCTACCACTTTGACCACATCTGAAGACCCCGTCATTTTGCTTTTAAAGATGTACCTGATAGAGCAATAAGCTCTAAAAGACATACTCAAGAACATATTACATATGTGTATCATTACCAGGACCACATTTTTCTGTGTACAATGTTCATTTTGTTGCCCACATTTTTTTGAGGGGAAAATAGGGATGCACAGTATACCCAAGTATACATGGGTACTACAGGGGTAGTACTAATTTCGTGTCTATAGGTTTTATATAGCTATGGAATAAGCGCAAATAAACTAGAGTCCCATGTGTTTTGATTCCACTCATAATGAAGATCAAAAACAAGCAAAAGTAGACTCTAGAGCAGTGATTTTTCAACCGGTGTGCCACAGCGGGGGATCGTAGATGTTCCATGGGGGGATCGTAGATGTTCCATGAAAAGTTTTAAAAATCATTTATTAAATAAGTTTTGAAAGAAGTTCAAAGCACAGTAAGTATGTTCTTTCTTACTCTTTTTTTTAATCAACATAATTTAAGTCTACCGTGGAAGCTTAACTATAGGTTTAAGTGTGCCATGAGATAAAAGAAGTTGAAAAACACTATACTAGACCTTAGCAGTGCTCACCTCGATGAAAAAACTAAAATTAAACCCAAAAGTGATGGGTGGTTATCATTGCTGTCAGGAGAAAGGGTGCGTGATTAAGAATGTCAGACCTGCCAGGGTTCTAGCAGTGTTTGATTTCTTGACATAGGTGAAAGTTACGAGGATGTTTACTTCATTAAAATGCTCTTTGTGGCTCATGCATTTTTCTATAAGAGTATGATTTCAAAATTTAAAGAATTAAAAAGCCATGGCCATAGTCAAGAAAAGACTAATGATCTCTAACAGTGAGAGTTATGCAGTAACTCTGGGCATAAGTTAATTAAGAATAGGCACAGAGTATATCTTAGAACACCAATGAAGCTAAATTCTCCTGTTTGGAAGGTAGGTTCAGATGGTAGGTCTCCTGAAAGAGAGGAGCAAGGTTGTCATCATTGCACCACGTGGAGCTCTGCCATCCTCACATCAGGGGGTGGTGTCTGTGTGTGAGTTGCCTGCCACCAAGGGGAGGGGATGTGGACAGACAGACAACAGATAATGGTGATGTGGGTGGGTAGGTAGGTGATAGACTCTCATACATATTGATAGTTCAAAGCCCAGGCACAGTCAAGATTAGTGAATTAGAAAAGAATGCCTTATTTCTTGTAGCTTAGATAATTTTATACAGACTTAATAATATCCAGATGTAAATTGTCCTATGAAGGTCGCAGGCAAAATACACAGAAAACTGATAGGAAACATTATTAGACGCTCTAAGTACTGTGTGTCTTGAGTTGTAGTATCATGTTTTCTCTTTGTCCTTCAGAACTGACCCCTGTCCATCCTGAAGACCTGGAACTGGAGAAGGTGGTCTCCTGAGGACCACCAGAGCCTGGCCTCCTCCTGTGGGTCTGTGATAAAGTTTGAACCATCACAGCATGTTAGGCAAACAACAAGGCTCATGTAATTTTCGAGGCTACTTCTTCTAAAACCTCCATCTTCTCACCCTAAAGCTATTATTATTTTTCTTTATTTATGTTTACTTTTTTGAGATAGAGTCTTACTTTGTTGCCCTAGGTAGAGTGCCGTGACATCTTACCTCACAGCCGCCTCAAACACTTGGGCTTGAGTGGATCCTCTTGCCTGAGTAGCTGGGACTAGAAGTGTCTGCTACAACACCCGGATAGTTTTTCTATTGGGTTCAAGCTCTTGCTCAGGCAGGTCTTGAACTCCTAAGCTCAGAGTTTCACTGGCCTCGGCCTCCCAGAGTGCTAGGATCACAGGTGTGAACCACTGCCTCCAGCCCTCAATCCTAGAGCTATTATGTTACCTGAGCATTTTTGTGTGTGTTGTCAGAATAAAAGGGAAATTTAGCTTTCAGCAAACACACATCAGGAGCAGTATTCCCTTGTGGGAAAATTATCAGTTCTGCACTTACTGCTGGGAAGGAAAATGCAAGCACAGAAAAACGGTGCTGCAGGATGAGGAAAAGGCCGCCGGTCAGTGGCCTGCATTCCCAGCATGCATCAGGAAGCATCATTATTTCTCATCTCTAGCCATGGAGGTGAAAGGGTTATGGTGGTATTCATCAGTTAATTATGAAATGTAAGCTACAATACACGTGAGCCACCACCACACCAAAGGAGCTCGGCCATGACCCAGTAAATACAGCGTAGCCAGAAAGACCCACCCATATGGGCAGTCATTTGTTAACATCCTTCATAGTTCAATATCCACACACATTTTGACCAAGCGATTCCACATGTGGGAATTTATCTTACAGAAATATTTGCTCAACCATGCAAGAATAAATGTACAAAGATGTTTGCTTTGTTACAGTGCAAACTTTTAATATATAACTATTAAGTACATAACTAAATAAGCCTAGGAGAGTTGATTCTCACTATCTTCAATAGTTATGTTCTATAAAGTTGCCATGGATACAGAGTTAGTAAATTCTGAACCAATACAGAATTATCCAGAGTAATGTTTCACCAAAATGTCTGGGTCTCATGGCCCAGCCAAGCAGGCACATGAAGTTAACAGCTGGGACCTGGGATTGGGTAGAAGGAAAACTTTAGCATGCCTGCATACATTCTAACTAAAACAACATCAACAGAATTAAATACCTGGAGACCACCCATTTGAGTAAATGGCCTCAGAGCACCACCCTTACTCTCAGGCATCACCCTTGGCACCTCTCAGAATTCATCATCTACCTGACCTCTGAAGTCCAGCTTCTTCCTCACACCTCACCTCCCATCCCCATGTGTCAATCACTAAACCCCATCAGTTGTGCTTTTAAAGGCTGCTTGAAGCTGTCTCTTCCTCTCTATCTGCTGTGCTAGCCCAGATGCTCACCCATCGCTAAGTCCAGTCTTGCACCACCTAAAATCCTCTCCTCTTTGCCTAAGGAATAACCAATGTAAAACTCAACTCTCATTGTTGTTTAAAAGCCCATAATAAGTAAAGCCCATACTAGATCAACCAAGGCTGCATGGGCCCTGGCCTAGGACAACATAGGTGCCCCTCAGTCCCACTATCTCACATTGATGCATCTATAAAAATGGACACTTGTGGGTCTATGAATTGTTATATTTCATATCTCTGAGTGACGGGGTATTAGGCTATTCTGTGTTGCTATAACAGAATGCCTGCGGCTGGCTAATTTATAATGAAGCAGGTTTATTGGCTCACAGTTCTGCAGGCTGACCCAGAAACATCAGCATCTGCTTCTGGGTAGGGAATCACAGAGTTTCCAATCAAGCCAAAAGATGAAGGGGAAGCAGGTGTGCCCATCTCCTTTAAATAACCAGCTCTTACGTAAACTAACACAGTGAGAACTCACTCATTCTTGAAGGGGGGCATCTAGCCATTCATGAAGGATCCACCCCCGTGACCCAAAACACCTCCACCAGGCCCGCCTACAACACTGGGGACCGAATTTCAACATGAGATTTGGAGGGGTCAAATATCCAAACCCTACCAAATGGATTACGTGCTCCTTCCCGGAACACCTGCCCTGATTCTGGTATCCCATCTGGCTACATAGTCACTGGCCTTGAAGAAAGCTCAGGTGTCAACCTTTAGAACAGCAACGCCTAGCTTACCTGGCACCTCCTTCCCTCCGTACTTCAAGAAGCCTGTGCTTGGCTGAACCAACCCATCGACCTGGTAGAGCATCCCTGCCTTTCCCTGCCATGTACCGTGTCTCCGAAGGGGCAGACAGAGCACAGGCCCTGGCACATACTGGCTAACCAATAACTATTTCCTAAACCAAACCTTCCTTTCGACTTCCTCTTCTTCTAGCATAAAAAAGTACGTGTACATACTTTTACCATAAAAAAGCTTACCATCGCTAACATACAACTCAGTCAGTTTGAGAAACTTGCTCTCAGTCCTATTAATTAAAAAGAAATGTGAAAGCACAAGGAATCAGAAAAGAAGATTTTAGGAAAGAAAAACCTAATACCAAATTGCTTAACCTCCTGGAGGTTCTCTGTATGTCTCTCCTAAAGTCCTTTTAGTGTTTGACTGTTACGGTGAAAATGATTTCTGTACAACAACATGAGTTATGCTAAATGTGTAGGGGCCTTGGTTTCCAAGGACACCTCATCAATGGTACATGAGGAAATGTATCGTTAAACCTAAATAGACCAAAATGTAGCTAAAGCCAACAATTCTCAGGCCCCTTGACAAAATGTGGATAAGAGATAAAAAGAATGCTTCTTCTATGTGCTTTTTGCCACCTTGGTTCATCGTGAACCAGTTCATGGCCAGGCCAACTTGTGAGTTGAAGACAGTTTGCGATCCTTGAGATGGATAGTGCTGCTCTTGCTCTCTAAGAGAGGGGGAAATTCTCAAGATTTAATGAGCAGAATGAGGAAAAAGAGCTGTATTTACTGAAACGCTGCTATGTGCCAGGGAGGAATCTAGATTGATTCAGAAAGGTTAATTAACTTTCTCAAGGTCATGAGACTGTTAATCAGCAGAGACGGGACTGTTTGCTTAGCTGACTGTGGTAACAATCTGTTCTAGGCACTGCTCAGTAAAGGTTTCTTTTAGAATCTCTCCATACAGTCCTCATTGTTGGTTACACTAAAAGGAAACCATGTCTTCCACAGAATCGTTGACAACGGAGCTACCATTTGATTACCATAGGTCATCGTCGATTTCATCTTCCCAAACCGTTACAATAACATGTCACATTCTTCTCCCAATTACCTCTAATTTAGTCTTTCCACCTCACAGGAAAAAAGCCTGAACTCTGTAAAATTATCCCCAATTGCCAACTTTTTACAGCACAAATTCTCTATTCCATCCACCTGGTCTCTGCACCATCCCAACCTTGGTAAAGTTAGTGGATTTTACCTGTTTCTCTTAACAGGGACGTAGGACTAAGTTCCAGTGCAAATTCCAAGGCAGTTTTCAAATGTACAGTTTTTACAGCAATCTCATTTTCATTTTTGAAAGCTTCAGCAACATCAATAAGTTTATGACCTAGAATAATAATAATTGCTAAAAAAATTATTTAGGTATTAAAGGTATATGTTGTAAGTCACAAATCCTTATTCCGGGTTTGAGTGATACTGATGATACCAAGAGTCCATTTGCAGAGAGAGAAAGAACTACTGTATCTCCATCTGGCAATAAAACTAGATGGAACAGAAATAAATTCTAAAAATTGTCACATTGATTCACTTTCCTGGGCAGAACACAGTCTCCTGGGTAGATAGATTCTGGACATCTGTTTGGCTCTAGTAAAGGGTTGTCATACATTGTAGAGAATATTCCATTTTTAAAGTAATTTAGGTTCACTTTATTAGTTAACATGAATAATATCACCATAGATTTTTGTTATGGTTTTCTTATGAGATTTTCAGTTTTATTTCATTTCACTCTGGCAATAATTTCGCTGTTTTGACAGATGACAGGGGAAGTTAGTTTCTTCCTTCCTGACACACTCAACATTGCAGGTTCTGACTGTGAGGCTTCCAGCCAGTGTCGCTGACTGCAGTTACAACTCCTGTTTCTCCTCAACCAGTTTTGGATACAGGAACATCCTGGAACAACATCAGAAGACAGAGATGAGGGCAGCAGGCTCCTTAATCACTTGTCAGTTTTCAGAGAAACATGGCATGAAATTTTTCTTTTTAAGACAAAGTCTCACTGTGTCACCCATGGTAAAGTGCTGTGGTGTCACAGCTCATAGCAACCCCAGACTCTTGGGCTCAAGTGATCCTCTTGGCTCAGCCTTCCCAGTAGCTGGGAATCCAGGCACCCACTACGACTCCCAGCTATTGATAGAGATGGGCTCTCGCTCTGGCTCAGGCTGATCTTGAATTAAACAATATGAATTTGAACATGCCACACTGAACTCTGCTTATAGAAGTCCCAGCTGGGGAGCGTGGCCATCCTGGCTGGGCAAGGAGAGGTGAGGAGGAATGGCTGGGAAGTCCCAAGGGACAGAGGACATGCAGAAGGTGGTTGTGTGGGATTCTCTGAGAAAAGAGCATGGAGACACTGAGGGTGCACATGGGGTTCCAGGCTCTCCGCAGGGCATGGTCGGGTGGGCTGTGGGGGGACAGTGCCGAGGGACCACACCTGTTCAGTCCAGGGAGCCTGGCTAGAGCAGGACAGCTCCTGCAGTGGAAAAAATTAGATGTGGGACTCACACAGCCCTGGCCACGGGCAAGCTGGCATTTTCTACCCCCTTAGGATGGATGCAGGGAGGGTGTCAGCAATGGGTGCTATAGGCCCCTCAAGCACCGCAGTCTGCATCTGTTCTAGGCAGGGCATGGTTACCCCCTACCCAAGGGTGCTGCATCTCTGCCCAGTGAGGCCCAGCCTTTACGGTATAAGACCAGGCCGGCCATGGTGTAACCCCCATGCTGCTGAGTGGGTGTCTTTCAGCTGGGAAGTCCGTAAGGCAGAGGAGATGAGCTCTGGATGATGGAGGGAAAGGGTGGAAATATGTTTAGCTCAGAGAGCATTTTACTGAAAGTAAGGGAGAGCCATGGGACAGAGCTCTGGGAGGGCTACTAAGGTGGGATGCGAAGCATCCCCAAGAGTCCTAAATGTGAGAAATAGGACTAATGCCAAGGGGGAAGTCAAATGCAAGCCTTACTGCCAGAGCAGGGAATGGACTGAGGGAGGCAGTCAGAGCCTCACCCAGAGACAAGAAGATGTCGGGGTGTCCACCAGCCTGATCCAGAGGGTCCTTCCTGCATATTTTCTGTTGATTCTATAACGAATTACCACAAATTCTGTGGATAAAATCACACACATTCATGACTTTACACTTGTGTAGGTTAGACTTCTGTCAGCGTCTCCCTGGGTTGAAATAAAGGTGTCAACAGTCCTGTGTGACCTTCTGAAGGCTGTAGGGGAGAATCCACTTCCAGGCCTCTCCTGCTGCCAGAGGCCACTCGTGTGGTGGCTCACAGCCTGTGCCCCTGCTTCAAGGCCAGCTCCCTGATGGCCTTCCACAGCCACATCTCTTTCTGACCACAGCCAGGAAATGCTTTTCTCTTTTAAGGGCCCTTATGATTAGATTGGGCCCACCTGGACATGCCAGGGTTCTCTCCCCATTTCAAGGTCCTCAATTTAATTACATCTTCAAAGTCCCTTTACCACATCTGCTCACCAGTCACAGACTCCAGAGTGAGGGGTGTGGGGCTCTCCGGGGCCATGATCTCCCTGCCACACTTCACTTTTCAAATAAGTATCCAAAGCTAAGATTGTAATTTCAGTGAGAATCTACAGGAAGCTTCAGCAAAAGTCTCTCCTGAAATGGCTCTGCTTTTCACAGGGTCACAGGGGAGTGGGAGACAGACACTCAGCATGTCCCCAGAAAGGAAATGAGGGCTGCATCTCTGCAGACCTCTCCACTGCCAGGGGTGGTCAGTGCTGCTTCTCTTGCCAGAATGACTCTACACTCAGCTTGTGGCTGGGCCTCCACACTAGTCACACTTGTTTTTATTGAGGACAAGATGACAGGTGCCCTTGGACAAGGGGACATTTTCCACAGGGAAAGAGAAGGGTGCAAGTTGTCACACAGGGCTCTGCTTTAGCAGCAGAAAGAACACCCCTCTCCTCGTGCTATCTCAGTTCCTTGGTGTTGATGGCAGAAAACAGTCAGAAAATAGGAGCCTGGCCTCAGAGGTCACTCACGGTCACATCTATCTGCCTCAACCTGATGCCAGGTGCTATCTTCAGGAAGCCACTTATGCAATGTGTCTGGTCTGAATGTCACTTTCACCTCTTGACAGCCAGCTTTGTGACAAGAGCTATCTACCTGTTAGTCCCCCATATGTTGCAGTCAGAGTGCTGGGAGTTGGATGTACTCATTTACATTTTTTGTGAGCATAGTTTACATGTTTGGAAAACCTTTGATAGGTCCTTCCAACCTGTTGAAAGAGGCATAAAAAGTACAAATGTTGACAGTGCTACGGATGAGAAATCAGAGGCTAAGTGAATTTTAGGGTCATTCAAGGTGACAGAGTAATCTGAGGAGCAGCCAGATGTCAAACAGACATTTTTTGGTGCCAACTCCCAAGTGTCCTCCCTGTAGCAGGCAAATAATGGCCACCACAGAGGCCCACATCCTAATCCCTAGAACTTGGCATTATGATAGCTCACATGGTAAGAGAGACTTTACAGATGTGATTTAGATAAGAATCTTGAGATTAGGATATTGTCAGTGTCATCACAAGGTACTTAGAAGGGACAGGTAGGAGGGCCAGCACAACTAGTGATCATCACAGTGGGGTGGGACTATGAGCCAAGGATGAGGCAGTGAAATGGGCTCTCCCCTGAGGCTCTCAGAGGAATGCAATCATGGCAACAAGCTCAATTCTCCCAGGCAAATCCACTTTGGACTTCTAACATCAAGAACAGAAAGATGATAAATGCATCTTGTTTAGGCCACTTGCTGTGGTAATTTGCCATAGGAAAGGAACATACCACTGTCCCTTGTTGTGTACTAGGTCAGATCTTACCACCAAGCCCTAGAGACACACGGCAAATTGCATGTCCACTTTGGAAGACCTCGAGGACATCACCACTTAACATGCTTAAACCTGAGTCCTTTCAGCTTTCCTGCCAGGCCTGCTACCTTTCCTGTGGTCCCCACCTCCACAAAGGCGACATACCTATCCATTTGGCCAGATTCTGTCCTTCCACTCACCCTCCATATGAATAGGGATATTTATTTAAAAGAAAGATCTGCTCAGCTATGAGTCCCATCTTCTAATTTTATGATCTCATAACTTCCCCATTCATATCCTGTATTGTTTTCAGGGTCAGGATACAGAGCCAGCTGATCAGTCCCCCACGCTGATTGCAAAATGGTACATATCAAGTACATCACCTCCACCTAATGACAAGGACCCTTGCTCAGCATATGGACCTGGCATTTTAAGCTCCCACCAGCAGCTTCTTTCACCATGTCTGGATTGTTTTCAGTTTGCTGCACCTAATTAAAGCATTGTTAATCCAAGTGGATTCTCAGTCAGATGGTATTTGCCATGTGAGTCATTCTCTGCCTAACACATGTCTCCAAGAACTTGGCCACAGCAGCAGACAATTGGTAGCTGCCATAGGTGCAGAATCTTGACAGGTGGGCACTGAGGACACATCTGAAGAAGCTAACACTTTCAGTGCAGACAGTGGGCTGTATCACCAGTGATGAGTGGCCATCACTGCCTTTGATGGTCAGGAGAGCACTGTAGTCATAGCTGCCAGCTCCTGCTATCACCAGTGCTGTCCCTGCCCTGTAATGGGACAGGAGCTGCTCCTATCCATAGAAGGCCCATGTTTCTCCTTCTTAAGCCACATGTAACAGAGGCAAAGTCCTGAAAAAGACAAAGATGCTTTAAAAAATGTTTCTTTCTAGAAATTAAAATCTATATCCTTGCCAAGGGCCAGTAATCAGAGGGGCAAGGGAGTACTGTTTGTTCTTTTTACCACAGGAGAGGGCTCAATAGAATTGTCCAGACACAGATCGGGGATCATTTTGGGGGGGTCAGTCAGGACCATCAACTACAGTTAAACAACAATAGTTTGAAGCTGAATCCTCACCCCTTTAAAAGCTCCATCTTTCTGCTTATAGTTAGGTGATGGTATTTTTCTAACACAGGAAACGGCCATCCTTCTCATTTGCCAACAAAGTAATAAATCTCTTTCTCTTCAAATCACTTGTCTTCATCCTTCCTTCCACCTGAAGGGCAGGTCCCAAACTTTCAGTAACACACCTTCTCCGTCTCTCTTTCTTCCTCCCTTCGGCTCAACTACCATTATGCTGTTTCTCTCTGTTATTGGCAACATCTTTTCCCCAATATTTTAACATAGTTTTTAAATGAGGATTAATTTCTAATTTTTATAAAACATAACTAAAATAAATAGCTTTTATAAAACAAATAACTTAAAAAATCTCCCTTGATTCTCATTTCCTGCCAGGCTGCTTCCTCCTCCTGTTCACACCAAACTTCTCATGAACTTCTGTCCTAGTGCCTCCAACTCCCTCCTCATACACACTTTTCCACCATCTGTGATCTCATTGGCCTCCTCTGCTGTGCAGGGAGAAAACACTGGGGAGGCTAACTCTGTTTTCTAAAAGTGCTTCTTTTTTGATCTTTCATAAAATGACAACATGGTTGACCACTCCCCCTTCAGGTAACCCTCTCCTCCTTTGGTTTCTGAGATTTCCAGTGCCCTGGTTTCCCTCCTGACACTCTGGACCCATCTTTCCAGGCTCTGTCTCCTTTACCCATCCACTAAATGCTGCATTTTCCTAATAATGAGTCCATAGATCTCTTTGCTTCTCATCTTACTCTTACTTTCTTCATCAGTCTTATCCACACCCATAAATTTAATTGCCACCACTATAGACATGAATCACAACTATCTTATTTCATTTTATTTCATTTCATTATTTCTGTTCATTTCGTTTCATAATTTAATATCATTTCATGTCATTATTTCATTTCATTTTTGAGACAGGGTCTCACTCTGTTGCCCAAAATGTAGTGAGTGATAGTGACCATATTGCAGAACAAATAACTTGAAAACATAACAAAATGTTTTTCTCTTTCCCTATCATTTTGGGAACTGAAAACTGCATCCCTGCCTCCAGCCAGTGGTGGGGAGGGGCAGAGAATGTCTCTTGGGCTTTGCACCACAAGAGGTAGTTCAAGGAAATCATCTGGACAGAAGTCACCACTTCCCTCTTTCTCAAACCTAAGGTGACCTGACGTCCCACTTTTGGCGGGACAGTCCTGATTTTTAACAATTTGTCCCACATCTCGAGGCATTTTTAAGAAGTCCCGATTTTTGGAAAGGATGCATGACAAGCTAGGGAATAGTGGGAGAATGGGAAGGGAATATAATATGGTCTTCAGCTGCTGAAAAGGTTAATGTAACTCCATTTGGGAATGAAAAGATTAATGTAACTTCATTTGGAAATGAAAAGGCTAATGTAAACTCCCTACTCCCCTCCTGGGCAAGGTATCAGAAGGAGACTGGCTCCCTCCCTTGCTTCTAGGCAAGGACAATGAGCTCAGAAGTAGCCAAACTGTCTGGAACAAACAAGTAGCCACCCCCTCTCTAGAGTTAGATGACCAGACATCTTGCTTTTGGTGAGACAGTCCCGATTTTTAACAATTTGTCCTGTGTCTTGTGGTGTTTTTAAAGAAGCCCTGATTTTTGGAAAGAATGCACAACAAGCTAGGGAACACGGGAGAATAGGAAGGAAATATACTGTCTCCAACTGCCATGTGGCTATTTTGCCAGGATATGTGTTTTATATTATTTTTGTTAATTTTATAATGTTAAACTTTAATAATAAATAATTGTTGAGAACTGATTATCAAAGTTTGCACTGTTGTCAGGCCCTTCCCCCCAGGCCCTGTCCCCCACAATGGTGTTCCACTTTACCAATATTAAAATCTGGTCACCTTACTCAAACCACTTGTCCTTTTTTCTATGAGGCTTCAAGGGACAAGTGCCAAACTTTGGATTAACAAACTGTTGTATATGTAGACTATGGAATACTATTCAGCTATTAAAAAAGATGGAGACTTTACTTCATTTGTACTAACCTGGATGGAGTTGGAACACATTCTGCTTAGTAAGGCATCACAAGAATGGAAAAGCAAATATTCAATGTACTCAATACTAATATGAAGCTAGTAGATGATCTATTACACGTCCACATAAGAAAAAATTTCAAATCAATTCAAGGCAGGAGGCAGGGGAACAAGGGAGGGGGGGAGAGAGGAGACAAAAGGGGTTGGAGGTGTTCCCACTCAATGCGCACAATGTTAAGGTATATGGTACAACTCTTGGGGGTGGGACACAATTATAAGAGGGACTTTACCTAACAAATGCAAGCACTGTAACCTAATTCTTTGTACACTCAGTTAACCTGAAACAACAAAAATAAATAAATTCCAAAAGGATTTAAATTTACCAGTTAATCTTTGTTCCTCATCCATTCATCTGCCCATTTTACCAGAAAGGCCACAAGCTTCTGAACCCCATTAGAGAATTAAATCCTTATTTTCTGAGGGTTCCCATGTATACATGTTAAAATAAATTTGAAAACTTTTTTCTTGTTAATCTGCTTTATTGAGAACTGATTTTTTAGTGGACCTTCCCCTTGCCCCAAACACCTCCATTGTCTACCAGTGTTCCACATGTTATTGTTATCACTATCCTTCCTGCCATGCAGAGGAAGAGCTCTTCATCTCCCGAGGTTCCCTCCACAGTGCGTCTGTTATGTATTCCAGTAGCTCTCTCTTGCAGTATCCTACTCAGACTATTCAGTGCCATCTCTAACCACCACAGCTCCATGTCCCATTCATCATAATATTTCACTTTGACTAAAGTGATACTTTTTAAAACATGGTCATAATTTCTTTGAAACATCCTATGAGGAGGTGAGTTTTATGTCCCCATCCCTTGAGCCTGAGTGGTCTTGTGACTGCTTATGTTGATGGAGGCAGAAGTGATGTTGTGTGACATGTAGGCTGGGTCATAAAAGATAATGAAACTTGACCTTTTTCACTAAAATACTTACTCTACCTGTCCTTCACTGCCATATAAGAATTCAACCCTTCCAAGGTTGCCATGCTATAAGGAAATTCAAGCAATAAGGAAAAGCCACTCCAGTCAATAGTCTTAACACACAGCTGAGAAAATAAGTTTTCTAATTATCCCAGCCTTGTTACAAGACAAAGGGGTCTGGCTGCCTGTCACTGACCAGACAATACTCAGAGACAGAGATAGACCCACCAAACTTTATTGTCAGAAGGCCAGTAATTCTGGAGAACAGCTAAAATAACCTCCCCAAGACAGTTCTGCCCCTTCCATTTAAAAAACTACAGTTTTATACATAAAAATCCAATAAAAAACCATATTAACCTTTATTTTAAACAATAATGAGCATAACCCATGACCTATTACAACATTTCCAATCAAAAGTTAATCTTCTAAATCAATCGCCCTAAACTACTTAAGATATATATTTTTAGGTTGAAGCTAAATTTGCAAAAAAACAATGGAAGACATAAGGTGAAGGTCATGAAAGACCTAAATTAACAAGACCTGCTGTGTTGTCTTGTACCTCACCTGACTGACTTCATCTTATTCTCCCTACTTGGCCTTCTTAGCACCAGACAATTTGGTCACCACCAGCCATTAGAGTAAAGCCTTGGATGTCTTAGAGAAGAGACAAACCATGCCCATTCTACCCATCTGAATTGCCGAACACAGAATGCATGAGCATAAAAATAAAATCATTGCTGCTTTATGCTACCAAAGAATTGGGATGCCTTATAATGTAACCAGTTGATATGCAATGATTTTCCAGTCTCAACTTCATTCTTTCTTCACATTGTGGTCAGGGAGCTATTTCTGAAATGCAAATCTGACCAGGTCATTCTCTACTCCCAACTCTACAATGGATGTAATAATTCTTCAAATAAACCCATAATCCACACTGGGAATTACGAAACCTAGAACTGCATTTCCCCACTCCAATCTCAGTCTCCTTCTACATAATTGGTTATTTTCCTCTCTATGTCAGTGTTATGGGCCATCATTTCTTTCCATGTTACTCAACTATTGCAGGACCTTTGCATGTGAGCCATACTTTGAAATCTCCTCCTTTCAAGCTCTTAGAAATGTTACAGACCTCTCCTATATAAGACATCATACAGTACATTTTACATTTAATTTGGTGGTGGTTCTATTCCTTTCTATTCTTCTTTATTTTTTGGTGACAGAGTTTCATTCTGTCATGGTAGGTAGCATGCAGTGGCATTATTGTGTTATCACAACTCACAGCAACCTCAAACTTCTGAGCTTAAGCGATCCTCCCACCTTAGCCTCCTGAGTAGCTGAGATGATAGGCATGCACCACCATGGACAGCTCTTTTTTTTTTTTTTTTTTTTTTTTCCTATTTTGGGTAAAGATGGGATCTTACTCTTGCTCAGGCTGGTCTCGAACTCCTGACTTCACCTGATCTTCTCCACTCAGTGCTGGAGTTATAGTTGTGAGCCACCATGCCCAGCCTATTCTATTGATTTCTGTTTTTTACACTAGACCTTCACTTCTCTAAAAAAGAATCCATGTCAGGTTTTTTGTATTATTATTGTGTAACTAGAGCTTAGCACAGTATGTGGCACATTATAGGTATTTAAAATATTTTTGGAAAATAAAAATAATTCTTTACAAAGGCAAGAAGTAAACCTCTTATGTTTCATAGAGACTTCCTGGAGAATCATTTCACCCTGCCCAAATAGTCCTTTAGTGTTCTGAACATGGGAAGACTTCCAAGCTTAGAATGCCCAGATTGTCTACTAAAAGTTGAGTTTCGATCAGCTTTTAGTTAATTATTTAACTTTCTTAGTATTGTGGTAGTATGTGCCACTTCCCCAGCCGCCTCCTCCTCCTCCTCCCCTTACTACCCCATTAAATCCCTTCATATCAGGTATTGTATAGTAATTGTTTATTGGTACAAAACAAATTACCCAACACTCAGCAACTATGACAACAACCATTCATTATGCCTCCGTTTCTACAGATCAAGAATTTTGCCATGACCTAGCTACATCTCTGGTCTGAGGATTCTCAGTGGGACTGTCCACCAGAGCAATTTTGTGGCTCACCTCGTAGTGGTAGTTGGACAGCCTGGTCCTCAGTACCTGGGCATCCCACAGGATTGGTTTGTGACATAGAGGCTGGCTTCCCAGAAAGAACCAGAGAGAAAAAAGGAGCCATACTCTTCTACTCTGTCTCCAACTGACATTTCATCACTTCTGGCCCTCAGAATCCAGTCCCCAAAGCCAGCCCACACTCAAGGAGCAGAGATTATTCAAGCCCTCAAATGCCAGGCATGGGGATCACTCTGGGCCATTTTACAGAAGCAATTTAAGCATAGAAAGAAATCTAATTCAGATTGCTACCACTTGTTCAAGATCCAAAAATAATGGTTAGGAGACCAATTTTTTCTTATAATTTGAATTAAGCTCAAGAATAATGAAACATTTCATGGCATAATAATACCAGACCCATTTTTTTTCACAAGAAGCATATTCAAAGTTACATTAAGAAGAATATATTTTCCACACACATGATTAAGTTGTGTTTTCCCCCATGAAATAGTGCTGCTCACTTAGGAAAATCACTTGCTTCTTAGGTAATTAACAAGGAAATCAGTGGGCAGAGCCACTGCTCCTAAGGACACCAGAAGGAGCAGAGCTCATCTCTTCTTCCTGATTGCCACCTACACCTGCCCACCCTGATAGGAACAGCCCCACTGTTGTGCTGGCAGCTCTGAAATGCTTGTGTTTATAAGGTTGAAGAATAGACCCTCTTTTTCCAGTTGGGGCTGGGGGGGGTCTCCCAAGAGAAAGTGATAGTATTTCAGACAAGAGGCTTAACCATAGTGCTGCAGAATTATGCTGGGAATTTGCCCAGCCACTTGGAAGAGAATATTAGGGAAAATACTGAGTTGCATCAGTGAACACCAGCAGTCCAGGCCTGACCTCCTCAGGAATGACCCAGGCTCTGTCACCCTCACCTCCTAGCACCCCAGCCCACCCTTGCTGCTAAACCTCTTTGCTGTGCACGTTGGAATTTGCAATCCACACTTAAGAAATGGCCCTACATCCTCAACATCCTCTCACAAAATGGCCCTTTGCTCCTCCTTGCAGCTATAAGACCTGTTGTTCCTATTTACCCTCTGTCTCCTCAAGTTTATGCCTTGCACTTTCTGGCCATTTTTAAATTTTACTACTTCCAAACATCTTTACCTTCTCCCTCCTCTTAATAGAAAAACTCCCAACTCTGTAAAATAATTGAAAGGGGTTTATTCTGAGCCAAAAGCATATGACCAGGGGTTGAGCATGGTCTCCAGAGGGAGTAGGGTCAGTTTGGATTTATACATCAAGGAGAGAGGAATTACAGGTAAACCCATTAATCAGTACATGGACAGTGTACATTGGTTTGGCCTGAAAAGATGGGACATCTCAAAGCAGGGGCTTACAAGTCTTAGGTGGGAGTTAGGGATTTTTTTAGTTGGCAATTGGTTGAAACTAAGCTTGGATATGAGGGTGATCTGGCTGTGACATCTGTCACCCCATTGATTGCCAGAGATGAAAATGTTAAGTTTTGTCTAAGGACCTGGAGTCAGGAGAAAGGACCACATGAGTTAAGATGACAGGGTCTGCTATGTGGTGCTCCCTGAGCATCAGACTGAATACAAGTCACATTATACTGGGTTAATAGAAACCAGTGTTACCAGACAAAGAGGGTCCAGCCACCTGTCACTGTCAGCCAATATACAGAGATGGGGATAAATCCACCAAATTTTGTCAGGCTGGGATTCTGGAGAACAGTGAGAGTAGCCTCTCCAAGACTGTTCTGATCTTCCATCTCGAACATTACAGTTTTATACATTTAAGTTCAAAGCGAAGACCGTGTTAACTCTGAAACAATAATCGGCAGAACCCATGACTCATAAAAAATTAAGCATTTAGAAGATTAAAAGTTAATCATCTAAATCAATCCAACTAAACCACTCAAAATAGGGGTCTTCAGTGTGGAAGCTAAATTTACAAAACAGTAAGAATGGGAGACGGGATGAAGGGAAAGCAGGGCCTAAATCTCCCAGACCAGCTGTTGTCATGTCTGCCCTGGCTTGACTGACTCCATCTTATTTTCATTGTATGTGCTTTCAAGTTTAATGAGATTGTATCATTTGTGGGTGTTACTCACCAGACCTCTTAGAAAGGAATTTGGTCAAGAGAAGAAGAAGGCCAGACTTCAATCCTCACTCCTGACAACAAAGAAACAACAACAACTAAGCATCAAAACTGCTTGTTTAGTAGAACCCATTTCACTGGAAATAGGATCCTCCCCTGCTCCAAATCATTTGCCTCAGTCAGGTTCCCTGTTACCACTGGTCCTTGTCACTGCCAAGCTCATGATGATTCTCTCAACCCCTACAAATCCTTGGATACCAACTTCCAAGATGAGAGTGCGTTTGACACCAGGGCCTCTCTATTTCCTGTGTCACTTGCAAGAAAACAGACTTGTACTTCAGTCTCTTCCTATACTGTGGTCCATAGTGACTGCAGCCACACAGGATGCTCAAAGCACCACTGCCTCCTTCACTTGTTCAGTCCTCCTTTCCTGCAATAATTCTTCAATCACATCAAGTCCCTCAGCTTATCAACCCCACTGTCTACTCATATCTACCCACCCTACCTACCTCCCTTCATCTGCTCTTCCAACTTGGATTCCTTGATTGATCAGACTATTCATTCACTTAAAACACTCTCAACATCTTGGCCATCTCTCTCTCTTTGTTGCACTCAGTTTGCTGAGATCTCAGCCCTGGTTACAACCAACTCTCTACTTTCTCCATGCCTGAAACTCAACAATGGTACAGTTAAAAAGAAAGTCACACAAGCAGCTTGAGTTACTCTATCCTAAATTCACAGACCTCAAAGGAGTTCACAATACTGCATGGCCATTTTACCATTTCTTTTGAAATTTGCCCTCCTATTCATTGAGCCGATATTCAATGAGGCACAAACGGGCTTGAAGTATACAAAATACATTTCTTCTTCTTCCTAGGTGGACAAGCTGCCAGTCTAAACTTCCCAGCAATGCATGCTTATGGATGTACCACGTGATCAGGTGAGTTCCCACCAGCTCATGTGAGCAAGTGATGTGCACCCCTTCCAGCCATGGCCCCCAAGAAGCCATCCATCAAGCTTGGGGCTCCAGCAAAGTATTTGAAAGCACCGCATTGACATAATGCATTGACTTGCACCTTCTCCATCTAGCAAGTTATAATGGGAAACAAATGAACTTAGGAAAGTCTTACCCATTTTCAACAAAAGGAATTCAGGAAGTTGGGTTCTTGAAACCCTGGGAAAGTTAACTACTTTTTCAACTCAAAGTTCAAAAAGCAGGCTGTAACAAGCATGAACGTAACACACCTACTGTGATTCTTCAGTTAAATAAAACAATTCAACTTTGTGACAAAGACCCAATTGAGAACCTCTTCTCCACACTCCAGGCCATTATTTTAGAAGTTTCCAGGTAGCTGCTGTGAGTTTGGAGAAGAGTGATGCAGGGCTGGAGGGACAGAGAAACAAGGGAACTCTGAGGACATGCTTAGGATACATATCGATATATATGATATATGGGTCTGCCTAGAAGAATGTAGATTTTAGTCTGTTCAGTTGTAGAGAGAATTACCTTTTTAAATAAGGAAGCAAAATTTTAAAAGCATTTGACTGTTAAATCTTGTGCTGGTCAAGCTTTAAAATTTCCCTTAGGCTTCTCAAATTATATGAGCAGGTATCGGGTGAAAAGGGACTGTTGGTTCTTGCCCTAGGAGAGGAGTGAGTGTGTGCCTGGGTAAGAGAGGGCAGGAACACACACCTGCAGCCTGGCTGAGGACACTTCCTTTCCATTCTATGGTTGTTGGACAGCCATCGTCACGCTTCACCTCCTGTGGCCTCAGAGAAGCCTCTATGTGTGAGCTGCCACTCTTCCTCCACCTCGTCTTGAAAGGACATGTATGCTCCAGATAGTGGCCCACAAAAGCAAAAGGGCCCAGGATTCCTGCCTCCTCATGCAGAGCAGAACTTCTCTGGGACCAATCATATTAATTCTGAACAAAATGTAAACTGCTATTGCCTCATTTCTTGTTATAAGAAAATTAAATTCTCTTAAACGTTTATTTTTCAGCACAACATCTGGTGTTACTGTAATTCCATCCAGTGTCTTTCCCATCAGCCTTAAGCCAACAGCCCCTTTCCCTCACCTTCCCCTCCTAATTCATTCAGGAAAGAGACTCGTGAACCAGAAACTTTCAGCTCACAAACTCAGAATTCGTGCCTCAGGTCTGCACACTACTTGGTGAGTAACAGAAACAAACACCCTCCCCTTATGACCGCTCACTCCCTGCACCTGCTCTGGACCCATCTCTGACTGTTCAAAGACTTATGAGTTTAGGTGACCCTCTGCCTGCATTGCCACCTTTCTCCTTCTGTGGTATCACTTCTCTCAGCAGACAAATATTACTAATTAATTATTTCTCTGACTAAAAATCCTCTGCACCCGTTTACAGCAACGTTGTTCAAAATTTTATGACATCCATTGTATTTACTCTGTATTGTTTTAAGAAAAAAGTATACACACCCATTACTAGTGAGTGTGTTAACTGGGATAGCTACTTTGGAAATTATTGATGTCAAAAACATGTATACTCACAACCCAGCAATTCTCTTTTGACATGTTTAGCTAAGAGAGATATGTACCAAAGAGATTTACAAGAATCTTCATAGCAGCCAAAACCTGGGAGCAGCACAAATGCTAGTAACAAAATGGACAAATGAGCTGGGGATGGTGGCTCACACCTATAATCCTAGCATTCAGGGAGGCCGAATCAGGTGAATCCCTTGAGCTCAGGAGTTCGAGACCAGCCTAAGCAAGAGTAAGACTCTGTCTCTACCAAAAATAGAAAAACCAGCCAGGTGTTATGGCAGCTGCCTAGAGTCCCAACTACTTGGGAGGCTGAGGCAAGGCAATGGGATCACTTGAGCCCAAGTTGCTGTGAGCTATGATGATGTCACAGCACTCTACCCTAGGGCGACAGAGTGAGACTCTGTCTAAAAATTTAAAAAGAGAAAAGAAACGAAAATGGTAAATAGGTCATGAGATATTTATTCGCTGGAAACTGATGACCAGTGAAATTGAAGGAGATACTGCTGCGAGGAACAGTGTGGGTGAACCTCACCAGCACATAAGTTCCAGAAACTGGATGCCAAGGAGTGTATCCCCTGTGCTTCTATTCCTACTCGTAAACTGTTCAAAATCAGGAACATCAAACTTCTGGCATTACAAAGCAGGAGGAGGAAGGGATCATGAGGAGGAAGGGTATGATGAAGGCTTCTAGAATCTGAAAATGTTCCGTTTCTTGATCTGATTGTAACTCGTGGGTTAATCTTGTGATAATTCAGTGAACAATAAATGTAATGAATTATATCTGTTTTCTATAGACACGTACCTTCACACTTCTTCAATTTAAAAGAATAATAAAATATGGTAGACAATACTGCTGTGTCCTTTGTTAGTTCTTTCTACCCATTTCCTGCCCTCCCACGGGCAAACACAAATCGGAGCTTAATAGGCATCCTTCCGATCTATGATGGTATTTATATCTGCACCTATGTGTATTTTATCATGAAATAGTGTATCTGAACAATACTGTTCTGTAACTTGCTTCATATGTGTCATGGTTTTTGAGCTCTATGAATATGTTGTTTTGCATTTGTACGATTTGTACCTTCTCACTGCTCTGTGCTATCCTGTCATAGGAATGTGGCACATTTCATTTACCTGTCCTATCACTCCCTGGTGTCAGCAATGTCTCACATTTTCCTGACGTTACAGTGAACACAGTCCCACGTCCCTGGGTGCTCAAAGGAAGGTTAGCTGGAAGGGCCAATTGGGACACATAAAGATGGGCCCAGGCTCACAGATGTGATTAATCTGTAATTAAGTGAAAGCACTTGAGTTGCGGGGATTGTCCTGGATTATCCAGGTGGGCCCAATGTAATCACAAGGGTCCTTATAAGAAGGACACGGAATGATTCATAGGAAACGTGACAGTAGGAGCGAAAGGTTGCAGTAATGAGAGGTGGGGTCTCCAGCTGAGGAACACAGGTGGCCTCTTGAAGCTGAAAAAGGCAAAGGAAACAGATCCCCCCTCACCGCCCCGCCCCCAGGTTAAGTCAGGGCTGCCACGTTAGCCAGTGGAACCCATTCAGGCTGCTGCTTTCCAGAACTGTATTGGCGCTATCGGAAGCTACTAAGTTACGGCGTTTGTCACAGCAGCAATGGAAAACTGTATGAAGTTCAGGTTTGTTTTCTGCATGAAGAGAGGAGAACCCAGGTCCCATGCACAGCACAAATTAGAAGGCTGCTTCATGATAATGAGGTCATACTCTTTTTTTTCTTTTCTTTTTGTGCAGTTTTTAGCCTTCAATATGTGGGGCCAACGTCCTACTCCTTTGAGCCACAGGCACTGCCTGAGGCCATATTCTTAACACATTCATTTCATGAGTGTCTCCTATAATTGGTAAGAAAATGTGTTCCCTGACTAGCATTTAGTAAGCTTTTACAACTGTGCCCTCATACTCACATACCAGGTGCTGTGTCAGGTTGTCAGTTGGCACCCCACACTACTCTGCATCCCACATCATCCTGCACCCCCACACCACCCTCCACCCACACCACCCCTGTACCCACATTGTCCTGCACCCCACACCACCCTATACCCCACACCACCCCAGCACCACACACCACCCCTCCACCCCACAATACCCTGCATGCATACCACACCTGCACCCGATACCACCCTGCACCTCACCCCACCCCACACCTACACTACCCCTGCACCCCACACTACCCTGCACCCACACCATCCCTACACCCACATCACCTTGGACCCACATCACCCTGCACCCCACACTACCCTGCACCCACCCCACCCTGCACCCCACTTAGCACTCATCCGTGAGGTGTAGTGATGACCAGTTTCTCAGTCGCTTCTCCTCTGTTGCTGTTATTCTGCTGTTTTGTTGGTTTTGGTGTTCATTTTCTGTTATGCATCATCTGAATTCATGATCCCCAGGTGGAGAGTGGAGGAGGCGCTGTTATGAATCATGTAAGGCTTTCTGGCAAGGCTGCCTGCCAGAGAGATCATCCATCTTATTTTTTCAGATTTTTACCGTATCATGGCCTCCTTGCTCCAGTGTTTACATTACTACTTTGAAAGTGGGGTATAGGGTGGTGTGGGTGCAGGACGATGTGGGTGCAGGAGTGGTGTGGGTGCAGGGGTGGTGTGGGTGCAGGGTGGTGTGGGGTGCAGGATGATGTGGGTGTAGGGTGGTGTGGGATGCAGAGTAGTGTGGGGTGCAAACTGTAGTATCTCTATTACATCAACTTGCATTAAATCACTGTTTTTTAATACTGAAATAAGGTATGTACAAATGTATAGAAGAGAGACATGGGGTGGGAGGAGAGGGAAAGAAAGAGGGAAAAAGAGAGAGAGGGAGAAAGGGAGGGAGGGGAGGAGAAGGGGGGGAGAGAGAGGGGGAGAGAGGGAAAGAGGGGAAGAGAGGGGGGAGAGAGGGGGAGAGAGGTGAGAGAGGAGGAGAGAAAGGGAGGAAGAAAGAGGAAGAGAGAGGGGGAGAGGGGGACACTACCACCAAGGAAACACTCTTTCTGAGAAACTCCAACCCGACTGTAGCCTCCACACTCAATTACCTAATTTCAGCAAATACACAGGACAGAGGAGCATATTAAACGACACCCAGGACAATCATCAAACAACCCAGTTTCTTCTACAACTACATTCTGAAAGATACAAAAAGAAAAGAAAAACTGAAGGAGGAAACCGCAAAGGACACTCTTCAGATCCCACTTCCAAGAACCCAACTGTGAAAAGACCATGCTTCTGAGACAATCCACAGCTGAACACGGGGTGGACGGAGACAGAGAGACGGCAATACATAGATGAGAGGGAGAAAGAGAGAGAGGAGACAATTCTGGCCCCACCTCCAGCCCTCACCCCTATTACCAGTAAATAAAATGGAGAGAAGAGCTCGTTGAACTTTGATGTGCTTATGAATCATCCAGGGCTCCTGTTAAAATCAGATTCCAAGTCGCACATCTCAGGCATGTCCAAGGTCCTGCATTTCTAACAGGCTCCCAGGTGATGCCCACCCTGAGGGACTGTGGCCCACACTTTGTATATACAGTAAGAACTGACAGGTTAAAGATTACGCCAGATCAGGTGACAGTGGGCAAATTATTAAACTCCCCAGAATGTTTTAATAATACTAAGCCATTGTACTTACAGAGCCACTGTAAGTCCTGAATTCAATGCTGTGTTTAAAGCCTGTGGCTGTTATTATTATCACTATTATCATTACCTACCAGTTGCCTTTTTTTCTTCATGGAGCTGGGTTCACCGGCTACTTTAATGCAGTTAGAAGAGGTTTTTTTTCCATTTAAATAGTATTATTTGAGGATTTTTCCACATCATTAAAAATTCCTGATAAACTTCCTATTGTTATTAATAATAATATTGGTAGTAGTAAAATCTGCATAAAGCTTTTAAAGACATACACTACAGGAAAGGACCCAGAATAAAAAGGAAAAGCCTCTTTCCTGCCATCCACAGCCTCTCTCCCCACAGGCTATCACTGTCCGTATTTTTTGTTTTGAATTTTCTGGTGATGACCTTTATAACTCAATAAAATATTGATACAAGATAAAAGTTCCATTATATCTTGTTTAGACTTTGGACAGAACCTAAAGACTATTATGAAGGATACGGCATATGGCATCCAAGCCATTATTTTGAAAACTAGGAAATAAAAGGGGAAAATATCTGTCCTGCATTGCCTACAGAGTCTACCACTGTTTATCCAAAGAGTAGATGAGGCCGAGTTCCCCTAATACACACACCCAGAGGATGAGAGGTGAAGGAAGACAGAAGGAGCCCCTAGTAACTAATGGATTTAGACGTTAAACATCAGGGCAGCCAGCAGCACAAAAGGTGACAGAGTTATGTGCCCCCGGCAGAAAAATGCAGCACCAACCGCAAAGCCATCTTCCAAAACAAACAATCCAGATCTCAGTAAGTCTCCAGACCTGAGCACAGTTTACAAGTAGCGGGGACTTGAGAACATGTTAAATTTAACACCCACTCCAAGACAAGAACTGGGATCCAAAATGCAGGAAACTACTGAACAAATGATCAGACATGCTCAGCAAACAAATGGGAAGGGAGAGAAAATAAGAAAGCGGCGAAGGTTAAAAGAACGTAAGGGACATCCTCACAAGAACACTGGGCGCTCTCGATTCAGATCCTGCTGCAGACACAAAGAGAAAAATGTGGGTAATACGACATTTATGAGTAAATAGGAAATGTGAACACGAGCTGGATTTTAATCATATGAATGAATTATTTCTCAATTTCTGTTGTGATCATATAATATATGTTAGAGCTATGTTATGAAATATTTATAGCTGAAATAACATGATGTGTGGAAATTGCCCCAAACTAGTAGTGGGTGGGAGAAATGAGTGGGAAATAACGTAAGATTGGCCATAAATCAATAACTGTGGAAGCGGGGTGATGGGGGGCTTCTTTTTATGTATGTTTACAATTTTCTGTAAAGTTTTAAAGAAAGTATGTGTATCAATTTAAAAATCAGAGTGGTAAGGGATAGTGTTTATCAAAATACTCTTCTTGTATTTTCCTGTTTGGAATATATACAATTAATAATAAGCAATAAAAAGATCAAACGTAAAAGAAATAATAATAAAAACTAAAAAAATTGGATTGCTTACTATTTCTTCCTCTCCTTTCTTCCAGGTAGCCCCAATTTTTGTATAGTAATAGTATCCTTATTTTTAATTTTTCTTAGGAATGGATTTATGAATTTAAAATTGTATTTAATTTGATACTGGGGTAAAATGCAGAACATGACAAAAGAAATCTATCACAAGGTATAAGGAAACCGCACTGAAGGGGACAGGGAGAAAGGTGTTGACCTAAGTGACTTTGGAAAGAAATTGAGTCTGTAAGACTGAAGGCAAAAGAAATGGTATATAACACTGTACTCTGGTTGGTAACGTTGTTTGCTGTTGGGGTGCAGATGAATGATGCTAACACCGCTATCCGCTATACAGGTGCGCTGGAACTGAACAATGAGGGAAATGAGTGGACGAGGGTAGGAGCCAGTTTGCTTACTGTTTGAGGTCAAGAGCTTCAGATAAGTAAGAGAAGGAGGCTAGAATGACGTTGTATTGACAATGGATTAGACTGAGGACATCAGTGTGAACCCATGTTCTGCCTAACACAAATACAGATGGTTACAAGTAGAAATACCCTAGATGTTTGGAGATAGACTAGTTAATACAAACACAAATATTTCCTTGCTCTGTCAGCTGAGGGGTCCTAGAGGCAACAAACACCAGCACCAATGAACACACAGAGTGCCAAGACCTTGGTTACTAACACCATTCTCAATAAAAGGAAACAGGGCTCCTTGGAGAAATAGCTGATTCTAGGACTGGGGCAGGAAATATGCATGATGAGCCTGGAGTGTCTCATAGTGCCGAAAAGTGGAAAGTTCTCAAAATCAAAACAAAATCATGGGAGTATGTCAATGAATTATTAGAATCAACCCAAAGATCTCCCAATGACCCAAACTGGAACAGTTTGTGCAAAAATAAATAGAATGATGTTGGGTTGTAACTCAAAGTGTAAATAAATATCCACAAGTCTATTGTAACATGAATAAATAATGGGATAGTAAATAAATGGAGAATAGACCGATATCTCATTCAAAAGAATTTCAAATAACTTATATGGATTAGCCGCCCCCGGAGGTGAAGCATTAGGCTATGCTGTAGCGTAGGCAGCAAATAGTCACATCCTCCAAAGAGCACAGTACGGAAAATGTGGAAAAGAGTAAGTTACAGTGGAGAAGCCTCCCAAACACTGCCTCAGCCATGTGATCAAGGTCAACATCAACAGGAAGAAGTCACATCAATAATATATGGTGATGTGTTTATTAAAATTTTATTGACAAATTAAATATATATACAGATGTGTATGCATATATAGTATGTACATAGTTCTGATTCATTAGCTTTATAGCACACTTAACTCATTTTCCTCTAGCATATTTGATTTTTTTTCCTTTTTTCTGTCTCTCTCCTACCACCCCACTTTTTGTTGGTTTTATTGTTTACTGTGTCTTAAGATTTCTTTTTCTCTTTATTTTTTTGTTTGCAGTTTTTGGCCAGGGCAGCTTTGAATCCACCACCCCCAGTATGTGGGGCCGGCTTCCTACTCCTTTGAGCCATAGGTACCACCCTAAGATTTCTAACTATGCATTCTCATGTGTAAACTACACAGTAAGTCCTCACATAATGTCATCAGTAAGTTCTTGGAAACGGCGATGTTAAGAGAAACGCTGTCTGATGCAGCCAGTTTTCCCATAGGCCGACTGATAAACCAGAGATTGTATTTCTAGTCCAAAAAATCACCAAACTTCTAAATAATCATCGGAACTCTCCTAATATTAAACACTGAAACACACATGAGCTATACATACACTTAAGAGAGATTAATATAAAAACAAGTAAGATGCTTGTTTACCCACTTATTCCAGTTCAGGGTTGCAAGTGGCTATCGTCTGTCCTAGTAGCTCAGGGCTTCAGGCAGGAATCACCCTGGATGGGACACCATCCCATCACAGGGCACTCACGCACACATGAGCACACACACACACACTCACCACTCCCACTGGGACAGTACCTACACACCAATTCACCTAACACGCACAGCCTCGGGATATGGAAGGAAGCCACAGTGCCCAGAGAAAACCCAGGCAGACATGAGGACAAGGCACAAACTCTACCCAGATCATGCACTGACCAGAAATTGATTTTTTCTCTCACCTGTCTTACAACAGAACAATGTTATTTGAGGACCTCTTGTACTTATTTCTTTAAAGATTTGTGTATAGATTGGTTATAAGAAAGAAAAACTAAAAATGGCAGTGACAGCATTATCACTGTATAAATATTTAGGTAGAACAACACAGTATGTTTAGAGGGACAGGTAAGCAAACCTGATCTTTTGTCTGTTTCCTAAGTGAAACCAGTCCTTCCATAAAATTCTTTCTAGTTTTTTTTTCCCTTCCTTTACTTGATCTTCTATCTTACACTTTCATATTGTTTATATTCTCTCTTTTTAAATTTTAATGTTCTCTCAGCAATTTGTAATTCATTCAAGGTTCACAGGCAAAAAGTTACTTTTTATGTATCAGAAAACATCTTCGCTTTAATATTAGCTTTGTGAATAGTTTGGCATAGAACTCTCAAGTGAAAATAACTTTCCCTCCCACCTTTGAACAATTGTTTTTTTTTTATTATTTGGAATCTATTTTTACTGAATAGAAATCTTATGGAATCGAAGTGATTCCTTGTGTGTCTGCTATTTTTACCCTTGCCCCTGGGAGCTTTACAGTTTGAGTTTAAAATCGTACTAGGATATAATATCCTGAAATTTAAAAAAAGAAAATAAATTAGGAATGTCTAAGTGAGGATTTGTTCCACTTACATAATTGATCGCTTTCAGTATTCAATGTGTCATTTCAATATGAACATGTGAAAATTTTACTTTATTAAATTTAACCACAGTTACTACCCTTACTGTTCTCTTTTTTTGATATTTTCTTCTTCTAGAAATCCAAATTAGATGAACACTGGGATTATTGGATGAAGGTCTCCTAAGCTTTTCCCTTTTACTGTCTCATTCTTCAACACCTTTGAAGAGTTTCTCAATGTCTTCCCAATCATTAATTCTATCTCTGGCTATTTCCTTTTAAACATTCAGCCCCTTTATAAACATGTTCAGTCTGGCAACACTTTCATTTCCAAAAATACCTGATTATTCTCCTATTGTTTTTATTTTCATGGCAACTTTTTCATATTTTAATAATAAAAGTAGACTTCCCAAATCCCTCTGAAGATGCTAATTCATATTAGTTAAATATTCTTCCTTTTCCTGGATTATCTCCTCTTGCAAACGTTTGGTTTGGTTTATTAAAATTCATTACAGTCTTTTTTGTCCCTTAAATGTCTGATGGTTCCTGGTTCATGCTTATACATGAGAAGCTATTTTGATTAGTGTAGATGTCTTTGAACCACTTTTTCTAATATGAACTTTTGTAGGCTTTTCTATTAAAAACTGAAAAAATGGAATAGTATCTGTTGCTATTCTTGCTTGTTATCACTTAGTTTTACTTCATCTTCAACATTCATGATTTTTCCATTAGCATTGTTTGTTGACCAGCAGAACACCAATGGGAAAATATCATTGAGGAATATAATTAATGGAACTTACATGATTTAGGTATCTTCTTAGACCCATTTTCTTCTTCTCATTCTATTTCTATGTTTCATTCCTTTTCTTTTTTTTGAAAGAATTCTTATAATGTGGTTTTTGGTCTTCCAGATATATACCTAATAAAGGAATTGCAGGATAAAATGGCAGGTCTATTTATTGCAGCTCAATTTATAATTGCCAGGTCATGGAAGAAGCCCAAGTGCCCATCAATCCATGAATGGATCAACAAACTGTGGTATGTGTACACCATGGAATACTATGCAGCCATAAAGAAAGATGGAGAATTTACCTCCTTCATGTTTATATGGATGGAGCTGGAAAATGTTCTTCTTAGCAAAGTATCACAAGAATGGAAGAAAAAGCATCCAATGTACACAGCCCCATTATGAAACTGACTTATAGCTTTCACATGAAAGCTATAACCTAATTATAGCCTAAGAATATGGGGGGGGAGGGCAGGGAAAGGGGTAGGTGGGTACAGGGAGGATGATTGGAGGGATCACCTCTATGGTTTATCTTTCAAGGGTACAAGTGAATCTTTCTAAAAGTAGAATATAAATGTCTTAACACAATAACTAAGAAAATGACATAAAGGCTATGTTAACCAGTTTGATGAAAATATTTCAAATTTTATATGAAAACACCTCACTGTACCCCATGATTGCATTTATGTACGCAGCTAACATTTAATAAAGTAAATAAATAAATAAATAAAAATAAAAAAGAAAGTATTTTTATAAAATAAAATTCCAAGAAAAACTTAGTATCTTTTTCTTTATAGAAAAAAATTTTTATGTATTTTTTTCCTGAAAAAAAATTCCATTCGATATTTTCTGTGTTCATTTATAGCCTATTCATCTTGCCTAGAATTCAGTAGATGTTCAGATCATAACTTTGGCCTTTTCTTTAAATTAGACCTACAATTCATTTAGCATTGCTTCTCCTACCAATATTCCGTTTTCTCTCTCTGAGAGTCCTAGCACGATGTAGACTGGCACCCCTCTAGCACACTTCCCTCCTTTTTCACTCCTTCTCTGTTTCACTCCTTCTGTGCTGCCTTGACTGGAGGAAGAGCTCAGAAACCTAATACAGGGAGGGAGGGAATCCACCAGAGAACATTTCTGTGCTTCATCCCTGCCTTCTTCCTTTAACTCCACTATTTCTGCTCTCATCACAGTCAATCAGTCCGTAACTAACATGGAGTCTGAGCCCCCCGACACTGTTTAAGATCTGCAAAGCTACTCTTTGCCCAAATCCAGCCCCTGGAAGATATTTCAACTGGCTGTGGTCTGTATGTCTTCAAATTCTTAACCATAGGAGAGGAACAGGCGTATTGAACGTTTCTGGGCATGGCAACCAAGGTGAGAAATGAGTGAAATAGCAGAAATATTTGTAAATGTCTCACTTTCACTAACATATTTGAGGGAGGACATGGCAGGGGTCCTTTGCATTTTCACACCTGGCCACTTTACAGGCCTTTTCTCTTTCACATGGTTGTATCCTGTTTTTTCCCACTTTAATCTCCACGCAGTTGGTGATGATTTTCACTATGATTAAAAATAAATTGCAAAAGGCATGGTGGCTCACGCCTGTAATCCTAGCACTCTGGGAGGCTGGGGTGGGTGGATTCCTGAGCTAAAGAGTTTGAGACCAGCCTTAGCAAGAGCAAGACCCTGTCTCTGCTAAAAATAGAAAAACTAGCCAGTTGTTGTGGCAGGTGCCTATAGTCCCAGCTGCTTGGGAGGCTGAAACAAGAGGATCTTTTGAGCCTAAGAGTTTGAGTTTGCTGTGAGCTATGATGACACCATGGCACTCTACTCAGGGCACAAAGTGAGACTCTGTCTCAAAAAAAGAAAAGAATTGCCTAGGAATTGTATATCCAACCAATGAATATATAACTGTGTGGGAAAGTTGCTGTTCCCTCAGGCACAAACTGTATGCATGGGCCATGATACTTGTCATACACTTGACACCAAAAATCCTGTCTATAACAATCATTCCACCTGCTTATGAGATATCAAATACCAAATGAAAACACAGAAACAAAAAAAAAATGGAGCAAACCACTCATAAGATAAAAATGAGAATATGTCAAAGGATTGGCTGGGGAAGGGGTGAGTGGAGCGAGGCATGGGAAGCACAGGGGTCTGAGAGATGCTATGAGTCATCAAAGGAAGATTGGACAACAAGAGACAGAAAGGTAGCAGCAAGAGCCGTGGGTGTTCCTAGTCACCTCTGGATCTTAACAATCGCATTCTATAGGCGACTTCAGAATTGTGCCAAGTAAACAAACAAAATGTGATAAACCCAAATATGTGTATTTCACAAAAAATGCAAAAGGTTTGAGGTCACCATAAAACTTACCCTATTTCATTCACTCTGCATCTTTTTATGTTTTACTTTCTTTAACTTGAAATAAAAGTGTTTGTTAAAAGCCTTCTATTCCCATCTAAATATGACGTGCAGTGTGAGGTGACCGGGCCTGGGTATACAGGTATCTTGATGTCTTAGATGTGATGAGGAAGCAGAGGGAATGTGACCCTTACCCTTCCGTCTTGGATGGATAATTATACTTTAATTAGAACATAATTTTTTGTATTCCCTGAAGGAACATACACTCTGTAGGAACCAAATTGAATGGTAAGTAATAAAGTTGTAATTAAATTGATATTCGGTCGTATCCCTCTGTGAGCTTTGGACACAATGCTTAGGTTTTTCATAATATTTGCTGTAGAGTCCTCATGGGGGCCGCAGGACATTTTGCAATTTACAAGGCAGTTAGTATCATAAAGAGCAACTCATTTAAGCTTTTTGGAAACATCTCAAACTATTGAGCCTTTTGTTGGTAATTAGAATTTTGCTGTAGGTAGCAATTGAATTTTTCAAAGGAAAGACTCATTTGGCAGTGCTCAGGGGACTCTAGGCAACCTAAGTTCATGACCCCAGCACAAGATAAAAAGTCATTTCATCCAGACACACAGATGCCCCCTAAACAATAGCCCTGCCAGACCCAGCAGGCCAAGGCTGAGACAATTTTGAAGAGAAATTAGTTTTCTGTAGGGATCATTTCCTTTCCTCGACTCTCCCTCCCTCTCTAGAACGCAGAGTATCAGATTCTCCCTCTACCAAATTCAAACTCACAAATGTTCCACTATCCATCATGTGTAGCTTAGAGTCATTTAAATGACTTGTGCTGGGGATATTTCTTGCAAGTCCTATTTTTAAAGCCAGTGTGCAGAGAGCCTTCCCTCCACCCTACTAAGTAGGTCATGTGCACTCTGACCACATTAGCCTAGACTGGAAGAGCCAGAACTAGAAGTTCTCAGAATAATAAAGCCACATCACAGCCCTGTCTTTTCATGGCTAGCTATATGTATATTCCACAACAAAGGCAGGGAAGCACAAAGAAATAATTTTGCATTTGTACTATTTTCCACATATTAAAAATATCATCAGATCCTAAATAAGACCTCTTTTTTTTTTTTTTTTGAGACAGAGCCTCAAGCTGTCCCCCTGGGTAGAGTGCCGTGGCATTACAGCTCACAGCAGCCTCCAACTCCTGGGCTCAAGCGAGTCTCCTGCCTCCGCCTCCCAAGGAGCTGGGACCACAGGCGCCCGGCTATTTTTTGGTTACAGCCGTCGTTGTTTTTGGCGGTTCTGGGCTGGGGATTCGAACCCACCACCTTAGGTGTACGTGGCTGGTGCCTTAGCCAGTTGAGCTATAGGCGCCAAGCCTAAGACCTCTTTTTTAAGACAAGAAAAAAAACCTATGTTATTTAAAGAAAGCACACATGAAGATAGGTCTACACATTGTAGACTATGTGATCAGTCAGTGATTACCCCCAATTTAGTTATCTATTGCTGTAAAACCAAGCTCTTCAAAATTGAGTGGCTTAAAACAACATGTTCATCATCTCATAGTTTCTGTGGGTCAAAAACCCAGCAATGACTCTGGTCTGACTTTGGGCTCCTCACAGAGCTGCAACCGAGTTGTGAGTCAGGGCTGTGATTACCTCCAGTTCTGTTTCTAATGGCTATCGGCTAAAAGCCTCAGTCCTTTGTCAGGGGCACAGAGGAGGTATCTTTCCTCAGGACAGTCACACCTGGCACCCTGGGCTCATTCATCATGTAAGCAAGTGAACAGAACCCAAGGGAGTGACAGAGACAGCTGAGAGCCTTCTGTACCTGCTATTGGACTCAACTTCCCATATTCTCTTTGTTAGAACTGAGCCACTGAGTCCCATCCTGCCTTAAGGGAGGGGACCACCCAGGGGAGAACACCAGGAGGTGGGGGTCATGAGGAGTCAATTTAGAGGCTGCCAATTGGAGCTTAGCCTATAGGCAAACAGGCACATGGTGAAGAGACAAAATGCTCAAATGGAGCATCTTGTTCTGTTTTGGTGCTATAACAGAATACGTAAGACTGGGTAATTTATAACAAACAGCCACCATTTTCCAGGCTGGGAAGTCCCAGGTGGAGGGGCAGAAGGCAGAGGGGTGAGGACCAAACTTGCCCTCTTAGAAGGTCACCAATCCTACTGTTAGAGTGGAGCCCTCATGGTCTAATCATCTCTGAAGGGTCCTGTCTCTTAATGCGTGTACTGTTATAATGGCAATTAAATCTCAACTTGAATTCTGGAGGGGGACATACATTCACACCATAGAATTGAGTAAATGCTTCTCTAGATTATGTTCATGTCCCATCATCAGCATCAGACTCAATCAAATACAGAACTAACTTCTTTCTTTTTTATTCCTAATAAGAGATAACAATGCTCTTTAAGTCACTTAATGCTAAAAGCAGTCGTAAACATAGATAAAACATCTCAATAGTATGATACAAAGCATATGTTTGCTAAAAGTATTTGACTTTTAAGAAATACAACTTCTATCATAAAATAAAATATACCAGCTGACCAAAGACCTCTATGAAAGATAGGCCAGCTCAGATTTTAATGAGTGACTGATAAAGAAAAATAAAAATTGAAAATATATGTGCATGTCTTCTATGTTTGAAAGAATATACACCAAATTGCAGAGGACTGAAGAGTGGAATTGGAGGACATTGGCGGCAAAGTCTTCCATACTGTGATAATTTGTAATGGTGTGTCTTACTTTCATGACTTAAATGCATCTTTACTAAAGGGCAACCCATACTAGCAGGTATAACCCCTACTTCTTTATTCATATAAACTATTTATTAACTATTATTTAGCTATGAATTCAGTAAGACTTTGTACCAGTTGTGCACCATGATACCGAGGATATTGGGTTAGATACTAAATGAAGACATGACTTCTGCCCCAGGCAGCATTCACATAGATTATTCCAGTCTGTATTGGGCTCTGATTTGGAATTGGGTTGTGTTTCCAATGACTGTACCTCATAAACGCCAGTCAAGTGAGAGGCCCTTCAGGTACTGGAAACCTGATTCCTGAACATCAAACCTATTTGCATTTCCTCATGTGTCATCTTGGAAGTTGTTCTGATTACCACGTCCACCCCCTTTTTATTTCACTGTCTTTCTGGTCCACAGAGAAAGATGGCTCTGTGTACTTTCCTCAATCAGTATGGTTCAGCATTTACTAAAATGGATTTCTGTAGGATGTGTTTGTTAAATGTCAAAAGTGAAGTGATCAGTGGTCACATATTTGAGCATCACTGACAGGTGAAGATCACCAGTGGCCTAGGGTAGTGGGACGCTGAGTAGCACTAAGAATGTCTCTAGGGGCTCGGCGCCTGTGGCTCAAGCGGCTAAGGCACCAGCCACATACACCTAAGGTGGCAGGTTCGAATCCCCAGCCCGGGCCCACCAAACAACAATGATGGCTGCAACCAAAAAATGGCCAGGCATTGTGGCGGGCGCCTGTAGTCCCAGCTACTTGGGAAGCTGAGGCAGGAGACTCGCTTGAGCCCAGGAGTTGGAGGTTGCTGTGAGTGTGATGCCATGGCACTCTACCCAGGGGGATAGCTTGAGGCTCCATCTCAAAAAAAAAAAAGAATGTCTCTAGGAACCGGCAAAGCCTGACCTCCAGACCTCTGATCCACAGAAGCGTCATCTCTTAGAGCAGCAGTCCTCAACCTTTTTGGCACCAGGGACTAGTTTCATGGAAGAAAAATTTTCTACGGACCTGGAGGTGAGGGGAATGGTTTCAGGATGACTCAAGTGCATTTCACTTATTATGCACTTTATTTCTATTGTTATTGCATTGTAATATATAATGAAATAATTTCACACTTCCCCATAATGCAGAATCAGTGGGAGCCCTGAGCTTGTTTTCCTGAAACCAGACATAATGCTCCACGGTACCCAAACAGGAAATGTAACTATAGTCAAATGCTTAGCAGTGATTTATGCAGAAATTCTTCTTAGAATTTCTATTTCCCACATTCGTAGAACACTTTCTCTTTTCCTAGTCTAAGCAGTAACTCCTCATTGTTATTTAACATTCACTCTGGGTTTTTGCTAAGCCATTAAAACAGCCCCACAGAACAACAAAGCAAAGAGCACAGATGGGGAAGGACTGAGGGAGCCCCTGCGATGGCCCTGTTTGCCCGGCACCCACACACTCCCGACAGAGGTACACGTGCCCATCACTGCAGGGCGGCAGGACACAGTAGCGCCCTCTCACTCAGAGGTTTCAGATACCTCCAGAGGCTTAGGGTTGCCCTATGCTGCACCACGACACAAGGTGCTTGCTCGTCCTGAGACCAACAACTCCTCCCTTCCTGTTCCTGTACAGTATCAGATCAAACATATTTTCTTGTCCTTGTGCTAAACTTTTCTGGTACAAAGACACTTTCCCAGTTCTGTGCCAAACAATACTGAGATCAGGCAAAAATAACACAGCTACTTGCTCCAAGACATGCTTGCTGGAAAGATAAAATGGTGAACCAAGTCTGAACACATAGTTGACCAGCAGTTATAAGCAGAAAACACACATAGTTGACCAGCAGATTTAAGTAGAATATCCACGTTGCTGATAACTCCTGGCTGGTCAGCAATATGTTAAAACAGCTTACTTCAAGACCAGTGTCTTACATCATCAATCCTTTCTTCCATACCCTTACTAAGCATGCCAACTCAAGTTATGAGTCATAACTCTGCCCAGTCCCAACCAATTTTCCCTTTGAAAATACTGACTTTAAGTCACTCAGTCAAGTCCTATAAAACTCTTCCCTTACTTCTTTCAGAGACACTGTGACTCCCATACAGCAACTAATTGCTTGATCAATGAGAATTTTGAGAGTGATCTGTTTGGGAGAATGGACAGCTGACATCTGGGCATTGTGAACCCTATCATCAAGACAACATCATACACATAGGTGAGGCTCACTTTGTTTAATGGATTGACATAGTAAAATGACCTTGAAATTGGCCATTACCATGACCTGAGTGACCATACCCTACCAAGACATGGAAATCTTAGCCTCTAATTGAGCAACATCTAGAAAAGGGTAAGTCTTTTAAGTGCACTGGGCTCTCAGTGGGTACTAGAGATGGGCAGCCCTCATTCATCCCAGGCCAGCCTGCCCTATGCAGCCACTTGGCACTATCTTCCCTATGTCAGACACAGGAGGAGAGACTCAGAACACTTCACCTAGCCTCTTCAGTTTCAGCAGAATGCTCTTCATAGGAAAAGGTAAAATTGGAGAATAATTTATATATCAGTATCTTCAATAAGGAAAAACAAAAAGCTGCTTCTAGTAACTTAGTCAAGGCGTGAATGTGTGCATGGCTGCATGTGTGCATATGTGCATGGTTTTGTGTGTCTACATGTACAGAGGGAAAAGCCAACAACAATCTAAATTCACCAAGGTTTTCTGAAGTTACCAAAAGGGAAAAGGGGACAGTTTAATGACCACTGAAGTGATATAGTAGAGTGATTACGGCAAGACCATGTCTTGCTTTGACCAGTATATAATTTGCTGTGTTGAAATCATAAATATGTTGTCTTTCTCATATCAGGCAACATGAACATGAACTTGGAAACCTAACAGTGAAAGAGAATAATTTAAAACAGTCATGATTTATTGATCACCTGACATACACCACAAAACTTACAAGTATTATCATAGGTCCTCTAAACCAGTGCTTCTCAGAATTTAATGTGCTTAAGAATTCCTGGGGATCATGCTAAAAGGCAGTTTCTGACCCAATAGGCCTGTACTGGGGCCCAGGAGATTTTTGTGGGGACAAAATTCTTATGCTCATTGTCATGGGTGCACATGAACCTACACATGTGTTCAAATTCATAGGACTACATGCCAGAAATATAAGTCACTATATGATACTTTCTAGAAGTAAAATTCAAAGTCATATACATAGAAAGTATCAAAATCTCCTAAACTAAGGCCCTGAAAATAATGGCCACAAAGTGTGGGTGTCCTAATCCCATGGCTATTTTCATGTTTAGTCTGATAAAAATATTTTCTTATTTCTTCCTTTAAGTATTTTCTCAAATTGGAAAACTCATTTGCCAACCATGATAGGCTGAATAATGGCCCCAAAGTGTGCATGTCCTAATCCCCAATCCCTGGACTCTGTGAATACGTTAGTTCATGTAATACATCTTCCCAAAATATGTATCATAAATCTAGCCATGAGAAACAATCCAAATTGCAAGATAGTCTACCAAACAACTGGGCCAGTCTGTGCAAACCTATCAGTACTATGAGACTGGTGGGGGGGGGGGGACCCACAAAGGCTGGGAACTGCTTAGATTTAGAAGACTGAATATGGTGACATGATAACTATATGTGATGTGGGATCCTTGATTAGGTCTCATATTGAGAGGAAAAGCAGAGTATAATTGGAGAAATCTGTATATGAACTCTGTTAAGTAAAATTATGCATCAACGTTTAATTACCCGAGTGTGGTCAGTTCATTGTTTACATAGGAGAACATGACTGTTCTTCAACTCATGCTGAAATATTTAGGAGCAACATGGTGACATCTCCAAGTCACCTATGGATGGAGAGACAGAAACAGGGCAGGACATGGATCCAGGTGAAGCGCACTTGGGGGTGCATCAGACTCTTCTTGCAACTAATTAGAACGCTTTAAATGTTTCAAAATAAAACGTTGATGCATTCATTTCCTACAGCTGCTGGAACAAACCACCACAAACTTAGTGGCTCAGATGCACACATTTATTACCTTACAGTTCAGGAGGTGAGCAGTCTGAAATGGGTTTTATGGCTAAAGCATTGACAGAGCCTCCTGGAGGTGCTAGGGGAGGAGGTCTGTTCTCTTGCCTGTTCCAGCTCCTCCAGGCGGCTGACTCATGGTCCCTTCCTCATCTCATCTCCAGTTTATCTCCCTCTTCTAGGAACCCTGTGTTTAATCTGGATCCAACTGGATAATCCAAGAAAATCTCCCCATCTTAACATCTTAACTTAATCACACCTGAAAATTCCCTTTTACCGTGTGAACTAACATATTCACAGAGTCCAGGGATTGGAGATTAGGACATGCACACTTTGGGGTCATTATTCAGCCTATCATGGTTGGCAAATGAATTTTCCAACCTGAGAAAATACTTAAAGGAAGAAGTAAGAAAATATTTTTAACCGAGTAAACATGAAAATATAAAAATGTAAAATTTGTGCGATGTAGCAAGAGGAGAGCTTAGAGGGAAACTTAGAAAAGCAATTACGTTAGAAAAACAGGGAAGTAGCAAATCAGTACCAAGCTCAGAACAAACAGCGAGAACACAACAAACGCCCATAAAGCAGAAAGGAATTCATCAAGATAAAAGCAGAAATCAATGAAACTGAAATCCAGAAAGAAGAAAAATTAATTAAACTAAAAGTTGATATTTACAAATATAAAGTTGATAAATCCTCTGGAAAAGCTGGTAAGTGAGAGAGAGGAGATGACAGAGAGAGTGAAGGATAGAGAGATAGACAGAGAGAGAGAGATGAGAGAGAGAGAGAGAGGACACAAATCACCAATATAAAAAAGAAAGCGTGCAGATCACTACAGACCCCATAGACATTCAAAGGATAGTAAACGAACACTATCAACAACTCTGCAGATATAAATTCAACTCAGTTAAAATGGACCAATTGCTCAACATCCGCAAATACCAAAACTTAGCCAAGATGCAAAAAAAGTTTTGTCTAGCGGTGATGTGCAAAGTGGACTGAAGGAATGAAAATGCCTGGTACCAAGAGGCAGGAGCCTGCCCTACAGTGAGAAGGGAATTACCACCAAGCAACTCAGTGCACATCCCTGCCCACCAAGGTACCACCAACAAATACTTATGAACGTGGATTCGAGGTGTGGTCCTGAGACAGCAAGGAGAAAATTAGTTTCCGAAATAAAATTTTTTTTTTAGTTTTTTCTTCTTTGTTGCAGGGGCCAGGCTTGAATCTGCCACCCCCAGAATATGGGGCCAGCGCCCTCCTCCTTGAGCCACAGGCACCACCCTCTTTGTTGCAGCTTTTTAAACTGGCTATCACCTGCTAGAGGCCTGGGAGAAGTCCAATACCAGGGATACTTAAAAACATGATTCTTAAGTTAGTAAATTCCCCCATTCGAGAAAGTAACTTTTTTTATGCTAAAACAGAGTAGGTCATTTGGGGCCAGTATAGAATACAGAACAAATTTTTTAACTTCTGAGACAGTACTTACAATAAAATTTATTATAATAGATAGTGAAAGCATGTCATTTTAATTAACAAAATAAATTAATTTCCAAAGATGTCAAATATACAAGGAGGTAAAAAATGAATTTACCATTTCCCCAAGTCAAATGTGAACTATTTTGGTTTATTCTCATTTCAGCATTTAGGATAAATAGGTACTATTTTATCTTAATAGGAATAATAGTGTTAGTCTCATGTCTCTTTGGTTTTTGGAATTATAGGCTGTGATCCTTAGGAAATTTTGCTTCTATCTCTAACATTCTTAGCAAGTTAGTGAATTCATTTTCTATATCTTTAGCCAGATTATCACCCAGAATATTTCAGAGAGGTACACCCTCCCCTGGTGTTGAATGAGAGCACCGACATCTTTGGAAAATCCTCACACCGTGAAACAGCCCTCCCTGCCTCAACACAGTCTGCAACTTAGCACCAAACTGTGTTGTCACCTTCACCAGAGTGCGCTGACTGCCATTTGGACAAAATGAAGGTTAGAAATATTTCAGAAGGTTTAAAGTACATCACACTCGATCACAAACTATTTACAATTATTTGAATCCTAGATGTTCTAATTTTAATGTATACCAGGCAACATCAGGACACATTTTCACTCCGTTTTTAAACCTGAGTCCTTTGGACAGGGTTAATGGATCACCAGTAGTTTTGTAACAGTGACTGATTGACATTTGGATACCTATGAAATTTCCTATTGCAATTTTAAGATTTTATTTGCAGGTGATAGTCAAAGTGCTCTAAAACATTATCTCTTTTGCATCTTAAAAGGACACACATTTGAGGCTTCTCACACATCTTAATGGAAAAATAGCCCCAAATGAGCAGCAGCAATTGGATTATTTAACTACAAATCGCTTTTAACTATCTTTTATTTTGAAATAATTATAGATTCATGGGAAGTTGCAGAGAAATGGCCTGAGGCATCCTGAACACCCTTCACCCAACCTTTCACAATGATCGTACCGTATCAAAGCCAGGAGGCTGACCTTGCTACAACCCTGAGAGTTTGTTGGGATTCCACGAGGCGCAGGTACACCGTGCAGGCAAGTGTCTGTGCAGCTCTGAGCAATGTTATCACATGTGTGGATTACTGTATCTGCCGCCACAGACAAGACACTCAACTTGATAACACACCCACCCCAACATCTGGAAACCACAGACGTGCTCTGCACGTCCTTAGTTACGTCACAAAGGTTATGTAATAAGAATCATTTGATTTTGGCTTTTGTTGCTCACTGTGATTTCCCTGGGGTCCATCTGAGCTGCTGTGTGCCCTGGCCGCCTGTTTCTTTTGATTGCTGAGCGGTATTCTACGGCATGCATGTGCTGCAGTCTGTCTCACTATTCACCCACTGAAGGACATTCGGGTAATTTTCAGTTTGGGGCTGTTCCACACAGGGGCCGTTTTGTATGTTTGTGTACAAGTGTTTGCATGAAAATAAGTTCCCAGTTCCCTGTGATAAATGCCCAGGAGTGCAACTGCTGTTTCTTAGATCAGGTCCATGTCATATTCTTTTACTGAGAAAAAAAAAAGGTGCTTATATGTTGCTGAACCAGATTGTCACAAAGCGATTTCTGTGGAGCCGTATAAACTCAGAGAAAAGTCGACAAAGAAATGTCTTTGTGCACCATGCCAGTGGGTACCTGAGCATGCAGTACGGGCTGCTCACCTGTGTCCATAGCCTTTTCGGGGAGGGCCTTCCCCTTCCTTTCTAATAAGGTCTCTAGTGTTGTGGGGAGGCAGGAAAAAACACCAAGAGAGGAAAGAGCTTTCTTCATCTTAAAATAGGGATTGTTGTGAATGTGCTTTCAGAAATGAGGCTGAGTGACCCATCCGTTCCAGACAGCCAGGCGTAAGTGGGATCTTTCTGGGTTGTGTGAGCCGGCCGGGCTTTATGCCTGCAGGTGGGCTCAGGTCTGAGGAGGCTTCGTTACTTCATGAACACATAGGGTCACATGGGTTTCCTCTCCCCAAAATGAGCCAGAACTACCATTTAGCTCTTATTTAAAAAAAAGTCTGGAAACAAAGTTGTGATGAGTACCTGTCTTTTTAATCTGGGCATCATCAGTGCTCAGGGGGGAGCTGTGTTTGCAGGTCTGTTGCCCAGAAACTATGGGCATTCTTGATCGCCCCTTCCTTCCTCTCTTCTCCTTGTTTTCTATTTTTAGTAAAGACTGTCGCTGTTTTGCTCAGGCTGGCCTTGAACTCCCGAGCTCAGGCAATCCACCCACCTTGACGTCCCAGAGTGCTAGGATTACAGGCATGAGCCATGGCACCCAGCACATTCTTGATCTCTAAACCCCGGTCATGCCTCAGAGCCATGTCTACCAGCACCCAGCTCTGTCCCCTCTGATCGGAGGAGCCAGGTTGGTGTGTTACCTTCCTAACACATACATCATCTGCTTTCACCTGCACCTTAATTGCATGGAGCATGAACTAGCAGCCCATAGGCATCCCATTTGTTATCCAGAGCCACAGAATTCGGTGAAGGGAAGATTCAAATTTCACAAACAACCCTTCACTATTTTCTTAAGGTTCCTATGTCACCTACATGTTACTGTTTTTCTATTTTTTTTAATCAACTACTTACATCTTAGAAATAGAAAGCGTAAATACTCATATTCACCCTGAGTGATTAGTCATATTCATCCTGAGTGATGTAAAAAGAAAAACGCATTTTCTATAAAACTTAAGAGTTCTTCACTTGACATGGAAACTTCCTAACTACAATAGCGTAAGCCTGCCTTTCACCTTTGCTGTCAACTATTTCTCAAGAAACAAATTGATTCTTACCACATGCATTGACTACAGCGCATAGAAACTATCTGACTAGGGAATGCCTGGTGGGACGCTCCTGGTGGTGTCAGTTCACTTGTTATCCTTCCCACTGGTGCACCTGTTCACTCACTCTCCCGCAGCAGTGGGGCCGTGTGTGAGGGGTGGGAGCGCTATTCCTAAAGTTGCTGGTGTTTACACAGCTTGCAGAGAAACTGTCTACAAAGATAAGCTATCACTAGCATGCTTCTCATTTTTTAATCAAGTTTCCATTTCTCTGGACTTCATCTCTGAACGGTTTCCAGTTCTCGTCTTTGTTTCTTTTTATTATGAGGAGTGGAAGAGAAATAAACACAAGTATTGTCAGATTTTGCCAAGGTTTCCATGGCTGCTAACTGCATTCATGTTTGCCTCTTGATACTGAGTAATACAGCAGATATTATGTACATAATTTCAAATATGATCTAATTACACTTCCCTATAGAACTAGTCAACATGGAGACTAAATGTGTCTCTTTTCCTTTGGATAAGCTAGAATTCCTTTTCTTAAACATAGTCCCACCTTCCTTCCACCAATCTCCATGGCAACGAGTTCCCAGGTCTAGAATTCACCCCGCCCTCGGATGCTGCTCCAGCATTGGCCTCACGCACCCTGGAACCGCGTTAAAACCACCTACCTCACTTTTCCCGCCTTAGCTGGAAAAGCTAAGTGCTTTTATTATTGGAGAATTAAAATATCTTTCCTCTATCTGCCTCAGAGAAACACTCCTGCTTCCAAAATATTGCTCAGCAAGACCACCTGCCCCTGGCTCCTCTGATAAGACTTTGACCCTATGAATTATCTAAATCCACAGCCAGATGGATGTTGCATGAAACTGAACACAGGGTAGACTAAGCCAGAAGGAAGCCGGTTCCCAGACACACTCCGCCCCCGATGGGACGTGGTCTTGTTTCCTGCGCTCAGTCTACGGGTTTGCACCCTCTTTTGTGAGTATTCTCAGTTATACTGTGAGGATAGAATGTGCCAATAGAAAGATCAACCCCCAGTTCCCCAGTGTATTTTCACTGCCTTTTTGTTGCGACCTCTAGCCCAGCTGGAATTCTGGACTGATGGGTGATCATTAGTGCTGTTAATCAGCTATTAACCAACTGTTAATCACCTGTTCCCCTTCACTGGCTCCCTCCCTCAGGGAACCAGCTAGAACCCCATTCCCTAGCTCCCCTGGGGTCAGGTGAAGACATTTGACTAACTCTGGCCAATGAGCGGTGGGCAGAAATACTGGGTGGTACTTTCATTCCAAGGAATAAAGGCTGTGCTGACGGGGAGATCCTGTCAGAAGGAGCACCTCAGCCAGGGGAGAGGGGAGAGCAGGGCCAGCAATACCCCTGCACTGGTTAAGGGACTGAAATTTGGGGTCGGTCTGTTATCACCATGAAACACAGCCTATCCTGGCTAACCCAACCAGGAAGTCCCCAACTATTTTCAAACTTATTTTTATAACTACTTTCTGACACTAGTCAAAGAGTCGGTTTCACTCACTGAGTAGAGAAAGTGCCAGAAGAGGAAATTCACACAGGTCGCATTCAAGATTGAGAGCAACTCTACACCCAGGTACCTGAGGAAGGTGGTCAGGGCCCAAACGACAATGCCCGTGTCCCTCAGCTATGTCCTCTCTCTTCCTGGTAGATGAGAGGGAACGTCCTGTCAGAACCAGAGTAGGAGCTATTCAACCACCCCGCAGGCACAGAGAACCCCATCTACACTCCCCCTGCCTTCCCTCCCCCTGCTTCTCAGTGAGACCCCCACCCCACCTAGGATGTCAGGATGCTCTGTGGCCACCAGTTTCTCAAGGAATTCAAGTGAAGAAATTCTGGCCTTAACTTATGTCGCAAAATAATAAAAATGCACTTTCACCAAGAGACTAGTAAACTCACGACTGCCTCCCACAGGGTCAGGTTTCCCAGCACAGCGAGCTCTCCTGCGCCCTCCTCAGCCTTTGCTCTAGATGAGAGGATAGGCCTTTTTCCCTTCTCATCTCACTTTCTGCAGCACTCTGCTCATACTTCACACTCAGAAATGATGATGAGCCAAGGCCAAGGGCAATGAGATGCCCTGATAGAGCTGCTTCATTCTCTTAAAAACACGAGAGACACATGTATGCGCCTGGAAAGACCCACCACCACTCCCCCTCTTTCACACCTGTTCTTGGTAGCTGATGAGGCTTACCTGAGATTCTAACCAAAACAATAGACAAAATTTTACTTTATTCCCAGTACCTAGGGGCAAAATTAGGTGGGGAAATGGAGGGGGAACTAGAGGGAAAGGACCTTCAGAAAGGCTGGAGGATCACACTCTGCTTTGGACCTTGACTCTTGTCTATGGTATCCTTGGAATCAAAGGGAACTAACTTTATTTATCATTAGTGAGAATAGGAATGGAGCCAAGTGGCATTTGATGTGCTGTGAGTTTTGCAACCACTCACAGAGAGAAACACGCTGGGGAAACTGAGCCAGCTCGCAGCATAATTCACTGTGTCCATAAACAATTGCAGAACTGAAGCCATCAGAGCCGTGTTCAACTGAGCGCAGCCATGGAGGGCAAAAATATCTGTTTCCCATTACATTAATTACGATAATTTGATATGAATTGATTAAGTCATTGTATCTGAAAGTGCTACAGAATTTTAGAGTCGCATAAAAAAATTCTTAATTGCATTAAAAAATTCAGTGAAGCTCTGTGTTTGTATAAATTAATATCAAAATACATATAGTGGAGCCACCACCCAGGGGTTCACAATCTCTTTCCTTTCAAAGGTATCCATTCATTACTCAAGGTACAGAAGTGTGGTTTTACAGGGAGGAATTGAGGCCGGGGGAAAGAGAGTAAAGGGGTGAAGTTCAGAGACTATTCGCCTTCTGTGGGGAGTGTAGGGGCCTCTTTAAGAGTTGAGGGAGACATTCTGATGAAGACAGAAACAGAGTCAGGCTGGGAAACAAGGACATTTTCTATGACACCACCTCCTTTAGTCACCGCTGCTGTTTGACAGAACAGACACACAAAGCACACAGCTGTGTCAAGTGATGAAGGGACAGGGCAGTGGCATCCCCTTCTCCTTTCCTACTCCAATACCAACGTCACTGAGCCCAGCACTGTGCCCAGTTCTGTAGGTGATACTATCTCTTCACCCAGGTGAGGCAGCTGGGTGAGACAGAGCTGGGTAGGGCTTCCATAAAGCTCCTGTAGAGGGGGCTGGCCCAACAGGCATGTTCCTCCCTCCCCTCCCCAGGCCCCGTTGCCTTTCCTTCTGCCCTGCTGCCTGGAAGACAGCACAGCAGTTGGGCTGCATCAGCCATCTGCAAGTGACCTCCATGGAAGGGCCTATAGGAATCCCAAGGCCCCCGGAAGGGCTTCCAGCTGACTTCCTTATCATCCAAGAGGAAAACTTATTCAAACCATTGACATCAGGGGTTTCTATCAGATCCAACAGAACAGAAGCCTGCAGGAGGGTGTCCCCTGCCCAGCCCACCCTCTGCTACATCATGGAGAGGGTGGGACCCACCATGAGGACCCCAGCAAGAGGCAAGGTGGCAAGCGCCACCACACTGGCTCTGAGGCTCAAGGCAGAGAACTGTTCACCTCAGGAAGGGCCACCAGGGTCTGCATCAGGAAAAGGGAGCAGGAACCTGCTGCAAACATCTTCTCCAAGAACTCAGAAGGGAAGGGAAAGATAAAAATGGTTAGTTTGAATTACCCATATTTAGCACTAGTTTGAGTTATATGTGAATAAAAGCAGCAGAGGATTCTATTATAAAACAGAGTGTGAACGGAAGCCACAAAAATGTAACCTAAAGAAGAAAAAATTATAGCTAAGTAATTCTAAGTCACATATTTTAATTTCATTCTCACTGATTAGTAGAAAGCATGGCCTTACCATCAGAATGATAAAGATATAAAGAAGTAGGGTTGGGGTCAGACATCAGATAGGGTGTTGGGTACTGTCTCATGTACTATTGACAACACCACGCCAAGTCTTTTACCTATTCGTGGTCTCATTTAATACTAAAAAAATTCCCATAATTCCCAGTTTCCAGCTGAGAAAATTGAGATATGGATCTGCCCCAGTCACAGCTCTTGATAGGTTTGGTTTTTTCTTTGTTTTTTTTTTTTTTTTTTGTTGTTGTTGTTTGTTTGTTTGTTTTGTTTGTTTTGTTTGAAACACAGTCTCACTATGTCACCCTCAGGAGAGTGCTGTACAGTCACAGCTCACAGCAACCTCAAATTCTTGGGCTTAAGCGATTCTCTTGCCTCAGCCTTCCCAGTAGCTGGGAATATAAGCACCTACCACAATGCCCAGCTAGTTTTTCCTTTCTTTTTTTTTTTTTTTTAGTAGAGAGGTGGGTCTTTCTCTTACTCAGGCTGGTCTCGAACTCCTAAATTCCAGGGATCCCCCTGCCTCGCCTCCCAGAGTGCTAGGATTATAAGTGTGAGCCACTGCACCCTGCCAGTTCTTGACTGCTTTGATGTTGTCATTTTTTTGTTAGTCACCACTATACCAATGAGGAGACATTGTTTTTTCTATCTCCTAGAAAAGCTACCCCATTAACAGCAGAAACAAACATCCCCACTCTAAAAACACTACAAAACTTTTTACTTTAAATGTAGGAGTAAAAATCTCAATTAAGAGAAGTCATCAATTAATCGAGTGTTCCGGGTAATTTAATTTCCTGGTTTAATTGAACACTAATTAGAAAAACTTTTCCATTAAAACACATTGTTTCCAAGTACATAAAATACACTTTCTTGCCTTAGTGAACCTGATTTAAATTTTCTTTGATAATTAAGTCACTGACAGAGTCTGAAGGTGACTATTTCCTACAATCACCATCAAATAGCACACAGGCTACTCTGTGCTCTATCAGACTGTTAGGTTTTTTCCAATCTTCTGCTAATTAAGGCTGCAAAGAACATCTCTGGGCATAAGATTATTTCTTTTATATTTGACATTAGTTTCAGATATGCCTAAAGTGGAATGTGGGGCCAATTAGGTTGTAAAATATTTTAATTTTTTAATGCTTTTAAAAAATATTTCCAAAATGCTTCACACATTTTTCGCCACGCTGCTGCCCAGGCTATAATTTTTTAAAGCTCGTCAAGTGTAATTCCTAATAATGAATTTAGCAAGAAACTGGTAACCAGGTTGGGAGACCAGCAAAGAACGTTCTTGTGAGAGGAGAATGAAGACAGACAGATGACAGTGAAACAAGAGAGTAAGGACATAGAGAAAGACAGAGGCTCAGAGGGGGAAAGAAAAAGCACTCTCCACCCATGGAAAGCAGCCGTGTGCTGGCACATGCTTAACAACTGGCTCTCCAGGCCAGGGGGTTGACAAAGGGGAGGAAACCCTGATTTGTAGCATTTGCCAAGCTAGAAATATTCACGGTTGGCCCATTTTAAGTCACTGAATGCAGAGTTGAAAAAAATTGGTACAATCAGCTCTTATGACCCACCAGGACACAGGGGGAAGGGATGACTGGGAAGGGCAGTGAGGATGAGCATCCTTGGGTGTGGGTGTTCCACCACCATCGTCCACACCTGAACCCCTAAACAGAGCACAGGGGATATGGATACCCTGTCTGGTCAAGAGAAAAACACTCCCTTTGACCATGATACAACGGAACAGACCTTATAGGGAAATCCATGGTTGTGGTGGTTGGAGGAAGCAGTGCCCCTAGGAATCACCGTGTCCCTCAATCTTCTCGCAGGATCATCAGATTTCATTGCATAGTCTACCAAACTAGAAAACCGTAACTCAAAGGAATAATGTCTCACTATGAACAACAGTCAGTGACTGATTATTCTGGCAGATAGTTCGGGGCACTAAGATTGAAAATCGACCCAGAAGGAGGGAAGTGGACCCTATTTTTGGTTCTTTAATAGATGTTGGACTAAGAGGACAAGATATCAGAATGCCCGAGGTTAAAATGTCAACAGAGATATCACAGCAAATGAATTCTTAAACTAGTCACTTATTTCATTTGGCTTTAGAAAGTGTTTCTTCATGTTCTTTTTTTAACACTTGGATACGGTTTTAAATTATTCATATGATGACATTGCTCTGTTACTCTGACAAATTTAGAAAATCATAAAATATTGAGAAAATGTTGATTATTAAGCCATTTTACCTTTTCATGGAATCTTGGTGTCTTATCCATGACAGAGATTGCCAGTATGTTAACAATGTCTTTTATTTTTTGTATTTTTTCTGCTTTGACATTGGGCCTTGCTGACCCTGGGAGGGACTTCCCCTCTCAGGATCAGCCAATTCCTAGCACTAGTCCACGATTCCCTGGTAAGCACATCTTTCAAGGCTAACCAATGGATCCAGTACCAACCTCCACCCCACATCCTCTGTCAGGCTGTCACACTCCGGGCCACTGCCCTAATCACCACAGGGCCAGGTACCAGACAACCAGATATAACCCTCATATCCCAGAGCCCACTGAAATTATTCAAGCCAGCCAGTTCTAAACCTGCTTACCACACCACGCCTTTCCTGTGGAAACCACTATCAAGCCTCTGTCCATGTTTGCCCATTGTCTCTGCCTCCTGACAGACCCAGTGTGGGCTGCATGCCCCTCCTCTTAGGAACTACGAGTGACAGACTTACCTGTCAAAGAGAGTCATCTCCTGATCTGTTGGTTTCACCATAACTGAACTATCATAAAAATCTACATTGGAAGATAGCCAGTGCCTCTCAATACCTATTTCCCCTTCTTACTTATAAACCCCTGACTTCTGGATGAGCACTCTGCCCTCTTGATAAAAGACTTGACCTTTTCCAAGTCTTTCCACCCACTAGCCACGGCCATGTGAACAGGGTCTGCTCAGTGCTCACAGAAGTGCTGTGTGTCCCTCCTCCAGCTGCCACCCTGCAAAGCACTCGATGGCTGGATGGCTGGGGCTCCAGCAGACATCATGGGCCATTAGGATGTGTCTTACACCCACATCCTAGAATTATGTAGGATGGGGAGCTGAATCATCTAATTAATCTGGATAGCTCATGATTTCATGAAGCTATGGACTCCTTTCATGTGACAGAGAATAAAAATCTATTTTCTTTACATAATTATTATTCAAATTTTTTCTGTTGTATTCTGCTAAACTTAATCACAGATAATGTATATCCTTAATGTAGAAAAAATAAAAAGTCATATATTGGTCCAAAGTCTGCCAACGTATTCACTGTATCCCCAAAATATGTCATTTGATCATGCTACTAACATTATCAATATCAAAAAGAAGGCAGCTTCACTCATCTTTAATGTCAAAAGCTTGGTAAGTGCCTTTCCCTTCAAGAGTCCCATGTTCAGTGCTGAAAGGCAGATGCTCAATCCCCTGTCCCCACTTCCCTAGATGTAGCAGACTGACAAGACTCTGGTGGCCATGATTTAATATTATTCACAATTTTCACTCTTCTACTCAACCATCAGTCAAAAGCAGAAGCCATAATGTTAACCACTAACTATAATGAAGAATAAATCAGTGTGTGATTTGGCATTTTGTACAACTCTGCACTTTTCATACCAGGCCCCACCAGACATGGCCCCAAATGTATTTTCTGTAGCCCGAGTCATCTGTTTGAAAATAATTGCTAATTGAACAAATAGCAATAACAGAACATGTCTCATAACAAAGACTCTCTGTTGGACTCTCACGTTTCACCATTGGGTTGTGAGCTGAGCCAAGTATGAAACAGAATCAGCTTCATCCTAAGTGAGGGCCAATGTTCTTCCCTGTAGTGTGCCTTTAATATTACTTGACATCAACAATAAATAAAGGAATTCTAACCAAAACCCACTTGCTATTTTTCTCTGAGAACATTCATAATAGGCATTCGAGTCTGGCTTTATAGGCCTCTGTAATAATGGGACTTGTACCTCTAAAAAAATAAAGTTTTTGGTTATTTCTCTTCCTTTAAAAACTCGTTATTTCATGCTTGCAAGCATTACTTTGCCTGTTCTGTTAAAAAATAAGATCTTCATTGATGTACTAGTGATGGTAGGAGTTTGATGAGTTGATAAACTTTCATAAAGAAGAAAGCATTGTTATAAAGGATTCAGACCCATAAGAGCAAACCTTCGGATATTTTTGTTTTATCTCCTATGCACATTTTGGGAGAGGCATTCCTAACTGAGGGAATTATCCTACTCATAGAATGACAGATTGACTATAGGCACAGAAAGATTTATAGAGCCTCATGACATAAGTTTAGTATTTTGCTAGTATTTAATATTTTATCTTCCACCTATATGCTTGATTGAACCATGAGTTACACATAAAAGGAAAAAATGCAATTTAGCAAAGTGCATGCAACGAACATGAAAATACGCTCGTCAAAATGAAATGCACGACGTTCATAGACTAGCTGCCTAGATGACTTAACAAAACTCTGATTAACGAAACACAGCTATAGGAACTCACTGAAATGTCTGTAAGTCAATAGTTTTTTTTTATCTCACATTAGTAAAATGTATAGGGAAAAAAGTCTCACTACCTTTTCTTTGGAAGCTATATAATAGCTTACAGACTAGTCCAGGGTCTGACATCTTGAGCCATTACTATCTTGTGAGGCAAAGACAAAATTCTCCAGAATGCCTGATACTTTTCACCCAATTGACTAACTCTGTGGCGTAATTTATGTAGTCTAATTCATTTATGTTTAACCCTAGTTGGCCTACATTTGACAATATTCTTTCTTATAATCTGTTAAAGAGGATGTAAAAAACTCTTTATAAAGAGTTCCTGACATGGTCTTAAGAATTTTAACCTTCATAGCGCTGTATTGATTTGTATCGTATAGATTTCATTTCTTCACTTATCTGAATTTTAAAAGGAAAAGGCTGATGAAAAGGAATGGTAATCTTTGAGAATACAGACCAAATGGAATGCTTTAGCCAAGTTAGACTGGATGGATTGTACCCCAGTAGCAAACAACCTCCCCCCAATTTCAATGGCTTAAAACAACAAAAGTTCATTTCTCCCTCTGGCTGTCTATCCGTCACAGGCCAGCAGGGACCTGCTCCCACCTCGGCCCTGTCCTCACTCACAAAAACTCATCAAGAGAGCACCCCTCTCAGGAACACTGACTGTTCCCGGGGGATAAGGGGGCCAATGAAATGCTCCGGTCTAGAAACGAGGCCTCCTTCCACCCACAGATCCTCAGCCAAAGGTTTATGGGCCACTTCCTGGCCTAAAGCATAGTTTAGATTGCTGCGAGGGTTCAATAATGAATTCAGGTTAACTGTATCAACCAAAACCAGGATGCAAGCACAAGTAATCTCTACATAATGAAACCTGTCATAAGAGCCACTGAGGTCAGGAAAACAAGAATTAAGAGGAATTCTGAAGAAGCAGATAATATTAAAATACTTATGACTTAAATAAGTGACAGGGAAAGCCTTCAAGGAGGGGGTTATTTGAGGGCAGCCTTAATATAAGAAAGATTTTAACAAGTAGGGACAAGACAGGGAGATAGAAAAAAAGGGATTTCCAAACAGAGGAAACAGCCGTGCATGTTAACACAGCTCCTTCCAGCAACAGTGGTATCTCGTACACAGCCCATTCCTTGGCCCCCTCTGAGTTTCCGATACTTATCCTAAGGTCAGAATGGGGATGAGGGGGATACTTTGGAGTATCTAATTTGGGGGACTTGTTTATTACTGCAGCTGAGCATGTCGTGTGTGTGTGTGTGTGTGTGTGCGTGTGCGCATACGCACACGCCCATGCTGAGTGGATGTGAGCAACTGAAGTTTCTTGAAATCTAACATGTACTTGTTATTAAACATGAAAAAATATGATCTGCACTTTTGTCAAGGGCGAGGACTCTTCATGTGTACTTCATATCCCTTTGTGGCCCCTTATAAAGAAGCTGCATAAACTTCCTCTCATTCATGATGAACTCTGCTTCATTTTTTCTGGCCCTTCCACCTCTCTCCTTCTGGAAGTCCGGCTAGAACACGATGGTTTTCTTTGTTGTCCTATACGTAAGCTAACCTGGGCCATGCAAAGACTGTGAGGATCTATAAGGGCAGGCCAATAAGAACAGCAACTAGTGTCATTATGACCACAGAAGGTATATTAAAATGTCTGAGGCAGATGCCTGCTTCTTTGAGTCCATCAATCCCTTGATAGGCTTGTTTAGAAAAGGTAACGGAGATGAGAAAGTAAATGAGAACAATCCCGAAATGTCAAAGGATAGAGGCATGAGAGTTCATGTCCAAGTCTGAAGCGGCAGCCTTGGCAGGGTACAGCCAGTGCCAGGGCGCAAAGGAATCCTGTGAATCGGCCACAGGAGGAGCTACAGAGTGCTGAATGCAAGATGTTCCACCATCGCCGGTGTACTCCAGGTGTCTTGGGCACGGCAAAGGCAGGACTGATGGGGGGGCATTGTCCCCAGGATGTGCAGGCATCTTGGAAGGGGCTGGAGAACCTGTCAAGAATGGAGCCTGTGCCAGGCTGGGACTGGGAGGAAGGATAGGCCCATCCAGACAGCTGCTGGGCAGAGAAGTGGCGAGGTGGGCAGACACTGATACTTGAACGATGACCCTCCATCAATGCCAATGTTGGGAGATGCTCCTCATAGACAAGGCTAAGACCCTTGCTGATTTGCCGCCTGGAAAATCTATTTAGGGTATATAAAAGCCACTGCACCTCACCCTAGGAGACTTAGGGGTGTCAGGCATTCCCACTTAAACTCGGCTAACAGCACAGGTTCTTCTGTTTGGTTCCACATTATAGTTCCTGAAGCCAAAGCCCCATGCCAGAGCTACTAACTGCAACAGTTGAGGGGGGTCTGGGCATCAATAATTTCCAGAACTCCTCCTCCTCCACGTGGCTCCAGTGTGCAAGAGAATTGCAGACCAGCCTAGCTCTTCCTATGGCCACCGACCATGTCACCCAGGCCCCCTCAGCTCTGCTGCCTCAGACATCACAGACCACAAGACCCTGAAGTGCTTCACTTGCCCATTAAAGCTGGATGAGCACCAGGACGCCCCTTAATGGCATAATGGGGCCTTCTGTCATTATCTCCATCAGCAGGAAGCCGGGATAATGTAGCAGTAATGACCCGATGGGGGGGAGTCACCAGAGGGTGGGACTGGGAAAGCCCTTAATAAAGAGGCTAGAAGAAAGCCAGTTTCTGGGGGTTTATATTTGCATAGATTGATTTTCACACCGCCTCAGTCCTCGGGCCTTCCAGATACAACCTACACGGTCAGCAGGTTTTTGCTTGTTCTCAAGAAAGCGCAACAGACCACAAGCCAGATCTGCACTCGGCGCTCCTCAGCCAGTGACTCCTCCTGCTGCCCACAGGTGTCAACAAACCCATTTCACACAAGTCCAGAGAGGGCGAGAACCTTCCCAGAGTCATTTTACCTAGTCGGTGGCAGAGTGAGGATTTTGTTTTCAGTTTCTGATTGGTTTTTCCTGTGCTACTAAAATTAAGCTTTATTTTAGTGAGTGTGGAGAAGGAGGAATGAGGACCATGCAGAAAGTGTGGCGGGAACAATGCCTGGGGCTTTCTCCACCGTCTCAGTCAGTTGTGTGGGAACTGGTGGGGCAGGACTGAATGAAGACCTGAGCGTCTTCCCTCCTTTGGTTCTAAGCCTGAGCCCTGCCTCCCCCTCCTCCTTCCCTCTGCCTCACCCTGCTGGGATCAGCTGCTTTATGTCCACCCAGAGACAAGGACCAGTGGGGAAGTTTTGCCAAATACCCTGGGATGAGCTGCTGTTGCCAGACAAGACATGCTGGCCATAGAGGGTGTGGTGTAGCAGCCTCTGGGGGGTACACAGCATTGGGGTCACCTTAGAGCAGCTAACCCCTCCCAAAGAATGAGCAGCAGCACCACCTTCCAGAAAGGATGTCATAACTGTAGCTTTATTGTGATATGTTCCATTGTTTCCAGAACATCACTAGCAACTAGGAACCTATACGCAGGGCGATTTTTAGAACTGCAGAGTAAATAAAATATAATAGAGAATGGGGTTGTAACAAGAAATACACCTTAAATATAAATATACACATGATCTCCCACACATATAAAAGTCATGCTCTGCAAATACTTTGTCTATATACTGTCTCTGTGGGGTACTGAATCCCAGGACGCATCTTCAAGGATTTACATGTGTCCCATGAGCTGTGGATATTTCCAGAGAGCTTATGTAGGAGCAACACAATACAAATTTTGAAGGAAAAAAAATGTAAGTACCACAGAGCAATTTTTTAAAATATTTAATACTTTTGTACTACAAAGAATGAGCATTTCTTAAATATTACAAACAGTGAAACATACTAACTTACAGGTATGTACAATTTACTACTTTATACCTCGAAAGTGCAGGAAGATAAATTATACATCAGACATATGATTTTAGGTAAATGAACAATTTGATATTGCTCTTGTGTTGGTCTTGCTGCACTGTGTGCATGCCCATGGCTTGTTGCTGAATGGGGTTTGGGGGAGCCCTGTGGGGACAAAGGGAAGTCGTGGAGCCCCATGTTCATTCCCAAAGTGCCATCTTCCAGGCTGTATTTTGAGTTTTGTAACTCGCTATGGCTGGGTCAAGAACTGCTGCGCCCATATCCAACCTAGGACATGTTTTCAAGAGCTACAACTTTTGAGGATGGCAACACATGAATGTGAAAAACATCTGGTTCTGTTATACTAACTCTTCAGGCCCTGAGTCAGCTGTGGAGCTCCTGAAAGCTGGTTTTCAAATACCCATCAATACCCTCAGTTCAGTTCACAGAAGATGATTTCAGAATGAAGACCCACAGTGGAGGCTTCAAGAGCCTTCCCACCCTATAAAGTCATGGGCAAAATGCAAAGGGACAAAATGTGTCCTGAACAAGATCAGATTTTCAAGGACAAACTGCTACGGATAAATCCCTAAACACTTACTCATGTAGAGAGTGAATTAAAAGGGATCAGGGAAATTCTGATTTATGATCAGTAGGAAGGGAATTTTTTCCCAGAGGGCTCATATTAAAAGCCATATTAATACTACAGTCAGTGGGAAAGATCACATTTCACTGGTAACAAGTACCCACTCAAAATCTAGACATCCCCCTCTGGGGTGAAGTTCTGTTTCTTCTTCTACCTAACCCATATTCAAATTGCAAATTGATAACCTCTGAGAATAGAAATGGAAACAGTGTAGGGACAAGTTGGAAAACAAATGTTCCAGCCAATGTGCCAACTAGAGATCTCACTGCGGATGCTGTGGAGTGGCCTTCTGGAACGGAACAAGCCTGCCTGAGGGATGTGAAGAAGGCCTCGGGGCTGGCCCAAATGCTTTGCCATGCCACTGGCATCAATCCACTCCCCTCCTTCCTCGGCTCAGCGTGAGTGTCCCCATCACGTCAGAGCAGTTCTGCTTTAGCAGACCAAGGAAGTAATAAGACCATGGAGACAAGCGTTCTCCAAGGCGCCTCCCACACACCCCACGCTCCATGGGAGAATTCCTGGGAGAGGACAGGGCAAGGGAGAGAACCAGAAAAGGCTAAAGAAAACCAGGATCTGTTGAGAAACAAGTGTGCTTCGGAGGATGGAGGTGGCTATAGTGCTGCCGCAGCACAGCCCTGCACCGTGGGAGGAACAGGGGAAACGGTGGTGTGCAAACACCCCCAACTTGACAGCTCTGCTTGCTGTGGCCAGCACTGCTGTCCCCTGGGCAAGCCCACATGGTACTACAGCCCCCTCTGCTTACCAGGTGGGGGATAGGGAGGGCTGCCAAGAGGACGATGGTGCAGTCGGGGCCAGCACGCGTTCTGCAGGTGCTGTCCGTGGGAACTTTCTGGAAGCAGAGCCCTGACAGATGCTCTGATGGCAGAGCAATTAGGCTGAGGGGCCCTGCCCAGGACAGAGCAGCCTGCCTGTCCCCATGCCAAGGCACAGGAACCAGTAGTGGCTATAATTTGGTTTGAAAGATGAAGAATTCACACAAAATCATTAGGAGAATAAGGTAATTGTTTCTAGAGTGAATACTGCATTGAACATCTCTTAGAAGACATGTATAATGGGACATGCTAGAGAATTGACTATTAAATACATTTCCTAAGAATATATTTCTGATATAGATCATGAAAAACACAGTTAATAACTTCTGTCTCAAAGTATTTCCTTAAGGTGCAAAGTGTGGCATATACGTGTTTCTGACGATTAGAAAAACGGATGTGCTTCTGGTTGATGGATGGCCTTTGTTGGCTGTTACCCAGGTGGGCACAGATCAAGTTATTTAAGAGAAGAAAACCACTTTGGAGGAAAAGCTATCTAAAAACAGATACTTTATTTGCTTGTGTTTAAAATCTGAGGGCTGGAAGAAGTTAGACTCCTCACAGGTCAAAAGAAGGAAACCTCATTTTTCTAAAACCCTGGAAGTGTAACACACAGGGCTGTTATTGCCATGTGTTAGTGATGTCACAAGGTCCTTACTCAGAACTGAAGAACTTGGGACAGAGCAGAGCACTATCAGTGGACTGACAAGTGGATGTGAAACTAAACACTCTAATAGATTAAAACAACACTTGCTAACTAGGTCTAGGGAGGTGAATACATCCCCTCAGGGTAGCAAGGTGCCTAATAGGTGGGGGGGGGGAATGGGAAGTGAGCATCCTGGGGGGAGGTGGTGCTAATTTTCATCCAGATAAACTATCAAATGGACCATCATCAGGTCTCCCCACCCCCTTCTCCCCCACCCCTCCCCAAAAGACACACCGGCTTCCGGGCAGAGGGAAAGCCTGCCTGGGGATCGGTGCAGTTCGCTGTGGGTCGACACGCTCTCACATGCATGGAGATGATACTGAGTCCTCTCAGCACATGCTGCTTCTGGGGGCACCAGTCCCCCCACCTCCAAGTGGTGAGGGGCTCCCTCGAATGCTCTCACCTCTCTCAGTCCCCTGGGACGCGCAGGGTTTCCCTTTTAACTGCCTGGCAGATTCTGTGACTCCTGAGAGGTGTGGCTTATTGTCGGTGATATGAAACGCCCTTTGAAAGACAACAGGGCTCATCGTTGTCAAATGTAATGTTTAACACGTGGGCATCGGACATGCTACCCTGACGACGGTGGGTTTCACGTGTGGGTGGGGGGATGCGGCGCCGGCGGCCGCAGCTGCTTCTCGCGCGGGAAGGACGTTCACATGACCACGCACTTGCCTTTGAGCTTCTCTTTCCTTTTCTGCTGCTTGCTCTTTTTCCCGTCGATCTGTAGGCTCACGGTCCTGCGCTTCTCCAGGTTGAGCAGCTCCTGGAAAAGCTCCTTCACGTTGTGGTTGAGCTTGGCCGAGGTCTCCATGAAGGCGCACTTCCACGTGCGCGCCAGCGCCTCCGCCTCGCCGCTCTGCACCTCCCGGCTGGGGCTCTCGTCACATTTGTTCCCCACCAGCATGATGGGGATGCTCTCCACGTCCCCCTTGATCTCGCAGATTTGTTCGTAGATGGGTTTGAGCTCCTCCAGGGACTGGCGGCTGGTGATGGAATACACCAGGATGAAGGCGTGCCCCTTGGAGATGGACAGCCGCTGCATGGCGGGGAACTGGTGGCTGCCGGTGGTGTCTGTGATCTGCAGCGTGCAGATGCTCTTGTCGCAGCTGATGACCTGCCGGTAGGTGTCTTCCACCGTGGGGATGTAGCTCTCCCGGAACGTGCCTTTCACAAACCTCAGCACCAGGGAGCTCTTGCCGACACCACCTGCCCCAAACACGGCCACCCGGTAATCGTTGCTTTGCTCAGGCATGTTGCTGGAGGGCTCCAACTACCAACAAGGATGCACCTAGCAAAGGAACCAGATGTTTGAGAGAATTAATTAAAAAAGAGCCTTCGCTTTGCTCCATTTTAGTATATGTGTACACGCTTTACTCTTTTTTGAGAACGTAAAAAAAAAAATGAGGTAATAAAGTTTGTTTTCACTCTCCCAACACATAAACAATTGAATTTCATTTAAAATGCCTATAATTCCAAATCCAGTAAATTTGGCCAATCAGCAGTTTTCAGAAGGGCAGCCAATCTGAGCAGAGGCTAACAGGGGCAGGTCTGTTTCTCCCTATTAGAGGGCGGCCCTGTCGATCTTTGTTCACATCGGGACCTGTCCCTGGGGAAAAGATGCAAAGGATTCCCTGAAAGTCAGAATCAGGGAAAGGCCATGGGGAGGTGAGAAGTAAACCACCTCCTCCACACACCACACACACACTCACATAATCACCGCCTATCTTTACTGTTGTACCTGACATACTGAATACCCAATATCCTGGTCATAATAAGGTGCAATTTTTTTAAATACTGGGAGGGGAAGATGAGGGGGCAGGATACTCTTAATATTTACTGTATATATTAACTCGTGAAATCCTTGCCACCTTGCAAAGGTTGGTCATTAGCTGTGCCGGACAGTGATGAAAATGGAAACCTAAAACAGATAGGAACCGAATGTCCCCCATGTAAGAAGGGAGGCTGAGATATAATCAGCACAGGTTAGATGCCAACCTCATAGGCTGCCTGCAGACATCACTTGTCACAGCAGCTTGGAAGCTACTCAGGTGATGGGATAGGCCTCCATTAAGCCAGAAGAGTTAGTTGACAGTTACCTCAGAAGCTGGTTCTGAATGGTCACTTCATTCATCAAAATTAAAACAATTTCTTGTGCTTTATTTTTGAGAATCAAAGTCAGGTCTTACCAGTATAACAGTACAAACTATTATAGTTATTTGTTTTTAACTAAATCATCGCTGTGTACATTAATGCAATTATGAGATACAACGTGCTGGTTTTATATACAATTTGAAATACTTTCATGAAACTGGTTAACATAGCCTTCACCGCATTTTCTCAGATATTCATAAATTATATTCTAACTTATTAATGATAATTGAAATTGGGTAGAATGGAGTTTCTCTTCATCACAAACTTTGTTCCCAGTCCAAGGGATTTGTAAATGTGCTTTCTTCATGTATAAACTATCAAATATCCTTTATCCTGTCCCTTTTTTAATAAGGAAGGGCATTTAACACACACAAAAAGGTAGAGAATTAGGCAATGTTCAATTTTTTTGTTAATTAGACAAATTATATGGTAACATGAAGCATGGAATCTAGTCTTTTCTGAAAGTAGGAATTATGTTGAACTTTTGCTTTTCTATTCTTAGAGCAACTGGGGAGCAATAATAAAAAGTATTACAGAACAAAGGCATTTTCAGAGGCCATTAAAAATTATTAAACATAATTTACAACAGAAGAAAACAGGTTTGTGCAATGAATATGTTTGCTGGCAGACAGGACTGAAGATCAAAGCCCAGGACTGTGACACCCCATCTTCTGACTGCACTCCGTGCACCTGCCTACAAATCTGCTTGGTTAATAGTCAGCTGTCCTTGCATGCACTTGGGAATCTCAAGCCCCCCCAAGAACCTGAAGAAGCATCAATGCTAAGAGAGAATAGAAAAAGATGTCAGGAAGTTGGTTAACTACAAAAGACTGCAGGAGAGCCTACTTAAGAGTCTAAGTAAGCCTATTAGATGCTCAGGAGATAATTATAATCAATTCAAAAGTACAACATGGTGATCAGTTTTTCTGGTTTGTTTTTTTTTTTAAATCAGTGGTGTCTCAGCTCATTTTCTGTTACTCTTACTGAACACCACAGATGGGGTGATTTTTGAAAAAAAAGAAATGTATTTTGTATCGTTCTAGAGATTGAGAAGCCCAAAATCACAGTGCTGGCATCTGGTGGGGGCCTTTGCTGTGTCACAGTACGGCAGGATACACCTCACGGCAAGACAGAGCCAGAGTGTTAGCTGGGCTCTCTCCCCATCTTATAAAGCTACTAATGCCAAAATGGGGACCACCCTCATAACCTCATCTAATCCAATGACCTCCCAAAGTCCCCACCTCCAATATCATTATCACATGAATTTGAGGTTTATGTTTCCAACACATGAACTTTTAGGGGTCACATTCAAAGCATAGGAAGTGGCCTATGAAATCTGATGTTCAGCTTCTCTCTGAATCCTCAGCTTGAAGCTCCCCTTTCATTTGGAAGGCAAAGTCCTCACTTGTGTCATGGTAACTCAGCTACAAACTAGAGTGTAAGCCTCTAGATGGGAGGGAATGTCTTAACAATCTTTGTGTTCCAGTATCCCTTAAAAAAATCCTAAGTCCATAGCACATGCTCTCATCCACATTTACTTAATATGTGCTCAGCTGTATTAATGTGTCTCCATCATTAAACTGGCAACCAAAATACAGAAAACAAATTCTACACAGAAAAGCAAACTTTTCATGGCTGCTGTCATTCATTGGCCCCCAAAAGTATCTTTTATACTGCCAGTAAAAGCCAGTCAAAAGGGAGGTCTGGAGGAACCTCATCAAACCTGGGATGTCAGGAACAATTTTTCCAAGTGATATGGGAGCAAGAACCGGAAAGATGAACAGGAGTCAGGCAGTTGAAGGGGTGTGAAGTTCAAGGGGTTAAATGAGGTAAATCTGGGCCAATAACTCTATACCGATCCTCAACTCTCTAACAAAAACTCAAACCATCTCAGAACCATTCATTTATTTCACGGGCATTTATAAAACACCTTCCAGCAAAGGTAGTGCTTACCCAATAGATGCTTGCAGCTTTAGAGGGTAGACAAGTAGACGAAAGATACCTCACAGCCCAGATCAAGTGATCAAGTTATAAACAAAGGTAGACGAAGAATGTAGTGGACATCTAACTGCTTGGAGCCCTCAGCAAACATTTTACAGAGGGCTGGGACTTTCTAGATGGCAAAGTGATGAAAGTCAAATCATGGGATCCCATGAGAAGGAACAAGTTCAGGAAATGGAACTAATGTTGCCTGTGCCATGGTAGAAAGCCACAGAGACTTGCATCTGGGAGAGCAGAGGAATGGTGGCACCCACCAGTAAAAGGTAGAGGAAAGAAGCACATGTGGAGAAAAGATAGTGGATAATAGAGAGAAAGGAGGTGTGACTGGGTCAAGTTTCTAGTCCAAATGGAGAAGGCAGTAGGAATTTAGTTTGGAAGCTCGTCTAGTGATAAATATCTTGGTATCATCTGCATACAAATAGCACTATAATAAACAAAAATCTCCCTGCGAAGGAGTGTGTTGAATGAAAGGAGAAGACCAAATGCCAGATCTGATGTTTACTATTAAGAGACTGGAAACATCACTAAATTTTCTGTATTTGAGTTGAAGAATTACATGTACAAATAACAGCACAAATAACATCCCTTTTATGAGCTGGTAATCTATACCAATCTTTTATTACAAAATCATAAGCATGTAATTCTGTAACATAACAATATCACACTCAAACATAAAAGGGCATTACTTCTGCCAGTCCCTGTGTAATGAAGCACTTAGCACAGTTCTCAGCATGTAGCTTTCTGGCTATTTTCAGGAAGGACCAGAGTAGGGATTAACAAAGAAGCAGTAAGGTGGAGAGAGGAGAACTAGCAAGAAGGCAACAAAATGTCAAAGCAACAGAAAATGTCCAACAGGCATTAAAGGAATGCGACTAAAGTGGGGTTTAGAAGAAAATTATAACTATAAATACCTTTATTAAAAAAGAACAAAGAAGCTTGGCACCTGGAGCACAATGGTTAAGGCACCAGCCACATGCACCAAAGGTGGCAGATTCGAACCCATCCTGGGCCAGCTAAACAACAATGACAACTGCAACAAGGAAACAGCCAGGCATTGTGGCCGGCACCTGAAGTTCCACCTACTTGGGAGGCTAAGGCAAGCGCTTCACTTAAGCTCAAGAGTTTGAGGTTGCTGTGAGCTGTGATGCTACAGCACTCTATTAAGGGTGACATACTGAGACTCTGTCTCAAAAAAAAAAAAAAGTTCTCAAGTTAGTAATCTAACCTCCCACCTTGAGACAAAAGAAAAGTACAACTAAAGAAAAATTTAAATTACAGTACAAATTAATAAAAATAAGAAAAACAAAAATCAATGTATCTTTAGCTACACTAACCATGCAAAAAAGTGAAAAGATATTTAAAAATTCACTAAAATCAGGAATGGAAGAGAAGACATCACTAATGACCTTACAGAAATAAAAAGATTATGAAAGTCCTCCATGAGCACTGTATGCCAACAATTTAGACCAGCATTTCTCAACCTGTGGGTCGTGACCCACAGGAACTGTATTAAAGGGCTGCAGCATTAGGACAGTTGAGAACCACTGATTTAGATGTTGTAGATGAAAAAGACACAATTTACCAAAGCTGATTCAACAAGAAATTAAATACACCTATAACAGGTAAGCATATTAAATTAATAACTAAAAATACTTGCCCACAAAGAAAATCTCCAGATGGCTTCATTGGTAAATACCAGCAAACATTTAAAGGAAAGTTAATACCAATTCCTCATAAACTCTTCCAAAAAACTGAAGAGAGACCATTTCTGATTCCTTCTGCAAATCCACCATTGCCCACCAAGACATCTCAAGAGAACTATAGGCCAAGATCACTTATGAAAAGAGAAACAAAAAATCCTCAACAAAATACTAGCAAACTGTATCTATCAACATATAAAAAGAAATATACATTTTAACCGAAAGGGATTTATCCCAGAAATACAAATTTGGTTTCAGGGCACAGTCCCTGTGGCTCAAGTGGCTAGGGCACCACCACACACACCTAAGGTGGCAGGTTCGAATCCAGCCTGGGCCTACCAAACAACAATGATGGCTACAACCAAAAAATAGACGGGCGTTGTGGTGGGCGCCTTTAGTCTCAGCTACTTGGGAGGCTGAGGCAGGAGACTCGCTTGAGCCCAGGAGTTGGAGGTTGCTGTAAGCTGTGATGCCACGGCACTCTACCCAGGGGGACAGCTTGAGGCTGTCTCAAAAAAAAAAAAAAAAAAAAGACAAATTTGGTTTCACATTCGAAAAATGGATGTAATGTACCATATCAATAAAATAAAGGGCAGAACAACATGACGCTCCAAGTACGTGAAAAGGGAAAAAAATGACAAAAAGTCAATGCCGCTTCATGATTTAAAAGAGAAAGAAAAAGGAAACTTCCTCAAGGAGATAAGTTAGACAGTAATAAACCTGCAGTTTGCATAATATTTAATGGTTAAAGATCAAATGCTCTAAGACCAGAAAAAAGACAATGGTGTCTACTATTAGCGTTTCTATTCAATATATCAAGAGGAATTAAGCAAGAAAATGAAATAAAATGTTATCTACAGTGAAAAGAAATAAAACTCTATTTGCAGATGATTTACCCTTATACATAGAAAATTCTAAGGAATCCAGTAAAAAAGCTATTAAAACTAAATGAACTAATTTGGTACTAATTAATTACATTAATTGTAAGATTAATGTAAAAAAATTGTATTTCTATACACTTGCAATGAAAATCTGAAAATAATTTTTAAACTTCAATTTATAATAATGCCGAAAAGAATATAATACTGAGGAATAAATTTAACAAAAAGATGTAAAAACTTGGGTGGCACCTGTGACTCAGTGAGTAGGGCCCTGGGCCCATATACTGAGGGTGGCGGGTTTGAACCTGGCCCCAGCCAAACTGCAACAACAACAACAAGAAACAATAGCCAGGTGTTGTGGTGGGCACCTGTAGTCCTACCTACTCGGGAGGATGAGGCAAGATAATCACCTATGCCCAAGAGCCAGATGTTGCTGTGAGCTGTGATGCCACAGCACTCTACCGAGGGTAACAAAGTAATATTCTGTCTCTAAAGAAAAAGACATGCAAAAACTTATATTCTGAAAGTTATAAACCATTGTTGAAAGAAATTGAAGAAGAACTAAATAAATGGGAAAATATCCATGTTCATATGTTAGAAGGCTTAATATTGCTAAAATAGTCATATTCCCTGAATCGTCTATAGATAAAGTGTAGTTCCTAAAAACATCTCACTGGTTACTTGAGATGGCAGGTTCGAATCCAGCTTGGGCCCACCAAAACTAGTAAGTTTGTCCCAATTTTTAAATTAAAAATTCAAGAAACCCAGAATATCCAAAATAATGGTGAAAAATTAAGGAAAAAAGCTAGAAGGCTCATAACACCTTATTCCAAACTCATTACAAGGCTACAATAATTAAGACAGCATGAAAAAAAAAAAAAAACAGCATGGTACTGGCCCAAGACAGATGAACAGAAGGCAGAGTTCAGAAATAAACCCTCACATTTATAGTCAATTGATTTTTGACAAGGGAACAAAGGGAGAAAAAAAATCATTTCTTCACATGAAAGATGCTGAATCCAAAGATACTCACATGTGAAAGAATAAAGCTGGACTTGTCTCTCACGCCATATACAAAATTAACTCAAAGACCTAAATTTAAGTGCTAAAACTATGAAACTCTTAGGCAAAGACAATGGCATGATATTTTATGATCTTGAGTTAGACAATGGTTTCTAGGCTGTGACATCAAAAGTAGCAGCAGCAACATTAAAACTAGGTAAATCGGACTTCATCTAAACTAAAGAACACAATGAAAGAAACAACCTACGGAATGAGAGAAAAACTGATAAGTCATGTATCAGATAAGGGATTAATTCCTGAACATATAACGAACTTCTACAATTTAACAATAACAAACGACCCAATTAAAAATGTGCAAAGACTTAAGTTAATATTTCTCCAAAGACAAAATATACAAGGTCAATAAGCACATGAGAAGATCTTCAGTGTCACTAGTCATTAGGAAAATGCACATCGAAACTGTAACAAAATACCACTTCAATCCCACTGGGATGGCTATAATAAAAACCAACATAAATCAGAAAATAACAAATGTTGGCAGGATGTGGAGAAATTAGAGCCCTGTGCATGGCTAGTCAAAATGTAAAGTGGTAAATACCATACTGCTTTATTAATTATTATTATTATTTAGACAGAGTCTCACTTTGTCACCCTGGTAGAGTGCTGTGACATCACAGCTCACAGTAACCTCAAACTCTTGGGCTTAAGTGATTCTCTTGCCTCAACCTCCCAAGTAGCTGGGACTACAGGTGCCCACCACAACACCCAGCTATTTTTTGGTTATGGTTGTCATTATTGTTTAGCGGGCCCAGGCCAGGCTCGAACCTGCCAGCTTCGGTGTATGTGGCTGGCGCCCTACTCACTGAGCCACAGGCACAGAGCCCATACTGCTGCTTTAGAAAACATTCTAACTATGTACACATGGTGAGGGTATATAATACGCCCCCTGGGTAAGGGGCTCTTCTACAAATGGAACTTTACTCTGGACCTGAGAACAATATAACCTAAATATTGTACCCTCATATTAATTTCAATAAAGTTTAAAAAAAAAAAACATTCTACCGTCTCCTCAAAAGGTTAAACACAGAATTACTATATGACACATCAATTCCCTCCCTAGGAATATACGCGTGAGAAACAAAAACACACAGCCACAAAAAAACTTATATATGAATGTTCACAGAAATATTATTTATATTAGCAAGGAAAAAATGGAAACAGCACAAATGCCTATCAATTAATGAATCAACTAAGTAAAATAATGAATCAACTAAGTAAAATGTGTTACATCCACAGGAACATGATTCAGCCATAAAAAGAAATGAGGTATTGATATATGCTGTGCTGGCCTGGATGACCCTTAAAAACATTATGCTCAGTGAAAGAAGCCAGTAACAAGAGACCACACGTATCATTTGATTCCATTATGTGAAACACTCAGAAATGCAAATCTATAGCGACAGAAGACATGTCTGTGGTTGCCCAGGGAAGAGGTAAGGCATCGTGGGGAAGTGGGAGGTAACTGATAATGGACACAGGGTTTCCTTCAGGATGAAGAAAATGTTCTGTAACTGTGCTAATGGTTGCACAATGCTGCGAACATATTAGAAAACAACCCACTGAATTGAACCCTTTAACACAGTGGTTCTCAACCTTCCTAACGCCGTGAACCTTTAATACCGCCCAAAGGGGTCGCAACCCACAGGTTGAGAGCCGCTGCTTTAATGGGTAAATTACATTACAATCAAGTTTTTTACTTAAGTAGACATTGGGAGGAAAGGACAATTGGTACAGGGTTGGAAGAGTGGGAAAGATTCTTGGCATAGATTTGCTGACACGTAACTGATGGAGCAGATCTGGAAGGAGGCAGAGTCACAGGGGTCCAGGACGCGTGGCATGGCCGTCTTCGAGGAGAGGAGGGGGAGAGAGGGCAGGTGACAGCCTGAGAAGCTCAGATCCAAGCTGCCCTGCCCAGCCCAGACTATTCAGCTTGCAAAGAGAGGAAGAAGACTGACTCTGATTAAGTTTTAATAGCCCTTTTACAAAAGTAACTTTAAAACAAAACAATGACATAATACATGTACTTGGTTTTTAAAAATGTAAGGGGATTATAAAGTACTCTTTCAGCCGTCCCCAGATCCCTTCTCTTAGAAGCCATAGTCTGTTTTCAGGAATAACCACTGTTAAAAAGATGAGAATTCAGCTGTCATTTTCTGGTGTCATCATTGTAATTTTAAATCACGCTCATTGCTTAAATTACAAATCTCCATGTCTTGACTTGCTGACTTTGGATCGTATCTATGAACACTCTGACATTCCTTCCCCGATACCTGTTCTTTTGTCAGTCATACCGTATTTTAAAGTATATATTCATATTTAAATTTTTCAGGTATGATATTTATAATGTGTTCTAAAATTTAAGTGCCTGTGCTTTTTGTCTATAGGTTTTTTTCCTAAACCCCATCAATAAACAGCACTAACAGGATTTTGTACTAATTTTTCACTGTAGAAGTGAATGGCAGGACTGGTCCCACTGAGAGGAAAAGGTCATCCTCTTTCCTCAAACTTTGCTAATTGATGAATAATTCCCTGTCAGCAACATTTAGATCTTTTTTCCCCCTTGATTTGTTTTCTTAATTAACTATTAGTTGACAATTTTTGAATTTCAGTTTTCCTGCTTCCTTAAATCCATTTTATGTTTTGGTACCAGGGGTGTCCAGACTGCCACCTGCAGACCCCATGCTGGTTTGGTGAGGACTTTTTTTGCTTCTGTGTGGTATCTGACACCATGAAAATTACCCATGGAGCTTTTTTGCTTTTTGCTCATCAGCTTGTGTTAATGCTTGTGTATTTAATGTGTGGCCCAAGAAAAACTCTTATTCTTCCCATGTGCAGGGGAAAAAAGGTTGGATACCCCCTGGAAACAGTACTAATACACTACTTTAGATGGTATTAAAATTTCTGCATTCATAACCTCTCACTTGACTGACAGAATTATTAATGCTATCAAACTTTGAGTTTAAATTCTTTCTTTAGATGTTAAGCATTATTTCATTTTTAACATTAGCATCTAGGGTTGTTAATATAAAATTCAAAGCCAGTAGGAGTCTCTTTCCTTTGTCAGAAATTTAGGTTTTTCTATTCTTCTGTGGAAAGGTAAGGGGTTTTTTTGTTTTGTTTTGTTTTGTTTTTTGTACCTTAGAGTTATGACATTTCCGCAGAATATATCAAGAATTGCTTTCTGGAAGCAGGGGGCAGAAAGAATAGAGAAGAATACAGAGAAGGGATGAAAACCTGATTGTTTTTTGCAGCTTAGGGAAACTCCCTTCTACTGTTTTTTAAAACTACACCTTCCGAACCTCTGTTATCTTTTCCCTCTTTGGGGAGTTTCTATTAGACGACGGATTGATTGCACCTATTCTTGACCTCTCTAGAATCTTCTCCCTCATCATTTCAATAACCTTTCTTGTACTTTGATCCCTTTTTCATGGAAACTCTTTCATTTCTCAGGAAATGTGGTACTGTGCTGAATTTCAAGGAGAATGCTCATTGGAATTTGTTGTAGCTGTTCTCACCTACCCAAGACATCACTGGCTCTGTGTATTTTGGTCCTTACCTTTCATTGGTTGGTTTCCCCAGAGGTCTGTTGGTCTCTGGTTTTCCATTTGTTTTATGAAAGAATCACTGAGTTGGGTGGGAGAGGTAGCTAGAGGGGCTCCCTTGATGACACAGAGGTCCCTGACTAGAAGGGCGGGCTGGCTGCCTTTAAATATATCCCTTTTATTTCCCTTTGCTTGAACCTGGTTGGACTAAACTGTCTCTAGACTTCCTTACACTTCTGAAAAGGTTATATAGGAACAGATGAAGGCGGGATCAAGGAAAGGGAATAAATGATCCACCCCAAAGTATTCAAAAATATTAAAGTATGTGTCAATAAAGAATTTACAATGAGACCTCCAGTACTAGAAATCAGCACTTGGCCTGTAAGGCCTGGACACTGGGAAACATAGATTTTGATTTTCTGAGTCATAAAAGTTTCCCATTCAAATATCTTTTAGAATAAATGTAGATTCATGTGAATGAGAAAGAAGTATCTCAGATAAAACAAACCCACGGTCTTTATCTGTATTATATTCTGAATTAATCCTGCTTCAAAAAATAAAAAAAAACTAAAACTAGAAAAAAGTTATACTAGAAAAATTCAACTCTGTAAGCCTGAAACTTTGGAAAAGCCTGAGCATTCAGTGCACCATCCGGCCCAGAATATTCTGTGTTCAGCCTGAGCTCAAAGGTTCATGCATTTCCCTAAGTTTACCTCTGCTTAATTTTTGCTTTGGTTTCCCATGATGCTTTCTCCTCATTATAGCATCGAAACATTATTAACCTCAAACAAACTCCATATTAAAAGTTGGTACATGACAGCCCGATAAAACTATTAATACTCTAAGGTGGATAAGTTATTAAGAACAACTATCAATAAAGTATAAATTCTTTATGTATGAAGGTATACTTTTATGCATTTTTTAGAATCTCAACTTAAATAGAGGCTTATATTATATGCTGAGTCTAAAACATGAAAGCTGTGTCTGTGGGAAATGTTTGATCATAAAAAACAGTTAAACACCCAAGGCTTGTCTTTCTTCAGAAAAGCAGAACCCTTTCTTAGGAATCTGCTTACGTTGTCATGCAGACATCTCCCCCACTCCCCTGGCAAAGTTAAGGCAGTAGACACATCCGAGGGTTTCAGGGGCTTGTTAGAAGATGCCTACTATCTTCAAGAATGAAATGAGTGGAGAGAAATAAGGCACTTCTTGGAATAGAAGGGGTAGAATAAATTATTTTCAAGAGTTTCATTTCTAAGAGGCAAATAAGCTCACATCTGAAGCATATGAATATGTTTTGCTGGTATTTGCTGAACAATTTCATTTGGGCAAAGTACGATGGCCAGGAATCCTAAAGAGCCCAATAAAATGTGTGTAGTGACACTTTTAAGATTGCCCAGAGCCTGACTACCATTGGGAAATTTTCTACTTTATTCTTTTTCTTTCTGTGTGGATAAGGGAAGTTAAAAGAAAAATCACAAGAATAATAAACAATACCCTCGCCTTGGTCAAATGACTAGTGACCCACAGCCAAGACAGCAGAGTAACCTCTGCAGGAAAATAAATACCAAAGGATAAAGTCATCAATGCCAGCTGTGAGGACTTGATGTGCTCCTGTCGTCTAGCCTGGGATGCTTCATCCACTATCAGGAGATGGGAAGAGAGTGGGGTGTGTGTGTGTGTACGTGTGTGTACACTTAGGTAGATTTCTAGCTTTGGCCAAAGAAAAGTTTACAAAATTAGCTACAGATTGAAAGGATTCCTTCAATCATGAATTACTACATTGCTCAGGCTTTTGATGTCCAATTTAAGAATCTGGCCAGTTGTAGTAGCTCCACCCATAATCGTAGCACTATAGGGGGGCAAGGTGGGAGATTCCCTTAAGCTCAGGAGTTTAAGACCAGTCTAAGAAGAGTGAGACCCCATTTCTACTAAAAATAGGAAAATCAGCTGGCATTGTGGTACATGCCTGTGGTCCCAGCTACTTAGAAAGCTGAGGTAAGAAGATCACTTGAGCCTAGGAGTTTGAGGTTGCTCTGAGCTAAGCTGATGCCATGGCACTCTAACCTAGACAATAGAATGAGACTCTGTCTCAAAAAGAAAAAAAAGAAAGAAAGAAAATAATTAAAGAATTTATCAGCAAATCCAAGCTCATGAAGACTTACCACACCTGTTTTTCCTAAGAGTTTTATAGTTTTAGTTTTTGTATTAGGTCACTGAGTGACTTTGAGTTAATTCTCATATGTAATATGAGGTAGGTATGCTGGTGGCGCCTGTGGCTCAAAGGAGTAGGGCGCTGGTCCCATATGCCAGAGGTGGCGGGTTCAAACCCAGCCCTGGCCAAAAACTGCAAAAAAAAAAAAAAAAAAAAGAAAAAGAAAAAAAATTTAATATGAGGTAGGTGTGCAGGTTCATTCTTTTATATGTGGATAACCGAATGTAGCACCACCATTTGCTAAAGAGACAATTCCTTCCCCCAGCAAAAAATCAATCAACTGAACACAAGGGTTTACTTCTGGTCTCCCCATTCTATCTCATGGGTCAGTATGTCTATGCATTTGCCTGACACTCAGTTTTATTTACTGTGGTAGGTTTCGAAATTGGGAAGCATGAATCCTCCAATTTTGTTTTTGTTTTTCAAGATGATTTTATAGCTACCTGAGGCTCTCTGTGATTCCATATGAATACACAAATACACAAATTAGATTGATCAAAATCTAAAACATGTGTGCAAAAAGACACTATCAAGAAAGTTAAAAGAGGATCTATGGAGACAGGGAAAATATGTCATATCTGAAAAGGATCTGATATCTAGAATATATAAATAACCCTTAAAGCTGAACAATAAAAAGACAAACCAAATGAAAAATGGACAAAGAACTTGAATAGACATTTCTCTAAAGATGACATATAAATGGCCAATAAGCACAATAAGAGGTGCTCAGCATCATTAATAATCAGGGAAATGCAAATTGAAACCATAATAAAGTATCACTTGATGTCCTCTAGAATGACTACTAAAAACAAAACAAGCAAAAACCCAGAAAATAAGTTTTGGCAATGATGTGGACAAATTGGAACTTTTAGCATGACTGGCAGGAATCAAATGGTACAGTCTAGCAGCCTATGTGGAAAAAATGAAACATAGAATTACCCTGTGATCCAGCTTCGGGGTATATCTCTAAAGGAAGTGGAGGCAGGGACCTTACAGAGATCTTACTTGTACACCAAGGTTCACAGCGGCATTATTTACAGTGGCCAAAAGGTGAAAGCAACCCAAATGGCCATGGACAGAGGAAAGGGTAAACAAAACCCGAACGTCCAGGGGCACGTGTGGTCTATACACAGACAAGAATATTATCCAGCCTTGAAAGGGAAAGAAATTCTGACATGTGATGCAACATGGATGAACTGGAGGAGGTTATGCTAAGTGACACACACCAGTCACAGAAAGCACAAATACTGTGGACTCCATCTATATGACGCAGTAGGAGTAGTTTAATTCCCAGAGACAGAAACGAGAAGAATGGTGCCCAGGGACTGCAGGCAGAGAAGAGGGGAGCTGTATAACAGGCACAGAGATTGGGTTTTACAGATGAAAAAAGTTGTGGAGATGGATGGTGGTGAGGGTTGCACAATTTATGTATTTATTTAGAGACAGAGTCTCACTTTGTCACCCTCAGTAGAGTGTCATAGCATCATAGCTCACAGCGACCCCAGACTTCTGGGCTCAAGTGATCCTCTTGCCTCAGCCTCCCAAACAGCTGGCCACAACACTCAGGATTTTTTTTAGAGATGGGGTCTTGCTCTTGCTCAGGCTGGTCTCAAACCCGTGAGCTCAGACAGTCTACCCATCTTGGCCTCCCAGAGTGTGAGGATTATAGACGTGAGCCACCGTGTGCACAATTTAAATTACTCCAAAAGCAAATTTACCTCGTGCCACTGAATTACATGCTTAGAAATGAAATGTTAAATTCTGTGTTCTATACATTTTACTACAATCAAGATAGATATGACTGTTTGTGTAGACACTTTTAGTAAAAATAGAGCCAAGAATTAAAGCAACCCTCATACTGGGGAGCGCAGGCAGTGCCGGCTGAACAGACGCCCCCCCCCACCCATGCCATCCCCACTGCACTGGGAGGAGACCCCAAATCTGACGTGTTCAGAACACTAAGTAAAATGCACACCTCCATCCTGACCCTAATTTTAGATTATATTAATGATGATCGTGTGGCGCCATCATGAATGCACTTGGCATTTAAACCAAAGGCTCTACACCTATGCTGTCCCTGTAGGGGCCACCGGCCACTGGAAATGCAGCCAGCTGGACTGAAACATGCTGCCCTGGATTTTGAAACCTTAAGATAGAAATGAATGCTGAATTTGTATCATTTATGATCCTGATAATTGATTGTAAGTTGAAATGATAATTTTGCATACATTGGGTAAAGCAATATATACTATTTAAATTTATTTCACTTGGTCTTTTTGCTTTTTAAAATCACGGTCACTAGAAAAGACAAAATTCCATATGTGACTTGCCTGGTACATCCTTTTGGTCTGCACCCCTGCAGAGTACGGCAAGGAGCCCCTCTGCTTTTTCGGTGTGTTCTAAACTCATGAATACTTACTCCAACATATTATAAGAATCAACTAAACTTGACTTTAAAATTTGCTTAGCAATCTTTTTTGAGTTTCTTATTAATAGCTTAAGGTGAAAACCATTAAAAAAATTTGATGTTTCCTTCTACAGTAAAATATATAAAATAACACACCAAAATGTATGGTGACAGATTAAAATTCACTCTTTTCTCAAAACCCTATAGGAAAAAACCAAGATGTAAAGAAACCATTACAGTTGTTCCTTGGTATCTGTGGGCAATTGGCTCCAGGACCCCGGCAGATACCAAAGTCCACAGATGCTGAAGTCTCTGGTACAAAACGTAACAGCATTTGCACCTAATCTACACACATCCTCCTGTATCCTTTAAATCTCTAGATTACTTACAATACCTATTACAACATAAATGCTGTGTAAATAGTTGTTAAACTGTATTCTTGAGGAAATATAAGGGGAAAAAAAGCCTGTACATGCTTAGTACAGACACGACCATCTTTTCCCCAAATATAGCCAATCCCAGTTAATTCAACCCACAGATATGGAAGGCCGACTGCATTGGAAGTGACGCAGAGGGGAGAGATGTGCTAAACAGTTCGGTACAAGTACAGATGCTCTGACTACACCTCAACTCCTCTACTGTTTGCTGGAATAATCCTGGCAATAAGAAGACACTTTGGCACATATGTTGTTATTTCAGTCTTTATTTGTGTTTCCTCTCTGTACCCAGGACTTGAACATCAGTGCCAGGAAGGCAGGCAGGGTTCATTCCCCAGCACACCAATACCTCTAACCCAATGCCAGAGACGGCGGAAATACTCTTTGATTATACATATTGATTATTTACTGTGGAAATACATTTCTTTCTGTCAGCCAACAAAGGCAGGTTGGTAAATGAATTCTGAAAAAGCCAAAATAAAAATAAATATTTTTGACAAAACTCTCTGTTAAGAGTAACCATTTAAAGGCTGGCAATGTCAACTGAAACAAAAAATTATACAGATGTGATAACATAATAGAGACAGAAGCGGAGGAGAATTAACTGACTGCATCACTTTTCAGTACAGTGCCGCAGCAAAGAAATTGAGGCCCAAAGTAGCCAAGAGCTACTGGGTACTGCACATTTAAATACTTTAATATGGGTATCCATAAAGTTTGTGTGCAACTTTAAAATAGTCCACTAGTTATTCTGCAACAAAGAAATAAGAATTGCAGACCTAAAGGCGAGTTTGAGTTTTTCTTTCATACAAAAAGCAATTGTTCTAAATTCATTCGTGTTTTTTGTTTGCTAGGAGGCTGCTTCAGTAGTATGCCGCATAGGAGATGTTTTCCAAAAATATTCCGCTTCCTCCACTCCTGTAATACAGGGGTGACATTTCAAACATCAGGGACAGAGGACCTGCTTTGGAAAACTAATCATTCTATGGAGAGAACATTTTAAAAAGCGATATACCAAAATGATTCTACTGCTACATGATTTTGCCCAAAACAGTGAAAATATAATCCATAAATAAGTTTCCCATCTGAAAAACCTAAAAATCAAATTTTTAAATCATTGTAAAGTTCTTCCAAATGGAGAATTTCCTGGGTGTGGATCCATTTGACAAAAACATATGAAGGCAATGTCTTCTGATTATACGTCAAGAGCATATTGTGGCTATGAGAGGGGTAACAGACCCGGGAAGGATCCCCGACACACTGATATTTGAGCAAAGATTGAAGCAAGGTGAAGGTGTGAGCCCTGTGCAAGTCTGGGGGTGGGGGTTCCCCAGCAAAGAACAGCAATTGCAAATAAACACAGGCTCATCCGTCTGACTCAAAGTGCATGGGGCAGAGTGCTTGGCTTCTTCTCTGAGAAGGATGGAAGCCACTGGAAGGTTTTGAGCAGAGACATGACAGCGTGGCCTCCATTGTAAAAGGACACCTCTGAGGTCATGTGGGTAGAGAGGCAGGACAGAGGCAGGACCCTGGGCAGGAGGCTCTGACAACAACTGGATGCATGCTCAGGGTGGTGCACACGGGGTGGGGAGTGTGGGAGGAGAGTGAGACAGCGCACACCTCCATTCTTCTTCCTCCTCCCGTCTCAGCTGTTTACCCAGTCATTAGGGTCATCTGGTCATTCAAGATTTTAAGCATCATTCTTATGCCAATAACTACTCCCACTGTGCACCTGCAGCCCAGACCTCTCCTCACTGTGCGCCTGCAGCCTGGACCTCTCCCTACTGTGTGCCTTTAGCCAGGACCTTCCCCCACTGTGTGCCTGCAGCTGGGACCTCTCCCCTACCGCTGTGTGCCTGCAGCCAAGACCTCTCCCTACTATGCACCTGCAGCCGGGACCTCTCCCCTACCACTGTGTGCCTGCAGCTGGGACCTCTCCCTACTATGCACCTGCTGCTGGGACCTCTCCCCTACCGCTGTGTGCCTACAGCCGAGACCTCTCCCCACTGTGCACCTGCAGCTGGAACCTCTGCCCTACTGTGCACCTTTCCCCACTGTGCGCCTGCAGCCAGGACCTCTCCCCACTGTGTGCCTGCAGCTGGGACCTCTCCCTACTATGCACCTGCTGCTGGGACCTCTCCCCTACCACTGTGTGCCTGCAGCCGAGACCTCTCCCCACTATGCACCTGCAGCTGGAACCTCTGCCCTACTGTGCACGTGCAGCCAGAACTTCTCCCCTAAAGTGCAGACCCATATGTCCCCCACACCCAGCACCTCTTGGGTGCTATGGAGACATCCCAAGTATGATGTGTGCAAGACTAAACCCCCTGTATTGCCCCCAGAGTGCTCCCTACAGTTTTCTTCATCTCCGTTAACAGCAACTTGTCCCCTAAGCCCAGACTTCTGCAGGCCTCGGCGCCTGTCCTCTCCAACCTGGAGCCCACTCCCTTGGCAGTTTTTGCTCCTGGTTCTCCAGTGCTGCCATCTCTTTCCCAATTACTGCAGCAGCCTCCTAGGTGGTGCTTCAAGCCCTAAGCATCTCTGATCAGTGTCCCTCCTAGGCTCCAGGACACGAGATTCCTGTGCTCAAAACCCTGCAACAGCTGCCCCATCTCCCCCTAAGAGCAACAGGTAAGGTGACCAGTTCCACATCTGCCCTCATTCCCACAACTGTGTCCCTTACTCACTTCATTCCAGCCACACTGGTCTCTCCTGGCATGCTCCTGCCTCAGGACCTTTGCACTGGCTATTCCATCCACCTGGATCATTCTTCCCCCAAATAACCACAGGACTCACCTCCCTCACTTCCCACATGCCTGCACTCAAATATATCCTGCTCAGTGACAATTCCCCTGACTATCCTGTTTCAAGTTCCAATCCCAACCTTAACTCTAGTAGTCTGCAGCCTCTTCTTGCTTTAATTTTCTCCAGAACACATATCCCTCTAACACAACATGTAATTTCCTTTTTAAAAAATTTGTGTTTACTTCTACTATATTAAAAGCTTCATAAGGGCTTTTCATCTCTTCCATTCATTGATGGCTCCCTAACGCTTGAACATTGCCTGGCCCATGGAAAGTGTTTATAAAGAATTTGTTCAGTGCATGAATGAATCTGTATGTCGCTTCTAATGAACACACTGGGAAAGGCAGGCCAAGCAATTTGCCTCGGGCGAGAGAAATGTAAGCAGAGATCTAGGCTTCATCTCTACTTGGCCTTGATGCTGTCCGGGCACCTGCCGTAATCATGTATGCTGCAGGAGGCTGAGCAGGAAGTAAGATGCGGCTTCCAGGCTGCAACAACAGTGTACAAGTGCAGACCAGGCCATTATTTCAATGACAGGACAATGCTGCTGCTGGGTGGCAGCCACAGAACTCCACTGCAGGAGTATTAACCAAGCCAGACCAAGACCATATGCCTTGCACCGGCCCTGGATAGGGAGACAGCTTGGGGCCTTCCAGACACTGGAAGGAGGCTGCCACTGTTGTCAGCCAGGGGAAGAAACTTGAGGCAAGGCTGGGAAGAGGACAGGCCAACACTACACCAGCTTTCAGAGAACAGTGGCAGCCACTCGGGAAGTCTGGCTTCAATATGGACAGTGGGCCAATCAGGTCCAAAAAAAAAAAGCCTGCAGCTTGGACTAAGGTGATAACAAGGAAGACAGAAAACAGGTGACATCAACAGCAACTGGTGACAGGTTGGTGGGGGTAAAGCTTAGGAGGTAGAATGAGGACAGAGGATGTAGCAAGGGAAACTCCTAAGGTTTCCAACATCTAGAACTGCCCAGGTAAGGTGAGGTGATCTACTGAGAATGCAGGACAAAGGACAGGCTCTAGAGCTTGATTTTTGACACATGGATCTCCAAGTGCCTCCAGGATAGTTGGGAGCTCAGGTCAGGCAGACAGGTGGACAGTGCACCCAGGGCCGGCTGTAGCATCTGGGACGAGAACGCATATTCAGGAGTTATGTGCACTGAGGCAGGGATGGAAGGCGTGTGGATGCGAAGGCTTGTGAGAACAAGGAACCAACACAAAGAGTGACCAGAGGGGTGGAAGCACATCAGGGTTGTGTCATGGATGTCGAGCAAAGCAGGAACTTCAAATAAGACAGTGAACAGCATAAACTGGCCCTAAGAAGCAAAGTCAAATAAGCACTGGTGAGTGCCCATGGGCTGGGAAGCCATGAAAGTTACAGGTGAACTCAGCAAGACACATTCTGACGCACTGCAGGGTGGAAGCTGGGTAGCAGTGGGCATAAAATGCACAAGTTGGGACAGGCAACCCAGGAACATTTCCTGGGACTCTGGTTGCAAATTGAAGGAAAGGTTGTCAGTTGGTGACATAATCCATAGTTTAGATTTTAAGTGTCTTTTAAAATTAATTTTAAATCTAGAGACATGGGCATGTGTAATTTTTCAATGAGACGACAACAACTACATATGCTGGCAAGGTAAAATGTCCATTCCCACTGCAGGTCGGAGGGAGCTGTGGTCTGGAGAGGTACCCAGCTGGTCCCTCTGGAGGTAGGAGAATTCCCAGTCCTGTCAATATCCCCCAGTGGGTAGCTTTATGTGGCCATTGGACTTCAGAAGAATGACAGAAAAGGAGTAAAATTACCCGGGAATAAAATTGAATATGGGATCAGAAGGAAGACTGAGCCAGGGGCCAATGCCCTTGATGAGCAAAGAATTCCTCTCAGGTCAGAAGGGTTGGAAATGCAAAACAAAAAAAAGGCAAAGTTGAATGAATATCTCTACCACGTGTTAATGGTTTCACATCAACCCCCAGTGGCAACTTACTCAACATGAGTTTTGTCTCAGTGGCCAGAAATGGTCTCTTGCCCAGAGCATAGATCAGAAGGGAAAAGTAGGGTTGGTAGTGAAACATTCAGAGTTAGAGCGATGTTTGAGTGGCCGTTGGTAAGGGACCTGCACTGTAATCAGGTGTTACAAAGACAGACGGCAATTGACAGCTGTGTAGTCAGAAATACAGACAGATAGTATGGTGCCCACAGTGTTCCATAGACAGATGCTCCTTGACTTACCTGGGGGTTATATCCCAATAAACCCATTATAGGTTGAAAATATCAAAAGCCAAAAAATGCATTTACTGTACCTCACCTACTAAATATCATATCTTAGCCTAACCTGGCTTAAACCTGCTCAGAACACCTGCATTCACTACAGTTGGACAAAGTCATCTGGCAACAGTCACTGTAGAGTCGTCTACCCTTGAGATGGATCAGACAGTTATGAGCTCCGCTCCCTGCACTGCCGGGCATTATGAGGGTGTCCTGCCCGGCCTATCACTGCAAAGCACTAGCCCAGGAGGAGAGCAAAATTCTAAATTCAAAGTACAGTTTTTACTGAATGCATATGACTTTCACACCATTGTAAAATGGAATCCTTGTAAGTCAGAGGCCATCTATAGGTTTGTCCATATTAGCACATATAGAGCTATATAGTGTTTCTTATAATAACAGCTACATAGGAGTCTGCTCAGGGATGGGCCATGGCTTATACACCACTTTCTCAAGGACTGCTTTCAGTCTACTGCTTGATGAAGAGCCTGGTACGTAAACATCTCATGTTTTTGAGTCTAACTGTAGAGAAAACTCCCATAAATGGAACTGCTGGATCAAAGGGTACTTGGGGACTCAGTTGCTGACTTTTGTAATCGAGCATCAGTTGAAACAAACCCCAGGCAGTCATTAGGACTGGTACAAAATCACGATGTCCACATCATGCCTCTTGCCTTTGTTCCTGCACAGTGGACTTGCAAGCTGCATGTGGATTGAATCCACAAGTCTAATCAGTGGTTATTTTTCATGGAATCACAGGAAGTGTTTGACTTCATCTTCTCATTTTACTAATAAAGAACTAAATAACAGATTCAAGATTGCACAACAGTTAATGGCAGGAAAGGACACTGATGACATAAAAGTCTGAGGACATTTTTATTTCTGTTTGATAGTGTTTTAATTGGCAATGGCTCCTAACCCTTTAAATTGCTGTCAGTTGGTTACTGATGTGTAGCTATGCTGACCAATACTGCAGCCCCCTGGCACAGGGGCTGTTGAGCCCTGAAAGAGTAGCTAATCTCAACTGAGGTATCTTATAAGTACTTGGCATGCAAAAAAAAAAAAAGGCAAAATATCTTATTAGTATTTTACATCAATTATATCTAAACGGTCTTTCTTTATATACTGAGTTAAAGGAAACATTAATTTCTCCTGTTTCTCTTTTCTAAAGTGACTACCAGGATGTCTTAAATTATACAGGTGCCTCACACATGTCATTTCTAATAGACAGCCCAGATTTCCAGGAAACCACTGCCCTGCACTAAGGAGAGAGCTACAAGGGATCTCATTCCTGAATTTGCCAAGGGCAAGAGCAAAGGAGGAGAGAATGTGGGGCATTTGTTCTAGGCATTTTAGAGAGTTCTCTCTTGGTCAAGTGAGGAGAGGCTTGCAAGCCGAGTAATCAAGTAAAAAACCAAAGCATTATTTAACATCAATTAAATAGCTTTCAGTTCATGCTGAAATATGTGTGCATGCATTAGAATTAACTTTTAAAACACAATCAGCAATCTTGACAATATGACAACTACCATCTTCCGTTTTGATTAAGAGCAGCTGTTTTCCTGGAAAAATCCTAACTAAAATCAATTAGCGTTCTAGAAATCAGTTCTGCCCTTAAGGAGACATCTGTCTGCTGTCCATACTCACATAAGATATAGATGGCAGATAGAGCTAATCCACATTATGAATGAGAATGAGGGACAGGGGTGACTGGAATTTAAAGTTTCAGATCAACGCCTAATCACTTTTGTTTGTTAAAGCACCTGGCAGGCAGTTTCCCCACTCCAGAAACCAAGGGCTCCTCGAACAAAGACATTTGGTGAAAAAATGTACCGCATACCTCTTGAAAATGATGATTTTGCCTAAATCAATAGGTCCGTTTCCAAAATGTCAACTATAGGCCTCTAATTAGAAGAACGAACAATATAGTGTATCTGTGATAATAAAAAATATTTCCTAAAGGTCTTAGTTTATAAACTATCTTATAAAGAGATGCAGCATTTACTGCTAAAATAATGCATTTCTAATTGAGTAAAAGGCATGTGTGGTGTATGTGACCGGAACAACATGAATTAACAAAAAGTCTCTACCCCACTTTCCCATGAGGAGGAAATAGCTTTCCTGAGCATGCTGGGTTTCAAGACAGGAGCTGAAAAGTGACTTTCACAACTTGGCATTCAGTCTGTTTCTTGAGTCTCTTCTCAGGAATAACTCTACTAAAGCCATAACAATAAAGATTCAGGAGGTTTGTACAATAACCATGCACATATAATTCTCATCTGCAGGGATGGATAACCCAGGGGTGGACAGCAATTCTGTGTCTCTGTATAGCCAGCAACCCCCTCTCCCTGCTGACTGGGGAACTAGTCCCAAACTCCACTCATCTGTTAGGTGGGGGGTAAAACTGCTTCCCTGCCTCTGCATCTTTCACCCCTAAAAGATGGTCTATGTGTCTTCCTGTCCCCAACCCGCAGGGCCTCATGCATTTCCAGACATAGAATTGTGGACGCTTTGCAATTTCAGGCAACAACCTAAAAGAAAAAAGTGACGATTCCTCCACAAATTTGTTAAATTCATTCTAATTTTAACTTCCCCTTTTCTCTCCTTCCCACTCCACCTCCTCGAATCCAAATGCCACTGGAAAAAGAGTGCACCCAGACTGATTGGGAATGTAAAATACCCCAGCCTTTCATTGTTACCTAGAAAATCTCCCTTCACAATAATATTTCTCAGAAGTGTTTAGTTCAAAGCAGGAAAGTTCTGATATGCTAGACTAGCTTCCCACATGCTAGGGGATCCGTTTAAAAGACAAGCGCAAATATTAAAATAAATGCTTGAGCAAGCTAAGCTGTGTCACCCTCTGTCTTGGTCCAGTCGGGAGAGACTGAATTCCGCCACAGCGGTTGTATCTCACGCTCAACGGATGTAACAGATGACTCACAGAGCTTGTAGTTCAAAAGTCTCCGAGACCCACATAGCATGCGAATGAACTGGAGTTTTAAAGGGGAAAAACTGGATTTTTCAGGAGCTGACCAACCACACAGGCAGTTTTCCAAAAGCAAGGCTTTGCAGGTGAGCCCGGAGCTGACCGCAGTTACTGTCATCTGATGGGAAACCACAGTCTTTACAACTCAGGGCAGGATGCAGCCAGCGCCTGGCCAGTCTCCCACTCTTGAGGCAAGGAAAGGGAAAGGAACAGAGGCAGGTATGCTCAAAAAGAGAAATCAAATATTCAGACAGGTCCCGAGCGAGCACAGGAGTGCAGCAGTAGAGAACTAAAGCGTACTGTTCCAAACTGCAGCCCCGGCGTGCTCGGCATTTCTCTCACTGTGGACCACAAACGTGTATGACTTTCTCTAAATCTGTCAATTCAGCTTCTCCAAGAACAGAAACACCCGCACCCTAGAATTTTCCAAAACGGTAACTCTCGTTTGGGAAGGAATCCCTAATCGTGGGTAGGGCACAGGTTTCCTTTTTCAAGAACACGTTTTAGCCCAGCGAGCGGGATGCTCAGCCTGCCTGACCAGACGCAGAAATGCGGGGTTCCTTTCCCGGCGCTGACCCCGGTGTCAGCGACTCGCCCCCCTAGAGAGCCACAGTGCCCTTCCCCGGGCCGCACACAACCCCGCCGGAGCCGCCGCCCGCCGCGGCCGCGGGAAGCCGACGGGGACAGTTACCTGGGAAGAAGGCGACGCGCAGCTCGCAGCCTCCTCGCTGGCTCGCGCTGGGCCGGGCGGCGCAGGCTGTGCGGGCGGCTCCTCCCGGGGCGGCTCCCGCCCGTGACGCCGCCGTCAGCTGCTCCCGCGCCCCGCCCGCGCCCCGCACCTGCCGCCGGCCCCCTCCTCCTCGGTCTTCAGTCTGACTCGCGAGCGGTGCCAGCCGCTGCAGAGGCTGCCGCTCCGCTTAAATGGCGTCTGCCAGCCCCCACGGAGCTTTTAGGTGCCACCTACTGCATGCTTCCGGGATGATAGATGGCCAGGACTGGAATTTTCTAAGAATTCAATGAATTAGAATAATTTCATTGAGACGGAACCAGCTCCTTTTGTTTTAAGTTGTTCACATGACCAACTGTAATTACTACTAACCACAGAAGCCTTGCCTTCAGTTTGCAGATTCTAAATGAAAAACCTGCTCATTGAGAAGACGGACTGAACGCCCGACCCATAGCGGCCACACGCGCAGATTAGCACGTTCTAATTTAACCAGAGCTGTGGCAGCTGCGCCACTGGCGATCGTGGGTTAGAATCGCATTTTCACTGAGTGGTTTCACATTAGCGTTCCAAGTACATAACCACGTTTATTTTCTGACATTGATAAACTATTTTGTGGAAGAAGCGTTGAGCAAAAACAGGTGAATTAGCAAGAAATAAGAGGTATGGCTAACAATCCCATGGCAGCCTTTGAGCCATGCTTGACCACAGCGCTGATCTGCATCCAATCCAAGCGACAGATGGAAGGAGGTTTTCTTCTTCTGGTGATATTGCCCAGTCTTTTGTAATACCCAATGTGCTAAGAGGATTGAGCAAAATTAACATTTTCTCGTTCTTTAAATTTGATTTGGCTTACAGAACTCCAGTCACTCGTTCTAATACTGTCTTCGCTTTCTGTATAATTTCAAACAGCATTGTTTTATGAAGTTCAGCTCCCAAGTATATTTCTACCCTCCTAGTCACAAGAAATACGTGTTTTAAAAAAGGTTATTTAGGAATTATGCATTTCACAGCTTACAATCAAGAAGATTTATTTTGTTCACCTGTTTGTCCTAATGCTGGGCTTGATGCTATGGCCATTGGAATATAAACATAAAAACAACATTTTTTATCAGAATCATTTAAGGCTGCCATCAACAAACCTGTTCCTATGCTAATGGTGTCACCATCTGCACCCAAAACCTTCTCTCCATTGCAGAGAATTATATGGCCCTTTGAGAAGCTGCCAGAGAAGGCTCCAAACACTGACAGTGGGTTCTGGGCACTGCCTGCTACTGTTTCTGGAATCGGAAACAGCCTTCCAGGTTAACAAGTCAGGATGTTGTTTTCCATGACGACCAAAATGTAGGTTATCAGGTTAAATGACAAAATGGAATTTGAGGACTAAACAGAGGAGGGTAAAAAGATTAAAGAGGTAAAAATATTGAAGGCTAAAAGCCAGCTCTAGCACAGAAGCAGAGCCAGAGAAGGGAGCCAGTTCCATCCCGTGCACCCCGCACGGCAGAGGAATCCTGCACTTTGCCACATGTCGTTGTTTGTTCTGAGAATGTGAAGCAAGGACCCAGAGGCCTGTTTAAACAAGGAGCAACTGACTGAAAATCATGTCCCTGGCCCCTTAGTCACTCCCCTAGGGGTTCTAACCTTTCATCAGCCAGAGGGTAAGGTTGCTTTCAAAGTGTTCCTCTAATGTCCCTGTAATTTATGTTCTTCAAAGAGCCCGTTCATTTGCTTCTAGACTAAAAGTTCTGACATTTGCCTACAGTTTAGAATCAGCAGGAGAGCTGGAAATAAATTTTAAAACAAGGTCCAATTTTCAGCCCTTACCACAATTGGCTCAGAAGCTCTGTGGGCAGAACTGAGCACTTCTATGTGTCAATGTGGTCACAAGTGAAGCTGTGTCATGACAAGCTTATCACCAGTGTGAGAGTAGGAGGGGGTGGGACCTGTGGGCAGAGCTCTGGCAAAGGGGATTAGTGCTGTTCTGAAAGAGGGCCTAGAAAACTGCCTTCCTCCTTCCACCATATGGGGGCAAAGTGAGAAGGCATCATCTATGAAGCAATAAGCAAGGCTTCGGCAGACACAGAATCTACCAGGACCTTGATCTTGGACCTCCTAGCTTCCAGAACTGTGAGCAATAACTTGCATTCGTTTACATGCCACCTAGACTATGAGATTTTGTCATAGCAGCCCAGAGTAAGACAGAAATCAAGCTCAAGAAACACTGGTCTAATGCAGACCCTTGTCACTCAAGGTACATCTTTGAGTGCTCCCACATAACCTAGTTAAGGATACAGACTTGTTTGCCCCACCCCAGAACTTCAATCTCAGAATCTGACTTTCATAATATCTCTAGGTTTCCAGGTCTGTTAGAGGTGGGGAAGCTCTGAGTCAGTGTCTCGAACACCACCAAAATCACCTGGGGGAGAGGGCGTATTAAAACACAACCAGCTGGGTCACAACCCAAATTTTCTGATTCTCTAGGTCTGGAGCAGGGTCCTAGGTAATACTGATGCTGCTTAGAGCAGGGATCCAGGTAAGCTATGCCAGCCAGGTAATGCAGAGACTGGACACAATGGTAATAGGCTACTCAATGCTCAGGTGGAAGAATTATGATAGTCCTCTAGTTCCTAAAGCATACTATATCAATTCAGTGTCACTCATTTTAAGGAAGCCCATTCCTCTCCATAGACTCACATGTGCACCTGCTCTAAGACCTTTGGGTGTCTAGGAAAAGAGCATCAAAAGCCAGATTTCCACTTTGCTCTCCCAATTTAGGACTCTGTAATCTTAACATTTGGCCTGGCCCCTCTCTGGGTGGGTACAATACCCCTCCCCTCCTGCTGAGCCCCAGGTCCACTCTTAACCTCTACTGGTTGCCTCTGTACATCATACAAACTGCACATCAGCCCTGCTCCCGCACCAGGCCGGCAGCTCTGTACTATGACCTGGGTCCACAGCATGCCAGATACCACCAATAGGGCAGTAGAGCAGAAAACTGGGGGCAAAGACTGAGGGGGATGGCTGGAGACACATTGGTCAGCTGCTGAGCGAGCAAACATGTAATGAATAAGAAGACATATCCTTGAATGGAGCTCGATCATATTCTTCTTAGTAAAGTATCCTAAGAATGGAAAAAAAAATAGCCAATGTACTCAGTACTATTATGAAACCAAGATATAATCACCCACACTTTCATACAAAAGATAAAACACAATTATAGCCCAGAAAGAAGGAAAGAAGAGGAGGGTGAGGGGTGGGGAGGGAGGTGGAGGGAGGGCAATTGGTGGGACCTCAACTACTGTGCATATTGCAAGGGTACCTGTCAGATATATTAATAGTAGAGTATAAATGTCTAAACACAACCTGAGGTGAAAGCTATGTTAACCAGTTTGATGTAAACATTCCAAATTATATATAAAATCAGAACGCTGTATCCCATAAATGCAGTAATGCACACAGTTATGAACTAATTTAAAAAGAAAAAGACACATCCTTGCACTTTGTTCTTCATGGGTCTCATCATCTTGCTTTCCTCCTGTTTTCTCTAAGACAGTGCTTCTGCAGACCAGCAGTATCAGAACACCTGGGAAGTTGTCAGAAATGCACATTTCAACCCACCTTGGACCTACTAATTCAGAAACTCTGGAGGTAGAGCCCCACAATCTGCATTTTAGTAAAAGATCCATGTGGTTCTGATGCACAGCAGAGTTTGAAGCCCGTTGCACTAAAATTTGGGGTTCTTAAATCATATTTTTAACAAATACCATGTCAATATATCTTCTTTAAAATTTTTGAATAGTAACCACCCTGGTAGAATGTTCTTAGGGGAACCACCCTGAGATATTCCTGTTAGTGAAGATTTGGCAGATTCTTTAAATATCAGCCATTGGTGTTTTCTGTGTAGCCATCCCTTCTAAGTTTCTATCATCTATCACATAAGGGCGAGCACATGGCTCTGCTCCCCAGAAGACACTCCAGTTCCCAGCAGTTCTGTCCAGAGACGGAATGTCCACTTTGAGGACAGGCCTGGGCCTCTCTTCATCTCAAGTTCCAACTGCCACATTCTCCCCCACAAGGTCCCTGCAGCCTCATCTCTGGAGAAGTCCAACCATATAAATTAAGGTTTGAGCTCTGCAGATCTTGGAGAAAGGAAACTTGAATCCAAGGATATAGAATATTCTACCTAAAGTGAAGAGGAAAATAAAGTTTTCCTTCTATTTTTGTCCATGAGTTCACTGGCCCAATGTGAAATTGGGTTGGCCCTTCAGAGACAGGCCACACCGAGACAAGAGAGCAGTGCCTGGATTAGACATCGTCAGTGTGCCATCCTACCCCACCCTTACCCCAGCTGAGGCAAGGTGACTTTCGGAGTCAGCTGAGAGGCTTCAGCACCAATACTCAACTGCCTCTGGGGCAGTGGTTGCTCATCCTGAATGACAGATGTGGTGGTGCACCACAATACAGTGGCCCAGGGTGACTTAAGGAGGATGGTCTCCATGCATTACCAATGAAGAATCTCAGAGGCAGGTCATTCTTGCAAAAAGTAAGTATTGTGTTTTTCCATTGGTTTTAATTGTGATTCTGTATTTTTAATCATCCCTTCAGGCTATACTGTCCAACTCTATTAGATGCTTTTAAGTCTAATAAGGCTTCACCTCTCTTCTTGCCCTCTTTTGTTACCGCGTGCACCCCATAAGAATGAGGCATCGTGCTTGCTGTCTGTTCTTAATCTTTTCAGCTTACTGGGGCTACACAGATGCCAAAGCTGACATCTGTTCTCTGTAATCTCAGAGAGTTTCTCATCCCTGCCTTATATAAGGTTGACCTAGTTCTCTTGGTCTACACTCAAAATATTAGTGAATGCATACAGATGATTATATTCCTAAAATGCAAGTGTGTGCACTCACATTGCTCTGCACATCCGGGGGTCACGCCCTTCCCCTTCCCTCTTCCCACAGTATCCTCTGGAATGCCTGAACCTTATTCGTCTCAATTTTAAACTTTGTGAAGGCATCTACCAAAGTTTTGCCCTAATCAAAATGTGACTGTTCTACAGGTCTTGCTGTTCCTCTTGTGGGCCATGTTTTCCCTTCCCAGCTGCAAAATCCTGCCTCTTTTTGAACTATGTCACTCTCTTTCCTTCCTCTTGTTACCCTTTGGGTCTGGTGATCTTCCTCCCCACCTTGCTCTAGTGCTGCCTGAAAGATATGCCCCATTCTTTGGCCTCTTATATTCATGGTCTCTTTGTTCTCAGTGACATTTGCCTGCACCACATCCCAGTTGTCTCTCTGACAGCTACATCCTGTGCCCTGTCATCATGACAGGATTTGGTTCCAAGCATCCTCCTTCTAAGACACTCACATGGCCCTGCCTCCTCCTCAGCAAACTAATATCTCCCCGGGGTTCAGAATCACTTCTATCTGAGTGTTCGTCTTGTCCACATCATCATTTTACTTTCTCTGATCTTCTCTATCTGTATAATAGGTAGCACAAAATGATTTCTGTCTCCCTCACTCATTGAGCCCCTCTGAAAAATCAAAAAGATGGAAGGAATTACCAGATGAGGATGAGGTTCCTGAGTGTTCCCCCTCACCTACGCGATCTCCAGCCTGTTTTCCCAGCAGCCAGGAGGAACAGAGCAGGACTTTCAAGAGCTTTCAGAATAAAGCCCAAACTTTTATCTGGTTTATGAGGCTCTCATGATCCAACCACTTATTACATCTCCAATCTCATCTCAGGATATCAACACAAAACTTCTTGTCTCTACTCACTGGTCCCAACTGGACTGGCTTTCTTTCAGTTCCCACAATGCACCAAGTCCTCTCACTAGGCCTGGTGCACATGCATTCTTTGCTTCCCATCTACTCTCAAAATATATTCACAGTGAGCCTTCCTTGACCTATCTGCTTTGGGTTGAACTGTATCTACCCCAAACAGAGATATGTAATGTCATAACTCCCAGTAATTCAAAATGTGACTTTATTTGGAAATAAAGCTGTATAGGTATGACAGGTCAAATTAGGAAGAAGTTATGCTAGACAGGGGTAGGCCCTTAATTTAATATGACGGGTGTCCTTATAAAAAGAAAGAAAGAGACACACAGGGAGAAGATCACCATCTGATCGGACTGATTCATGTACAAGCCAAGGAATGCCAAAGATTTCCAGCAGATATTAGAGGTTAGGATAAGAAAGGAAGGATTTCCGTGCCATCCAGCACCCCCCACCCTGCCACCCCGAGGTTCAGAGACAGCGTGGCCTTGACAAAACCATGGAATTGAACTTCTATTTTCCAGAACTACAAGATAATAAATTTATATATTTTGAAACCATCCAGTATCTGACACTTTGCTAAAGAAGTCCTAGAAAACTAATACAACACCTGCTATGTACTAAACATTTGTACTTTCCCCCAAATTCTTATGTTTGAAACCTAAATCCCCAGAGCTCTCTCTATCCACCATGTGTGGACACAGCTAGAAGGGGACTATGTACAAACCTGGAAGAGAGAGAGGCCTCATCAGATACCAGATCTCCTGACACATTGATCTTGAATTTTCTGGCCTTCAGAACTAAGAGAGTTAAATTTCTCTTGCTCAGTTCACAGACTACAGTATTCTATTACAGCAACCTGGATACCTTCCATGATCCAGTCCCTAGTTTCTACTTCCTTTAGACTCTAGATTACAATTAGAGTCTCATTTTTTGTTGTTGATTGAGGAAGACAGAGATGCATTTACAGAGTAAGATACATTCACCATAGACAGCAAATGGGCCTCCATTTCTAGGGCTAGTAAGGAAAGAGGCCTTGAACATGGCCAATGGTTCTCTTTTATACTGCCTGGGTTGGTCGTACCTGTGGTTTAGAGGTCACCTTGGCGCCAGAGTTTTACTGCACATGTGAACTTCCCATGAGCCTCTCTGAGAGCCAATGGGGGAGCATTGGGCTACAATGTAGCTTTAAGTTAATGACATGATAATTAGTCTAAAGCAATTCTAGGTCACCTTTAAGACTCTATCATACCTGTTGTTAGGCTAGAGAGTCTTCTGCATTCTTCTGCAGTTGTCACAGTAAGTTCTGATATGTAGATTGGTAGGGTGGTCCCTCCTCACCAGGTGTGAACAACCACTTAGGACAAAATTAAGGTGGGCAGCACCAAGATGGAGGCCTTCCCTCTTCCCTCACCCCTGTGCTCCTTGCCCCGGAGAGCCATTCCTAACTAACTAACATGTACATATAAGTAAATAGCCATTGTTCCCTTGCTTTCCTATAATTAAGCTCTTACTCCTGAGGAATCATGGAACTGATGGTCATAAATCCTAGGAAAGAACTAAAAAAAAAAAATGCTAGTGTTGCAGGAAGACAAGGCCCCGTGGAGAGAAAGAGCACCCAAACACCATGTTTATAAGAGGGAGGGCTTTATTCGCCAGCTGGGAGCTTACAGCATAGAAGAATTCCAAATGGCCGCATTCCCCAACTGGCTTGGTCTTTCCCGTTTTATCTCCACTCAAAACGTTCTAACCCACAGGTACCTTTTTCATGGGTCAGTGTGAATCAAACAGGAGATGCTATTCCAGCCCCCACAGAACCACAGGATTTCACAGAAGTGGAAATTTCCAAGTTCCAGGAAGTTAAGTTTACAAATTCCCAAGAGCTGAGTCACCATGGAGAGGACCCTGCAGGTGTATCCTTGAGAAGACCTGTTCTCCTAGACCTCACCCTTCTTGGGTATCATCTCTCACTAGAAATTAAAAGTTGTTACAGAGATAAAGAGTGCCTGTCATAAGCTCTTTAGTAGGTAGGATACAGTTGAGGAAAGAATCTCTGCGTTGAAGATAAAGGAAATCAGAATATTTTACCTTAACATACAGCAGGTATCAAAAAATCTATACAAGTTTTAAGAGATGTTACCTATGTGTTACTTTCTGAAGGTGAGTTGAAGGTACCCTTACTGGTCAAGTGTACCTAGACATGCTATGCCTGTCCTTTTTACCTGCAATTCATACACTTTTGGGAATGATCTATTTTACTTCCAATAAGTTATCTTAAAACATGTACCCATTTTTTTGGCTCCTTGGAATATTTCTTTGACTTAATTTGAGATGACTGCCATGGTCCTGCAGACAGACATAATCCCACAAAACTGTCTTTTGTAGGGGAAAAAAATGTACCTATAGGCAATCTGAATTAATGAAGCCTGGTCTTTCCTTATCCAATCTAGAAAAAATTAACTAAGTCTGACACCTTTAAAAGGTCTGAAAAGAAACGGACTTCTTTATCTTAACCTAAAGTAGTCTAAGTTTTAGAAAAATCTTTATTTTTGGTGTTTTAGTTTTTTAATTTTGATGAAAACCAATTATAAATCAAAGATTCTTTTAAACTTACCTGTAACCTAAAAGCCTCTGTTTCAAGATGTCCCACATTTCAGGACCAAAACAACTTATGCCTTCCATGTATTGATTTATAACGATGTATAATCTCTATATCTGTGGAAGTATAAAACCAAACTCTGCCCAGCTGCCTGCAGTACTTTTTCTGAGGACCTCTTGAAGCCCTATGTTCTGGGCCTGAAGTCATCCATATCAGCTCAAAATAAACTTCTTTAAATCATTTTACAGACTTTGGGGTTTTTTCCATTAACAAACTTTTAAGGGGCCCCAATGTCCTTGGCCCCAACAAAGATATGACATAAGAAACTGCCAAAACTGAAGAGAACAAAGGCTGAAAAAAATAAAAATAATAGCCAAGGACTGTGAGACAACTACACTAACTATAACCTATGTATAACAAGAATACCAGAAGAAGAAAGAGAGAAGGAACAGAAGTTTGGGGGAAAAAAACAACATAGGAGAAAAATGTCATTATAATAAGAGAGGATACCTGGGAAGGGTGAGGTCTAGGAGAACAGAGACCCCAAGCATACACCTGCAGGGTTCTCTCCGTGGTGACTCAGCTCTTAGGAATTTGTAGACTTCACTTCTGGGACCTGGACATTTCCACTTCTATGAAATCCTATAGTTCGGTGGGGGCTGGAGCAACATCTCCTGCTTGATTCAAACTGATCAATGAAAAAGGTACCTGTGGG
>NW_003852483.1:1805916-1812013 GCF_000181295.1 Otolemur garnettii | reverse complement strand
TCCTGTGATACTTTGCTAAGAAGAACATTTTCCAGCTCCATCCATGTGAACACGAAGGACGTAAAGTCTCCATCTTTCTTTATGGCTGCATAGTACTTCTTACTGAAAATAAAAAGAGAAAGACCAAGCCAGTCGGGGAGCGTGGCCATTTGCAATTCTATGTGGTAAGCTCCCAACAGGTGAATAAAGCCCTGCCTCTGATAACCATGGTGTTTAGATGCCCTTTCTCCCCATTGGGCCTCATCTTCCTGCGACAACATTAGATTTAGCAAAAACACCTATCAACAGCGAGAAGCCATACTCTGTAAAATAATTTAAAGAGGTTTTTTCTGAGTCAAATTTGAGGACCATGACCCAGAGCCACATCTAAGAAGCCTTGAGCAAATGAACTCCCTGTGGTAAGATTAGAATTTGTTTGAAAACATTTCATGAAGACAGGAATTACAGGTAAAGTCATAAATCAACAGGCATACATTGGTTTGGCCTGAAAAGGAGGGACATCTCAAGTGGGGATCACAAGTTACAGGGGGGTTTTAAGATTGTTTGGCTGACAAGTGGCTGAAAGAGATAGGCGGCTCTGACTAATAGACTAGGAGTCAGAGAAAAAGAATTCTAAGTTAAGATAAAGGTCTGTTAATCAGAGACAAACTACAGGACAAACACCCAGAAGCAAGTGGTTTGTTATGTATCAAGGGGGCCTGTAGGTTTGTCTCATGTAGGCTTAGGTCAGGTAATGAGTCACAAAAGACACCTCTAATGAGTGAGGGGATCTGCTGAGGCATGTCTGATCTCTTTTCTCATGGCTAGCAGTTCAGGTTGAGGGGATCCCTTGGCCAAGGATCTCCTATCAGTCAGCCAATGGGGGAAGAACCTTAAGATTTTATTTGTGTTCATGTGCCAAAATATATGACATGGGAATTACAAGCAATAAAATAAAAAATAGAGAAATTAGCTGCATCAGAACTAAAAGCTTCTGCACATCAGGACACAACAGAGTGAAAAGGCAGCACAGAGTGGGAGAGAATATTTGGAAATTACACATCTGACAAAGGGTTACTATCCAGACTGTGAAGAACTGCTGTACCTAAACGACAACCAACAACAAAGGTTGTTAAAAACGGACAGAGAACTTGAACAGACGTTTCTACAGGGAAGATATACAGACGACCAGTAAGTAAGTGAAAAGATGTTCAATATCACTAATCACCAGGAAATGCAAGTTAAATCCAAATCAGAATCACTTCACACCCCTTAGGATGGCTGCTATTTTTAAAAAAAAGGAGAGAAAAAAACAGTTGGTAAGGATGTGGGGAATGATTGGTGAGAATGTAAAATGGTTCAGCTGATGTGAAAAACAGTATGATGGCGCCTCAAAAATTTAACATAGATTTCCTACATGATCCATCAGTTCCACTTCTGGGTATATAATCAAAAGATCCAAAAGCAGGGACTTGAGCATATATTTGATACAATTGTACACCAATGTCCATAGCAGCATTTCTTGCGATCACCAAAAAGTGAAAACAAACCAACTGTCCATGAACCGATGAATGATTAAACGAAATGTACATAGACAGGATTCTTAAAAGGGAAAGAAATTGGGGTGGAGCCTATGGCTCAGTGGGTAAGGTGCCGGCCCCATATGCCGAGGGTGGTGGGTTCAAACCCAGCCCCGGCTGAACTGCAACAAAAAAAATAGCCAGGCCTTGTGGCAGGCGCCTGTATTCCCAGCTGCTCAGGAGGCCGAGGCAAGAGAATCGCCTAAGCCCAGGAGTTAGAGGTTGCTGTGAGCTGTGTGATGCCACGGCACTCTACGGAGGGCGATAAAGTGAGGCTCTGTCTCTACAGAAAAAAAAAGGGGGAGGGGGGAAGGGAATTCTGATCTGGATGTGCCTAGAGAACAAGTGAAATAAGCCCATCACAAACAGACAAATACTGTGTGATTCCACTTGTATGAGGTTCCTAGAAGACTCAAATTTACAGAGACAAAACAGAATTATTGTTCTATAACCAGGGAGAGAGAGGAGAATGAAGGGTTATTGTTTCATTGGTACTGAGTTTCAGTTTTGCAAGATGCCAAGAGTTCTGGGAACGGCCAGTGGCGATGGCTAGACAGCAAGGTGAACGTGCTTCTTGCCAGGAACTTAAAAACGGTTAAAAATGGCAAATTTTATGTTATGTGTATTTTGCCACAATTTACAAAGAAAAGAATATGCTGATATTAAGCAGAGAACAAAATAGCACTATCATGGCTCGTCATGCTGGTATCGCGGAATGTGGCAAGTGTGGCAAATGAGCTTCCTGCGTCTGAGTCCCTGAGTCAGGGATGTGCCTGCCCAACCACAGGCTGCACACTCGGCTGCCAGCTGCCCCACCCCCTCGGCAAAGCTCAGCCCTAGGAAACTCTCAGCGAGGGGAGCAGAGCAGAAGACATCTGCTTCCCAGGGGTCAAGAGACAGCAAGGTGAATTTTGGACCCAAAGAAGAGGGAGACTAGACCCTGGGGAGAGCGCCATTTGACGTTCCCCTTGCATTTACTATAATTTAATTCACCTCTCTTTTGCACCATGGCCTTGTTAATATTGTCCCTCTCCTCCTGCTTCCACTGCGCCCAGACATTCTAAAGCTTTGGCCCTTTTCTTCCCAGTCTCTCTCTTTGTGAAAAGATACATTCATCTCTTTAATGCATCGTTATGCTCTGACATCATTTTACACTTTCTTGCTATGGAAACACTTTATTTATTTATTTATTGCAGTTTTTGGCCAGGGCTGGGTGTGAACCCACCACCTCTGGTATATGGGGCCCGCGCCCTACTCCATTGAGCCTCAGGCGCTGCCCCCAACACATTATTTATTTTTCAAAGGCATCTTTTCCACAAGCATCTGGCATGTTTATCTCATTTTGACTAGGTGTTTTCTGGACCTCCTAGAGCCCAAAAGTGAATTAGAGGGAGGAGAGATTAGAGGGAGGGGGACACGTGAGGCATCAGGAATCAGAGGGGAGCTATGAAGGGCTAAATGAGGTGGCGACAGGAGCAAAGGAGAAGCAGGGGGAATTAATACTTAAGGAAGTAGCCTGTCCCAGCCTGATGAGTGGAGAGGGAGGGCACAGATATTCTCAAGTTCCTGGCTTGCCTGGCAGATCTTGGTACCACTATTAAGTGATTGGAAAGACTGGGATGTTCTAGACATTTACTCTCTCCTGTACAATTTTTTAACATTAAGGAATTTTTAAAAATATCTAATGAAGCATTTAAGTAGTTGGAGAAGAAAGTAAGTGTCATCACAAAGATGTGGCTGATGTCAGCACTCTAATTCTGACAGGTGGGAAGGGAGGCGGGGAGAAGCTCCCCCGGAGGCATCTGTTCCCAGGAGACAGCGCGCAGGGGATCAGATGGCACCAGTGTAAAAGCAAGATTGAACATTGCTTACTTATTTTAAGGATACTTGGATCAAGTACGAAATGCATTACAGGAAATTAGTTTTCCTAAAATGTGTACTGAATATGTTTTTCTTGAATATCATTCTGGAGATTGTGATGAGGAATCTGTTTTTGCAAAAATGTCCAAAATGATAATGTATTAAATTTAGTATGAACTTTAAAAACATTTGTTATGGTAAAACATATGCAATATAAAATCTATTCTTTTAACCATTTTCTTTTTTTTCTTCTTCTTCTTTTTTTTTTGCAATTTTGGCCAGGGCTGGGCTTGAACCCTCTACCCCCGGTATATGGGGCCAGCACCCAACTCCTTGAGCCACAGGGGCTAACCTCTTTTAATCATTTTCAAATGTGCAATTGAGTAAAAGCAAGTACACTCACATAATCGTAAAACTATCACTACTCTCCATCCCCATAACTTTTTTTTTTTTTTTGAGACAGAGTCTCACTGTGTTGCCCTGGGAAGATGCTGTGGCGTCACAGCTCACAGCAACCTCAAACTCTTAGGCTTAAGTGGTTCTCTTGCCTCAGCCTCCCAAGTAGCTGGGACTACAGGCACCCGCTGCAACACCTGGCTATTTTTATTGCAGTTGTCATTGTTGTTTTAGCTGGCCTTGGCTGGGTTCGAACCTGCCAGCCTCAGTGTATGTGGCTGGCGCCATAACCACTGTGCTGCAGGAGCCAAGGCCCCATAAGTTTTTTTATTATCCCAAACTGAAACTCTGTCTCTGTCTCCATTTCCATTTATCCCCAGTGAACTGCTGTTGTATTTTCTGTCTCTATGAACTTAACTATCCTAAGTGCTTTGTATAAATGAAATCCTTTATTTTTTTTTCTTTTCCCTGGCTTATTTCACTTTGCATTTTTTTAAGTCCATCCACAGTGTAGCATACATTAGATTTTATTCTTTTTAAGTATGAGTAATACTCCATCATATGCATATACCACATTTGTTTATCCATTCATCTGTCAAGGAACATTTGGTATCTTTCTACTGTTCGCCGTTGTGATAATACGGCCATGAACATTGGTGTACAAATGTCTGTTCGAGTCCCTGCTTTTCAATTCTTTTAGGGATATACCCCAAAGTAGAATTGCTGGATCATGTGGTAATAATATCTTTAACTGTTTGAGAAACAATCACACTGTACCATTTTAATGTCCTACCAGCAGTTCTCTGCATCCTTAAGAACACATTATTATCTATTTTGTTTTTTATATTAGCCATCCTAATGGATGTGAAGTGATGTCTCAGTGTGGTTCTGATTTGTATTTTCCTAATTATTAGTGATGTTGAACACCTTTTTATGTTCTTGTTGGCCATTTATATATCTTCTTTGGGGAAATATCTGTTCAGTTCTTTGCTCATTTTTTAATAATTTTGCTGTTGTTGAGTTGAAGGAATTCTTTGTATAATCTGCATAATTATCACTTATCAGATGTATGATTTGCAAATATTTTCCTCCATTCTGTGTGCTGCCTTTTCATTCTGTTGATAGTGACCTTTGATACCCAGAAGTTTTTCATTTTTATAAAATAGAATTAACCCATTTTTTGGTATTGTTGACCATGTTAGGTGTTGTATCTAAAAGATCATTATATAATTCAATATTATAGATTTATACCTCTGTTTCCTCCTAAGAGATTGATAGTTATAGCTCTTATATTTAGGTTTATAATTCATTTTGAGTTAATTTTTGCATAAAGCATAAATTAAGGGGCTAGCTTCATTCTTTTGTTGTTTATATCTAGTTTCCTCAGGATCAGTTATTTTAAAAAATTGTCCTTTCTCTACTGAATTATTAGGTACCCTTCCTATTATGTTGAGGAGGTTTCCTTCTCTTTCTAGCTTTTTGAATGTTTGTATTATAAAAAGATACTGAATTCTGTCTCATGCTTTTTATGTATCAATTGATATGATCATCTGTTTTTTCTTTCATTCTGTTAATATGGTCATACTGATTGAATATATTAATTATTTTTCATACATTGAACTATCCTTGCATTCTGAGAATAAATTCCATTTGTTCATCATACGTAATCTTTATACTATGCTGTTGAATTCTTTGTGGTAGCTTTTGGAGTTTTTTGGTTTGGTTGGTTGGTTTTTGTGCTTTTTCTTGTTTAGGATTTCTACATCAATATTCATAAGGGATGTTTGTCTATACTTTTCTGGTCACGTCTTTGCTTTCCTTTAGGGTCAGGGTAATCTTGCCTTTAATGGATAAATTTTGAAGTCTTCTTTCCTCTTCAACTTCGGAAAAGTATAAAAAGATTGGTATTAGTTTTTCTTTAAATCTGTGGTAGAATTTACCACTAAGTCCAACAGATTAGTTCCTTTTTTGTTAGGAGTTTTTTTATTACTGATTTAATTTAGTTACACGTGCATTTGGATTTTGTATTTCTTCATGATACAGTCTTTGTAGGTACTTGGTCATTATATCCAGGTTATCCAGTTTGTTAATTTTAATAAAACTCCCCTGTAGCTTCCTTTTGGCTGGAGACGCCATCTTTCAGTAATTCACCAAAATGACGAACACAAAGGGAAAAAGGAGAGGCATCCGATACAAGTTCTCTAGGCCTTTTAGAAAACATGAAAAAAAAAAAAAAAAAAGAAAACATGGAGTTGTTCCTTTGACCACATACATGGGAATCT
>NW_003852483.1:1796884-1805896 GCF_000181295.1 Otolemur garnettii | reverse complement strand
GAATCTACAAGAAAGGTGATATTGTAGACATCAAGGGAATGGGTACTGTTCAAAAAGGCATGCCACACAAATGTTACCATGGCAAAACTGAAGAGTCTACAATGTTATCCAGCATGCTGTTGGCATTGTTGTAACAAGTTAAGGGCAAGATTCTTGCCAAGGGGATTAATGTTCATATTGAGCATATTAAGCACTCTAAGAGCCGAGATAGCTTCCTGAAACGTGTGAAGGAAAATGATCAGAAAAAGAAGGAAGCCAAAGAGAAAGGTACCTGGGTTCAACTGAAGCACCAGCCTGCTCCACCCAGAGAAGCCCACTTTGTGAGAACCAATGGAGAGGAGCCTGAGCTCCTAGAACCCATTCCCTATGAATTCATGGCATAAAGCATATAACACAGCACACAGGAGTTACCAGTGGACCATGCTTTTAGGTGCAAGAACCTATTTACTCGCCATGAGCTCATGACATAATAAGTGTACAGCATAGCACACAGCATAACCAATTAGACCCCATGTAACAGTGATACAAGGTGCTGGAACCTATTTCCCATGGATTCAAAAGTCAATGTTTTGTCACATTCAATGGCAAGGTGCCTCCCTGAGCTACTGGAACCTCTTCCCTAAGAATTCATGGGATGGTAGTTAAAAACCAAAAACAATAGCCTAAAAATGTGTGTTGTTCGTTCACTACAAATGTGATTTTTTTTTTTTTTTTGCCGCAAAGAAATATTAAACCAAATTTTAATGTATCCTAAAAAAAAAAAAACTCCCCTGTAGATCTTTTGATTCCTATAAAATCACTAATATTTTCCCCCTATTTCTTTATGATTTTAAAAATTTTAGTATTTTCTCACTTTTTATTAGTGAATCCTACTAAAGCTTTGTCAATTTTATTGATCTTTTCAGTGAGCCTGTTCATGATTTTATTGATTTACTGTTTTTCTAATTCTGTTTATCTCCACTCTAATCTTTATTATTTTCTTCCTTCTTCTAGTTTTGGGTTTAGTTTGTTCTTTTTTCTACTTCCTTAAAGTGGAAAGTTAGATTGTTAATTTAAAATCTTCCTTTTTGATGTTCATGCAGCTATAATTTTCCTGATTAGCACCACTTTCACTACATTCCATAAGTGTGGCTGTGTTTAACTTTCATTTTTATTTGACTCTGTTTTCTAATTTCCTTTTTGATTTCTTGTTTTGGTACATCAGTTGTTTAAGAGTGTGTAGTTTAAATTTTATATATTTGTGGATTTTCCAACTATACTTCTGTTGTTGTTTTTCAGTTTTAACCCATTTGTATCAAAAGACTTAGTATGATTTTGATCTTTTTAAACTATTTAATACTTGTTTTGTGGCCTAACACATGATCTAACCTAGAGACTATTCCATGTACTCTTGAGAAAAATGTGTACTTTGCTGTTATTGGGAGAGGTTTGTTATGTATATGCCTGATAGATCCCACTGCTTTAAAATATTATTGAAATCATCTATTTTTTCATTGGTTTTCTGTGTGGTTGTTCTGTTTATTTTTGAATGTAGGGTATTGACATCTACAACTATTACTGTGAAATAATCTATTTCTTACTTCATTTTTGTCAGTGTTTTGCTTTATAGATTTTGGAGCACTGGTATTTGGTCCATATATGTTTATTAATATTATACCTTCTTGGTGTCTATTAACACTTTATCAATATGCAATGCCTTTCTTTGTCTAATAGTTTTTTTTAACTTAAATTCCGTTTTTTCTGATATTAATATAGACACCATAGCTCTCCTTTGATTACTACTTCCAAGGAATATCTTCTCTATCATTTCACTTTCAACTTGTATGTGTCCATAGATCTAAAATAAGTTTCTTATGGATAATATATAGTTGAATCCTGTTTTTGTTGTTGTTTTTAATCCATTCTGCCATTTGTATTGGAGAGTTTATCTATTTACATTTAAAGGAAGAAATAAAGGACTACTTTTGCCATTTTTTTATTTGTTTTTTTATATGTCTTATAGTTTTTAATGTTCTTCTTTCTCCCCATTACTGCCTTTACATGTATTTAATTATTTTTTTCTGACAATATTTTTGATTCCCTTTTTATTTATTTTTGTACATATTTCTATAGATATTTTGGTTATCATGGGATTGTATATAACATCTTAAATCCATTACAATCTAATTGATACCAATTTGACTTCAGTAATATATAAAAATTTTATTCCCATATAGTCCTTCCTCCCATGCTATTGATGAAACAATTTATATCCACATACATTGTGAACCCGCTAACATAAATTTATAATTAACTATTTGGAGGCATTTGACTTTTTTATTTTTCTGAGACAGAATCTTGTTCTGTCACCTGGACTAGAATGCAGTGATGCCATCATAGCTCATTGTAACCTCCAACTTCTGGACTCAAGAAATTTTCCTGCCTCAGACTCCCAAGAATCTGAAACTACAGGTGTGTGCTACCATGCCTAGCTAATTTTTCTATTTTTCTTTTTTATAGAGATGGTGTTTTGCTTTTGCTCAGGCTGTTCCTAAACTTCTGGCATCAAGTAGTCCTCCTGCATGATCCTCCCAAAGTGCTAAGATCACAGGCATGAGCCACCATGCCCAGCCTGCATATGTCTTTTAATTCTGTAGAAAAATATAGAGTTGAATTAAAATATAGAAATTACAAATATAGAGTTGAATTAAAAATAAAAATTACAATGAGACTGATTATTATGCTTTCCAAACTACTTACTTTATGAAACATCTTTATATCTTCATATGGCTTTGGGTTACTTTCTGGTGTCCTTTCATACTTCTCTCTAGCATTTATTGTAGGGCAGGTTTAGTGATAATCAATTCTCTAAGCCTTTGTTTATTTGACTTTCTTAATTAATTTCTGTTTTATTTTGAAGGACAAGTTTGCCCAATATATGTATAGAATTCTATGCTTACTTCATGAATGTGCTTACAAAGGTAAAGCAGCAGACCTGAGCTACTAGTTTATATTTCTTCACTCTGATGTCTGCATCACTTGCTGATATATCAATATTTAGGCTTTTTCTGAGTATCCAGATATATAGGTCATGTCTCATATTCAAATGAACTGTGCTACCAAGGTTTATTTTTAAATTTTTGAGACTACTGGTTCAACACACCAATATGGGCAATAGCTCTAAAAGTTTAATATATTTTATGTAATATGTTACCATTATAAAAAGTGATGCTCATCAGGCTATTTCCAAGTGACAATGTTATAGTGTAGGAGTCCAGAGAAAGAATGCTTTAAAACCCACAAATGATTAAACAATTTGAACTTGAGATATTGTTGGAATTGTCTTTCTCAACTTTGGCCTCAGGAAAAGATTAAAGAGTCTCCCTTCTGGTCTCTTCTCAGTTACAATTATTTTTTAGGATATATGGACTGTAGTAGGGGGTACACAAGGTATTATGAAGAAGGATTCACCTCTGCAAGATTAACCCTCCCTTCACCTGAGAGCTTTCTTTTCTCAATTTAACATCTCCTGCCACTGATAATTCTTCCTTGGGCTATCGAAGAGTGAGCTAGATAAGATTTCAGCCAGCGGCAGGGCCTGCTACTACCAGAGGAAAGGAGAAAGGGGAGAGAGGGAACTCTGGTGAATGCAATTTTGAACAAGCAACTATGTGTTTCATCATTCTTAATCATTTTTTGTCAGTTTTGTTTTTCTTGCCACTGAAAGCATGCCCACCAATATGTAGAGAAAAGTATAAATCTGAAAGATAGACAACAAAACTAATATAGGGATAAGTATTTCTAGAAAATTTGAACAGGACAACTAATAAAGTTGTAATTATTTCATTTAGTTCTGCTCTGTCCTTAGTTATTTCTTTTCTTCTGCTGGGTTTGGAGTTGGTTTGATTTTTCTTTTCTAATTCCTTGAGACAATTCATTAGATTTCTGATTTGTAATCTTTCTGAAGTTTTTTGATGTAGGCATTGAAAGCTATGAATTTTCCCTTTAGGACTGCTTTCTCTAAATCTCAAGATTTTGATAACTTATATCTCCTTCGTCATTTAGTTAAAAAAAAATCTTGTGATGTCCACCTTAATTTCCTACTTGATCCAATAATTATTCAGCAGTAGGTTGTTTAATTTTCATGACTTTTTAGTAGAATTGAGTAGTTCTGTTGGAGTTGATTTCTAATTTTATTCCATGGTCATATAAGAGATACATGATATAATTTCTATTTTTTTAATTTGTTGGGACATATTTTATGACCTATGATGTGAGCAGTTTTGCAGAATGTTTCGTGTGTTGATGAGAAGAATTTATATTCAGTAGTTTGGGGGTAGAATGTTATATAACTGTCTGTTATGCCCATTTGCTCTAGAGTCTCATTTAAGTCTCATGTTTTTTCATTTATTCTCTGCTTGGAGGATCTGTCCAGTTCTGCCAGTGAGGTGCTGAAGTCCCCTACTATTACAATGTTGCTATTTATTACTTCATTTAGATCTGTAGGGTTTATTTTATAAATCTGGGTGCACCTGTCTTAGGTGCATAGGTATTTAGAATTGTTCTGTCATTTTGTTGAATTGTTCCCTTTACCCTTATATAATGACCATATTTGTCCATCTTTTGTTACTTTGAGATCTATATTATCTGATATGAGGATGGCTTTCTTTTGGTTTGCATTTGCATGAAATATTGTTTTCTATCCTTTCACCTTGAGTCTGACTGAGTTTTTATGGATTAGATGTGTTTCCTGGAGATAGTAGATCCTTAGGCTTTTTTATTTTATTTTATTTATTGTCCATTAACCCAGTCTATGTCTCTTAAGAGGGAAATTCAATCCATTCACATTTATTGAGAGAATTGATGATTGGGGTAGATTTCTGTTCATCCTGTTTTATATAGAAGGTTAATGAAACAAAATTTAAGTCTTTGAAAAATTAAACAAAATTGACACACCTCAAGATAGATTAAGGAAAAACAGGAAAGAACAGGGCCTAATAAGCTTAATCAGAAATGAAAAAGGAGATATTACAACTGATACCACAGAAATACAAAATATCATCTCTGAATTCTATAAAAACTTCTATGCACATAAACTGGAAAACACTGAGGAAATGGACAACTTCTTGGAACCACCCTACCTCCTAAACAAATCAATATCAAGTGATGAAATTGAAGCAGCAATAAAAAATACCTCCTACAAAGAAAAGTCCCAGTCCAGATGATTTGATAACCAAATTTTATCAGACCTACAAAGAGTAACTTCTACCTATACTCTGTAGCAAGGGTCCTCAAAGTTTTTAAACAGGGGGCCAGTTCACTGTCCCTCAGACTGTTGGAGGGCTGGACTGCACACCCTGGGACAAGTTGGCTGCTAAGCAGGACAGGCAACGGCAGCAAAAACACCTGGCAACCGGATAAATGTCCCAGGTGGGCCATATGTGGCCTGTGGGCCGTAGTTTGAGGACGCCTGCTCTGAAGAAATTATTTCATAACATTGAGAAGGAAGAGACCCTCCCCAACTCATTCTATGAAGCCAGAATCACCTCAATACCAAAGCCAGGAAAGGACACACAAAAAGACAACTATAGGCCAATATCCCTTATGAAAACAGATGCAAAAACTCTCAATAAAACTCTAGCAAACTGAATTCAGGAACACATAAAAAAAAGAAAAAAGCCCAAAAAGCCCACCATGACCAAGCAGGTTTTATCTCAGGGATGCAAAGATGGTTCAACATATGCAAATCTATAAACGTGATTTAGCACATAAACAGAAGCAAAAACAGAGGCTGTATGATCATCTCAAACACAGAAAAGCATTTGACAAAATTCGGCACCCTTTCATGATAAGAACTCTTAACAAAATAGGCATAGATTGAACATACCTCAAAATTATTAAAGCCATGTATGACAAACACAACTAATATCACACTGAATGGGGAAAAACTGAAAGCACTTCCCACTTAAATTTTTTTTTTTTAGGGAAATATTTTTTTAATATGTATCTTTTTTCTCTCCTTTTTTATCTTCATTAAGTCATAAATACATACATCATGTATACATTAATGCATTTATAGGGTACAATGTGCTGATTGCATTAATGTACACAGCTATCATTTAGTAAAAAAAAAAAGAGAGAGAGAGAACCTATGCACTGATATCAGTGCATAATCCATTCTTCAAAGAAATTTTGGAACTGTTTTTCTGGAATGGCCATGAAAGGTGTCATTATATTACCTTTGATGTCCCAAATGTCATCAAAATGTCTTCCTGTCAATATTTCCTTTATCTTAAAGTAAAGAAAAAATAATTGGGGGTCAGATCATGGAGTAGGGAGTGTGTTCCAATACAGTTATTTGTTTACTAACAACTCCCTCAGAGCCAGTGCTGTGTGAGTTGGTGCATTGTTGTGATGCAAGAGCCATGAGTGTTGGCCAAGGGTTTCAGTTAAGATTTCCCTAACTCATGAAAGAGGGAAGAGGAGGGGGGTGGGGGGGGGAAGGTTGGATGGAAGGAGGTTAAATGGTGGGACCACACCTATAGTGCATATTGCAAGGGTACATGTCAAACTTATTAAGTGTAGAGTATAAATGCCTTAACACCATAATTAAGTAAGTGAGGTGAAGGCTATGCTAACCAGTTTGACGTAAGCATTCCAAATTGTATATAAAATCAGCCCACTTAAATTTATAATTGGATAGGGTTGCCCACTGTCACAACTTTTATTTAGCATAATGTTGGAAATCCTATCCAGAGCAATAAGACTAGAGAAAGAAGTCAAATTAGCCAAGTGGGGAACTAAGAAGTCAAACTATCACTCTTTCCTAACGATATGATCTTATTTCTAGAAAACCCCAAAGAACTCTGGAATTGATAAATAAGCTCAGCAGTCTCAAGATATGAAATCAATGCACCTTGCACACAAATGGATAGCATTCCTATATACTAATACAGTCAATCTGAGAATCAAATCAAAGACTCAATATCTTTCACAATAGCTACAAGGAAAATAAAATACCTAGGAATATATTTAACCCAAGAGGTAAAAGACCTTTACAGGAATAACTATGAGTTACTGAGGAAGGAAATCGCAGAGGATGTAAACAAATAGAAAAATATACTCATGGATTGATAGATTGACATTGATAAAATGGCTATACTATCCAAAGTGACATACAGATTCAAAGTAATCCCCATTAAAACACCAATGCCATTTTTTGCAGATTTAGAAAAAGTAATTCTGTGCTTCATTTAGAACCAGAAAAGAGCCCAGGTAGCCAAAACAACCTTTAGAAGAAAAGGACAAATCAGGAAGTATCGCCTCAAGTTATACTACAAGGCTATAGTAACCAAAGAGCATGGTATTGGCACAGGAACAGAGACATAGTAGATCAATGGATTAGAACAGAAAACCATCCTCATATTACCAGGTGATCTTTGGCAAAGCAGACAATAACATATGCTGGGGAAAAGAATCTCTAGTCAATAAATGGTGCTGGAAAAATTGGATAGCCACATATAGAAGATTGAAACAAGATCCACACCTTTCACTGCTCACAAAAATTTATTCATGATGAATAATCAGACTTAAACCTAAGGCATGAAACTATAAAAATTCTAGAATAAAATGTTGGGAAAACTCTTATAGATATTGGCCTAAGAAAAGATTTATAAAGAAGATCCCAATGACAATCAGAGCAGCAACAAAAATTAACAAATGAGACCTGATTAAATTGGAAAACTTCTGCATAGCCAAGGAAACAATCAATAGAACAAACAGACAACCTACAGAATGGGAGGAAACATTTGCATGCTATACATTCAATAAAGAGTTGATAATCAGGCTCGGCACCTGTAGCTCAATGGCTAGGGCGTCAGCCACACACACCAGAGCTGGTAGGTTTGAACCCGGACCAAGCCTGCCAAACAATGACAACTACAACCAAAAAATAGCCAGGCATTTTGGCAGGTGCCTGTAGTCCCAGCTACTTGGGAGGCTGAGGCAAGAGAACAGCTTAAGCCCAAGAGTTTGATGTTGCTTTGAGCTGGGACGCCACTGTACTCTACCCAGAGCAGAGTACATCTCAAAAAAAAAAAAAAAAAAAAAAAGAAAGATTTTTAGTAAAGTATCTCAGGAATGGAAAAAATATACATCCAATGTACTCAGTACTACTGTGAAACCAATTTGCAGTCACTCACACATGCATGTGAAAAATGGAACACAACTATAGCCTAGGATGAAGGAGGGAAGAAGAAAGAGAGGAGAAAGGAGAGGGGTGGGTAGATAGAGGGAGGGTTGGTAGGGAGACCACACCTATGGAGCATATTGCAAGTACAAGTTGGATCTATCAGGTGTAGAACACAAATGTCTTAATCCTGTAATTGGGTAAAAGTGGTGAAGGCTATGTTGTTTAGTAGGATGTAAGCACTCCAATTTGTGCAAATAATCAACACATTGAATCCCATAATGGCATAAATGTATTTATGATCTATATACAAATAACTGAATAAAAAAGAAAAGCAAGAAAGAAAAAAGTTAATAATCAGACTCTATAAAGAATTCGAGCAAAACAGTAAGAAAAAATTAAATGACTCTATATAATAGTGGGCAAAAGACATGTTCATAAGATTTTCAAAAGGAGATAGACTAATGGCCAATAAACATATGAAAATAAAGCTCATTGACTGTAATTATTAGGCAAATGCAAGTAAAACCAATGAGGTATCACCTAACTCTAGTGACTCTATAGCTTTTATAAAAAAAAAAAAAAAATCCCCAAACAACAGATCCTGGTGTGGATGTGGAAAGTAAGGAATACTTACGCCCTGTTGGTAGCACTGCAAACTAGTAGAACTGCTATGAAAAATGGTCTGGAGATATCTCAGAAGATAAAAGTAGGGCTCAGCGCCTGTGGCTCAAGCGGCTAAGGTGCCAGCCACATACACTTGAGCTGGTGGGTTCGAATCCAGCCCGGACCCGCAAAACAACAATGATGGCTTCAACCAAAAAATGGCCAGGTGTTGTGGCAGG
>NW_003852483.1:1771350-1796801 GCF_000181295.1 Otolemur garnettii | reverse complement strand
AGCTTGAGGCTCCGTCTCAAAAAATAAAATAAAATAAAATAAAAATAAAAGTAGACCTACAATTTGATCCAGCAATCTCACTAGTGAGTATTTACCCAGAGGAAAAAAATAATTTTGTCAAAAAGACACATGCATTCAAATGTTTATTGTGGCACAATTCACAATCATGAAAGTATGGAACCAACCCAAGTACCCATCAATTCAAGAGTGGATTAGTAAAATGTGATATATGTATTCCATGGAGTACTACTCAGCCATAAAAAAGGTAAACTAATACCTTTTGTAACAACCTGAATGGAACTGGAGACCATTCTTCTAAGTGAAGTTTTGCAAGAATGGAAAACCAAAGTCCAGATGTGCTTACTATTAAGTTGAAATTAATTGATTGATAATAAATAAATAAATAAAAATGTATTTATATGCTGTATTATTTTAAAAAGATGTAATAAAAATAATCTTTGAGAGAAACCATCTAAATCTTTGTATTTAAAGGGTACAATGCATGGTAGAGAAAGCAAACAGAGTAAGTAAATTAGAGCATGGATTGTTACTAGCAATAGCTTTTTAAATGTGAAGAATTTGATTATCTGATTAGCATCCTGGTGTCCTCCTTCCACAAAAACGAAACCGCCTGGAATGGAGGGATCCAGGCTGACAAGCTGGCCACAGGCTTTCTCCAAAGCAACTTTCAGTGAAGGAAATGAGAACACATTATACAGAAGTTTCAGAAAAATAAAAGTTAGATTCAGAATGTTACCCCAGATTACCTGTCCTTAACTCTCAAAAAGAAAATGGCACATACTGAATTTCTGCACAGAGGGGAACTCAAAAACTACCTAGTAGGAGGTGGGGTGGGGAACAGTAAGAGAGGGAACACAAAAAGCCCGAGAGATCAATAGGAAAGCTACAAGAACACTGGGCAATAGAACTCAAGGTAAACGTATGGCACCTACAGTGATGTGTAAATGTTATCAGACAGCACACATTATGAAAAAGCATCATTGCTATAGTGTGGATGTTTGTCCCCTCAAAACCTGAGCAGAGATGGGATCTCCATGTTGGAGATGGCACCTGGAGAGAAGTGTTTGGGTCATGGGGGCAGCTCCCTCATGAACAGTGTGGTGCCTTCTTTGCAATCATCAATTATTGCTCTGTTTGTTCCACCAAGAACTGGTTGTTCAAAAGAGCTTGGCAACCCCTTCTCTCTTATATCCCTCCTCTTGTGAAATTATGCTGCCCCCTCTACTTTCCACCCTGAGTAGAAGCTTTCTGACATCATCACCTGGAAGTGAAAACAAACATACTTCTTTTCCTTAGAAATTACCTAGTCCTGGGTGTTCCTTTATAGCAACACTGAATGGACTCACACAACCATATAATCAATTGAAGTGCGGGTGTGATGGGCAGAGAAAATGGCAGAGTCCTGAGACTCCTTCCTCATCTTTAACAGAGTCAGAAGATATGGCCAAACATATTCTGAGCTAAAATTCAAATGGAGGCCTACATCGATTCTATGAAGACAATCAATTAGCCCAAAAGAAGGACTTAAGGTAAATAGATGACTTCCAAATTTTCAGAAAGAAATCAGACACATGGGCAAGCATCTATCCATAAGAGAAACATTGTAGCTAGAACAGCAAAATATAAAAATGAAAGCTTTTGGACAAAAAAAAATCATAAAATGGTAGGAATAAGACTAAACTTTTCACATCAGCAAATGTAAATTGATGTCATGTGAATATAAATAAAAATAATTAAATTAAATTAAATTAAAAATTGCCCAAGCAAACCAACCATGTGCTACCTAGAGCCACAAGACTAAGAGTACCAGGCCAAGACATGCGAGAAAAATAAACATACAAGAGAACAGCTGTGTGCAGGGACAGAGAGGAGGATGCATCTCTCAGGGAATCGCTGTGCCTCAAACACAGAGAATCCAAACTGATGCTACACACAAGGTGACTGTTTAGCAAGGTAACTGCTGATGCAGAGACTCGGATCCCCTGTCTGGGCACACAGAAGTACTGGGCAGGGTGAGAACAGAGGAAATCTATAAGGTGGGCTTGAAAGAACTTGACATGGTGCTGAGGGGTCAGAGGGACACTTTTTTCTCTTTTCCTGAGCTCAGGTTTTCTCATGGAGGACTCCTGCCCACAGCACTAACCTCTCCTGATGGGCTCCAGGATTGTATCAGGTAGGTATGCTCTGGGAAGAAAAGCTGTCCCTATGCCTTTAGGTCTGCCTGGCCCCAGCCACGCAGGGGTCTGTGTCCCCAGTGGACCTGGTATGTCTGCCTGGGCATCAGGGCCATGGGGGCTACTATCTCTGCAACATCCTCCAAGCTGGCTTTGTGCAGCTAATGACTTGTTCCTGATCCCTGTCTTTCAGTTGGTCTCCAAATCAGGAGGTGAACAGGTACATACAGGTGCTTCATTTGGTGCCTCTGAGGCTCCAGGAACAGGGTGTCATCATGGACATCCACCCTGGAGGATGTCCACTTGGTGGGTAGCTGGATGTCAGAGCGGGATGACTCAGCTACTCCCAAAGGCAGTGGTTGGGCCTTTCCTTCCAGTGTGTAGCCTAAAGTTCTTGAAGCCAGAACTTAAGCTGACATGTCACTGTGCACTAAGCACATGTGGTCTCCAAACTGTGTCCCATTTCAAAATAGAAGGGTTCAGGAAACTAGCTGATGGCTAGAGCCTATACCTACTACACCTTTCATAGGTAAGCAAGCTGGCATCGAGAGCAGGATGCCAAACCTTGCCTTAAAAACTACCTTTGATGGGGTGGCACCTGTGGCTCAAAGGAGTAGGGCACCAGCCCCATATGTCAGAGATGGCAGGTTCAAACCCAGCCCTGTCCAAAAACTGCAAAACAAAACAAAAAAAAACAAACTGCCTTTGATGGATTTAAATCATTGGTGCCTCAGAGTCCAGTTCTTGCTTTAGAAATGAGAAAACTGAGCCCCTAGGAAGAGAAATGTCACACCTGAGGTGCTGGGAGAATGGGGACTGAAGATCCCATTCTTGGCAAAGGAAAATACCCCCAGAAAAAGAGGAAAACTGAAAAGTAAGTTGAGTGAGTCGGAACAAAGAAAAGTCAGCTAGTTGGCTCGGCACCTGTGGCTCAAGTGGCTAAGGTGTCAGCTACATACACCTAAGGTGGTGGGTTTGAATCCAGCCCGGGCCCGCCAGACAACAATGATGGCTGCAACCAAAAAATAGCCGGGTGTTGTGGCGCGCACCTGTGGTCCCAGATACTTGGGAGGCTGAGGCCAGAGACTCGCTTAAGCCCAGGAGCCAGAGGTTGCTGTGAGCTGTGATGCCTCGGCACTCTACCCAGGAGGACAGCTTGAGGCTCTGTCTCAAAAAAAAAAAAAAAAGAAAAAGAAAGAAAAGTCAGCTAGTTTACATTTAAGCTACCCATTGCTAGCAAGCTTCTTGCCTTTTCTGAAATTCTAGCCTACTGGGGATATAGCTTATAAACACCTGCTGGGTCTGTGAACACTCTGGGGAGAGTAATGGCCATAGAAGAGATTATGGCAAGTCCTAGAAAAGATACATCTTCTAGGGCGGTTCCTGCCCATTACACAGGCAAAGCAGATACCCATTGTGGAGATTTGCGTTTGCCTGGGGCAGAGACCAAGGGAGTAGCTAAAGCTCTGAGATATGGGCAGAAGAACTTATATCCCTTATTGCAGAGGAAAATCCTCTGTGGTGGTGATGGGAGGAAAATGCCTCCCTCCTACTGATCCCTCAGAGGAGATAAATGCTAGTGGTGGTTTACTCTACGGAGAATTGGCAGAGCTTAACACCTCCCTAGAAATCTGTGTGTGTGACCTCAAGCAGGAGGATCTCCCAATACAAGGCTCAGATTTCAGATTTCTGAAGGCTACCCTTAAGGTTAATAAAACACTAGGAGCTGATATGAATTGGAGAAACTGCTGACATGTTTGTTCCTGCCCTCATCTTACCCTCGGGACAAATAGATTTCAATAAAATCAGAGTGGATCAAACACTCTGGGCCTTTGCCAGAATCCCACGACAGGCAATGGATCCCTGAGCTCCCACTGTTAATTCTACTCTATGTATCTTGTCTTTCTTTACCGCTTCTAACTTTTTATTTCTTCAGCAGATAGCGGCCCGTTTCCATAGGTCTCATCTGATGCTGCTCTTGGGGAGGGACCCTGACATGAGGCCACTGCATCATTGTGCTAGAGCAGGTCCTGGATCTGAGATTTGCAAGGACCCCCATGCAGAAATCTCTGGCACAGAAGCACAATTACAATAACACACACACATACATGCAACTGCTGCAAGGGCATTTAAATGACTATGTGCAAATGTGCAAAGTAGATTGCTCTTGCCTCATTTATCATTAATGGTCCATGAGACACATACCCATTTCCTTCACAGTTTCTTTGCAGAGAATACACACAGCAATTACATTGCATATGAATCAATAATGCCCTGGTGGAGTTATACAGCAATTTCCACGGAACACCCAAAATAAATGTAAGTAATGTCTTGTTTGTCATAAGAAAACTCATCTCAGTGCATAAGCAGCAATTCTGGGCATCTTTCCTACCGCTTGAAGATTGCAGATCTGAAACCCAGGAATGCCTAGCGAGGGGAGACCAGGCAGAGACCCACATCCTGCCCTGGGTGCCCCAGGGTTGGGCTGGCTCCATGTTTCTTGAGCCAGCCTCAAGAGCTGGGTCCTCATTGCTTTCTGGTTCTATCCCCAGCCAGGGTCTGCCCGGCTTCCCTGTAATCACCACAGCCCCATGTCACCTCCCACACAAGCTTCGTTCTCTGCTTTATTTTTCTTTTGAAATTTTGTCAGTGGTTTTGCATAAATGAAGGTTTTAAGGAATCCTCCATCACCAACCTAATAATAGCCCAGATTTAACACGTTCTTTCCAACTCTTCTTTGAAAAGCAAGATTTTTTAAAAAGCTGATTAACATTCAAAATCCATATTAATGGAAATGACTTGAATTACAGAACCCAGTGGCCATCTGCATGCTTTTCAGTCCCAGAGGTGTGTGGCTTGGTCGCTTTAGCAGAAAAATATAGTTGATTAATAACACCAGCGAGCAGTTCTAAGAACTGGATGGCTAAAAGCAGAGTTTCTTTCATATTTTTATTTTTCTGTGCTTTGCTCATGAATACAAGCATTTGGCATTTCCCCGCAGTTAACATTTTATGTTCTGAAGCTTTTTATATCCCAGTATGTCTCTTTTTATAATAGGCGGCTTGGAGAGCCCTAGCTGACATCAGCAAGTGCAAAAATCCTGACGGTGAAAGGATGCCTTCAGCAAGAATTCAGCTGGGAGAGACAAGGATTTGGGAGGTGGGCAGAGCAGGCTGCCCCCCTCCCGCCCCAGCACCTTACCTGCCTCTATCTGCCTTGCTTTTGATCAGATATGAGTTCTGGGCATCGGTACATAGCACAGCAGGCAGTAAATGAGGAACCCCAGAGGGAGGGTTCTTGATAATTGTTGCTACTTCAGAACATCCTTCTTGGCAATAGAAGAATGAAACAAAAAGAGAAATAGCTCATCTTACTGACTTCTACTTTGCACGGACACTGCTCTAAGCATCTGCATTATCTTGTTTAAATGTCGTGAAAGCTCTGAGAAGAAGCTACCATTATCACCTCCTTTGATTGATTCTGAAACCAGGTACACAGAGGTCAAGTAACTTGATGTACAGAGCTTAAGCACTGCACTGCAGTGTCCTTAAAAGCATATCTGATGTTATTGTGGCACAACTGGCACTCAAAAACATCAATTTTTCTAAACTCTGTTACCTGATGAGGTCCCAGGCAGATGAGCAGACCTGGGAAATGTGTGTAGAATTGAGAATATTTTAGAGGCTTAATAGGAGACTCTAGAGCAGTGGTTCTCAACCTTCCTAATGCCAAGATGTATTTTCATCATTACAAAGGGGTCGCGACCCACAGGTTGAGAACCACTGCTCTAGAGGTCTCTAGAATACTCAATCTAGAGAGATATATGCTCTATTTTCATGACTATTTCTATTCGAACCACTTCCCCCAGTATAGGTTTAGAAAGAAACAACATTCTAGAATGATCACCTGTGTGAATATAAGCTATTTTGGTTCATTAATTGGTCTCCTTCTTTTCTCTTTAAAAGAAAGCCTCCAAAACAAGCCACACATAATGTTAACATTGAAAAGCTCAGGCCACGACTCCCTAGCTTTGCACATCAAACTGAGCAGCCAGGAAAGAGAACACTTTTTATTTTTGAAAATGAAAATGTTGCTTGATGTTACAAGCCACATTTTTAACAAAACAAGAACAGACTCCAATATGCCTGGAACACAAGACGAAGACAGAAACCCCCTCCAGTCAAGCCAGTGGGAATGCAGGACTGGGACAGAACAATCACGTACCCTAATTGGAACAGCAAACTGGTGAGGAATGCAGGACACCTCCTGGTTTTTCCTAATCTCCTGACCACTAGGAAAATGCAACATATATATAAAAAAGGGAAGAAAAGAAAAAGAAAAACATCATAAATGGTTTTTACTAAGAATGAAGACCAATCCTGGGTTTAATACCATTGTGGGGATGGAAAGAAGTTGTCAAATTCTAGTTAGGGACGCATCCTGCTTAAGCCTAATAAAAAGAAAGGGTTTTGTTTTCTGAGTAGAAAATAAATATGTTTGGCCTATTAAAAAATAAGAGTTTCTTGTGCAAACCGCAACTAAGCTATAATTTTTATCAACTTTCCTTTTCATACTGAAACAAGCTAATTTGGTGAACGCAATAATAGAATCAACTCGATATTTATAATTAACCTATCCTTATATGCAAAAATGATGGTAAAAAATAAAACTAAGCAGTCACTTAGGATATTATTTTCCAGCTTAATTGAGGTATAGTTGATGAATAAAAATTGTATACATTTCAGGTATACAACATGATGTTCTGATATAAGTTTACACTATAAAATGATTACTAAATCAAGTTAATGAGCATATCCGTCACCTCATATAGTTACTCTGTGTGTGTGTGTGTGTGTATTAAGATGATAAACTTTCTTTGTTTTTGTAGAAATGGTGGAGTCTTCCTATGTTGCCCCACATGATCTCAAACTCCAGATCTAAGATGATCCTCCTGCCTCGGCCTCCAGAGTAACAGGGAATACAGGTGCACACCACCATGCCTGGGAAAAACACTTGAGATCTACTCACAGCCAATTTCAAATGCACAATACATTATTCTTAACTGTAGTCCTCACGCTGCTCAATTGGTCTTCATAGGGTGAGATTATGTGTGTATTTTAGTCTACCAGGATTGTACATATGTGTGCATGAATGTATGGTCTTTCTTTAAATATAGCAACAACAAAATATTTTGCATGTCTTTGTTAGATGACTGCTAAAAGTTACCAGTAAATGAGTTATAATATACTATATTTTATTAGTATAATAAAAAATGTCTTTCTAAATAGTAGTTCAGTTATACTGCTATACTGTGACACTAAAAATTATAATCCCACTCAATTTAAATATTTATTATATTAATAAATTTCTCTTTTTTTAAGCTATAGTTCTTTAAATAAAAGGAAATCCTTCCCTGGTCCAGGGTGTTGTGACAGGATTGTAAAACTGCCATCTGAGCAGAGAAGCACCTTATAAAGTTTGTGATCTCTTGATTTTTCCAGAATAGTTAGATGGCAGCCTCCAATCAGTTGTCATTTTTGTGAAGAAAGCAGTTTATTCAGAACACATTCTTGGGTCAAAACGTCAGGGACATTACTTAGGAAGTTTTAAGAAGCCCTTCAACTCCTATAATAGCACTTACAAAAAGGGCAATGAGAAAATGTGTATTTCCTTCTCAAAAACGTTTTCCAAAATTTAATAACCAAATATAAGCATATGTAAAGTACACATACAAAGTGTGTGTGTGTGTGTGTGTGTGTGTGTGTGTGTAGACACAGGCAGACATGGATAGAGAAAGGCAGACAATTTGCCCAGGTTTCCAAGAGCAAAAGAAAAAACAGACTCCCTGAAAAGTGGATAAATTCTAGGACTTCCCAAGGATTAACATAAACTAGGGACAAGGTGTTGCTCTGACCCACCCAGTTCCCACAGGAAGCCGGCGAGGGAGATGTATTTGGCCATCTCATTTTCATAGATGAGGAAACTGGGAACATGGAAGGGATGTGACCAGCCGGGTCACACAGCTAACACAGGCTGCAGCAGGGGTTAAATCAGATGCAATCTACACCACATCAAATTGTGGTACTCTTACACACCTTCCCCAAGTTACTGAACCTCTCCCTGCCTCAGTTTCCACCTCTGAAAATGGCAATAAAAATATCACAAAGCAAACAGGGTTGTGGTAGAGATTGAATAGATAAAAATGAGTCAATGCCTCCAAAATACCTAGACCCACACTTGTCACATGGAAAACACTTTTTCCATGATAGAAAATGGGTAGATGGATAGAAGCTGCCCTCTGTGTGCCACAGGCAATGCTGCCTCTCAAAGACAAGAACGTCTGACCAACACAAGACAGGGCAGCAGCAGGATAGTAGAGTTCCCTAACCACGCGCTGACCCCTGCTCCTTGCCCAGGCAGGTGATGCCCACTCAGTAAACACAGGCAGGGACAGGCATATCATAACAAATTGTATGCGGGCCGAGCAGAAAAAAGGTCTTTGGCTTTACCCACATAGGAGCTTTAGTCTGATACACTCGAATGTGTTAGGGTATGTAGGATCACTGTCCCCTGGGCACGCTCTTGTCTCTCTCCACCTTCACCTGGGCTTTTGCTGGCTCCTGCCCTTGCCCGGGTACCTGCTTCACATGTCATTCCCCACCCAGTGGCCCTGAAGCTGGAGCACATACTGAGTCGCTGGGGAACTGCTCAGACCCCAATGGCTGGGCCCAGCCCCAGAGTTCCTGAATCAGTAGGTGTGGGCAGGTCCTACCCTATTACCAGGGGATGCTGAAAACGCTGTGGTCTGGAGACCACGTGCTGAGACCAGCGGTCCGAGACATAGAGGTGGCCCTGTAAGCACCCCCCGCCCTGCCCCGTGTAAATAAGAGTGGGCTGACTCCCTGGCCCTGCAGAGAAAAGGTTGCAAACAACCCTGGCCTCTGGCTCTACCGACCACACCCTGCAGTGGACCGTGGGCTTGTGACTGCGTGGAAGACCCTTCCAAGGAGGGCTGCCGTGGGCGTGAGCTGCAGAGGCAGGGCGGATACTACCCACTCATGCCCAGGAGGTTTCTCAAGTTCCGAGACGAGAGCTGATCTCTCTCTCTCTCTCTCTCTCTCTTTTCTTCCCAGTTCTCCTAGGAAGACAAGGATGTTCGAGCCAAGACAAGATCTTGATTCTGAAGATCCCTGCCCAGGTAGCAGTCCTGAGAATGAGAGAATAAGCATGAAGTCACAGCTGATGCACTCCTCGACAACTCCTGAGAAGCAACACGGCACATAGACCCCAGCTCTGTAGCAGGCAGTGAGAGAACATCTCGGTATTGGGAGTCTGTGCAGGTCCCACGAAAGCCCATAAGGGAGGTGACCCAGAGAGGTCCTGTGTGAGAGCATAGGAGAAGGGACTTTGAGAGTAGGGGCCAGCTTCTGGCTGGTCACTGGCATATGACAGTGGGCAAGTTATGTGACTCCTGGTGCCTTAATTTTCTCAGCCATAAAATGGGAATGACATTGGTGCGTGTGGTCAGGGGTAAATGGAGTGAAAGCTGGTGTGCAGAGGGGGTTGCCCATCATGGTGGGCACCTGCCTGGCCTTTGCAAGGTCGTTGGGTCAGAGAAAGACAGATGTACAAATGGGAGGGGGAGCTATCGTCACATCTAAGCCTCACATGGTGCCAACCAGGGTCAGATGTGTCTTGCCAAGAGTGGAGGTGCTGATCACTCTCCACAGTGTTGGACCCCGGCCACACTCCTAAACCACTGTTCCTCTGGCTGTAGGCATGCCCCAGGGGACACTGCTCACAGCTGGTGTCAGTCCCTGTTCATCCTCTTCTGGCTCCACATTTCTCTTGTGTCTCACCCACTCCCACATCTTCAATTCCAATGTTCCAATGTTTCCCAAATGCATGCGTTGTTCCTCACTTCTCCAGGGCTGATATCCCCACAGCTTTGGTGGCATCTCCACGTGGACATCCCTCAGGCATCACAGACTTGTCAGCTCAAGGCTGAGTACTGTGTCTTCCCTCCATGGCCACTACTTAACAACTGCCACCGCACAAACAACCGTCCCCCAGCAGCCCCGCACACAGCGTTGGGCAGTGTCTGGATGGCCCTCTGGCCCCTGGGCCCTGTCAACCAAACTCCAGGTGTTCCCTAAACACACTCACTCCCCTCCTCCCTGGCACAGCCCTAGTCTTCCCAGACCCATCTATGGCTCGGTCCACAAAACTCCTTGACTGGCCCGATTTACCCCTTTCTAGTCCTCCAAAAGAAAGTTCATGGAAACCTCTGCTGACCTCACATGGCACCACTTTCAGGCTCTGCACCTATTCCCACACTGCAGCGTCCAAAGGGCAAAGCCCCAGCTCCACCACCAACCAGCTATGAGGCCTGGGAAGATCTCTCAAGCCTCAGTTTTCTCATCTGTAAAATGAGAACAATAAATACACTTCCTGGGAATTTTGTGAAGATAACATGAGATCATCTAAGAAAAGCCCCTGGGAAGAACTCAGTGACTAAGAGTTTTCTTCCTCCTTAGACCCCCTTCCCAGCACCCCTGCAGGATGCTGCCCGCCCCAGTGCCCAAGCCCTTTCCTCCACGGTGTTGGCCTTTGCGTGCACCATTCTAACTCACCAGTCTCCTTCTGTTCCATTCAGAGCCCAGCAGTCCCCCTTCTTTTCCAGAGGCCAGCCCTTCCTGACCACTCTCTAGTCTAAATCAGCACAGTCCCCCAGCCCTGAGTGATGCATCTCATGGTCTCCACGATCGCCGTCTCTAAGTTATCTCCAGTTGTATTTGCACTCTCGTCCACTGTGAAGAGGATGACACGCCTTTTAAAACATCTGAGATCAGCTTCCTTGTAGCTGAAGGCCTGAGCTCAGACAAAGCTATGAGCCTTTTCTTCACCCCCCCTCTACCTGCCACTACCACCTGAGCCACAGAGGTGTGATGTGGCCGAACGGAGGGAAGGACCAAACTAAAGAGCCACTTAGAAATGCCAGTGATATCTTTCAAGGAACTTTCTCAGGGAATCAACAGCCACTGGTCTGTAATCAATTTTCCAACAGAAAGAGTATACAATCAAAAAAAAAAAATCAAGATAATGTCTTTTTTCTACCAAGGAAAACATTTCAACTTTGTCCTCCATGAAGAGTATGCTGTGACCTATACCCCTCTCATAGGCAGCTTTCTGCACCTGGGGGTCACCAGGAGTGACACTGGCCAGGAGGAGCTTCTGGGCCACTAGCAAAATTCTCCACCTGGGCCATTTCCAGTATGTGCTTTAATTTTCTAAACTTATGTTCTATGCTGTGCATCTTCTGGTCACCTGGGTAGCTAACTAGCGCCGCCACCCAATTTCAGCACCACAGTTCCACTTCATAGCTGCATTTTAATGTGAGCGATGCAGTATTAATTGCTATGAACTAATGAGGGAAGCCCAGGAGGGCTTCATGCATAAATATGTTTAAGCAACACTGTGCAAATGTTTTACTCATCATTCAAAGAGAGACAGGGAGAAGACGAAGTCATCTCAGAGCACAAACTGCAGCTGCCAGTTCCAAAAGGAGGTGGCACCCCAGGGAGGCAGGTCTGTGTGGCCCCCAGGTGCCCTGAGCATCACAGCAACACTTTGCTCTCCTCGCCAAAGCCCCTCTGCATCTGAAGACAGCCAGTCACAGTTACTTGGAACAGGAAAATAATTCCAATTGCCATCAGCGGTACTAATTACTCACCATCTTTTCTCTAATCACCAGAACCACAAAACGGGCACACGTGCCATTAAGGCACTGTCCAATTGATCAGACAACAAACATTTATTGATGATTCCTGTGAGCAAAGCACCACAGTAGACCCCAGGGTGGCATTTGTCCTTTCTACTCCACCAAATTTAACATCGGTTCAGTGCAATTTTCTAAAAGATATGCATTCCATATTTAGTTCCAGAAGTGATTCAAGCTGAGTCACAAGAATATATACAAACCACTAAGAAAAAGAACAAGTAAAAGGGTGAGAGAGACGGAAATGTGAAAATGAGAGGATGAAGAGTGAAGCCAGAGATTTCCAAGGAATTTCTTTTTTCCTGTTTTTAATTACAACAAAATTTACATCATGTAAAATTTACCATCTTAACTATGTTTAGTGTACAATTCAGTGGTGTTAAGAACATTCGCATTGTGATGCAATCATCACCACCATCCATCTCCAGAACTCCATTTTGCAAAACTAAAACTCTGATCCCATGAAATACTGATTCTGCATTTCCCGCCCTCACTCCCAGGCCCTAGTGCCCACCATCCTACTTTCTGTCTCTAAGAACTTGACTACCAGGGTGGCCCCCGTGGCTCAGTGGGTAGGGTGCCAGCCCCATATAATGAGGGTGGTGAGTTCGAACTTGGCCCTGGCCAAATTGCAACAAAAATTGGCCAGGTATTGTGGTGGGCGCCTATAGTCCCAGCTATTCAGGAGGCTGAGGCAAGAGAATCGCCTAAGCCCAAGAGCTGGAGGTTGCTGTGAGCTGTGATGCCACAGGGCAACAGTGTGAGACTCTGTCTCTAAAAAAAAAAAAGAATTTGACTACCCTAAAGCACTTGGCCTAGTGGAATCCTACGCTACTTGTCCTTTTGTGACTGGCTTATTTCATTTAGTGCAATGTCCCCATGGTTCACCTGTGTTGCACCACGTGTCCGATTTCGTCTCTTTTTAAGGCTGAAAAGTATTTTATTACAGAAATATATGAATGCATCACTTTTACATTACCCACTTTAACTTCAGTGTCTATATAAATTTCAGTGATTATGAAACATGCTTTATATAATTATGGAAAGTCATAAATCATGGCTGGTGTAGGAGGTCATGATAGTTCCAAACAGAATTATTGTAAATCCTTTCACAAATAACTGAACTCAACTCAGTTTTGCTGGCGTTTGTCCCCCTCCCTTTTTTCTTCTTTCCAACTCTAAATTATTCTCATTCCTTACACTTTAAAAGTCTGGTGCCCCTTCTGGTTTGAGAGCATTATTATAATTGCTGCTTTTCTGCTGCAGCTGTCTCTTAAAAGATTTAAATTAAATGGAAGTATTTCTGACAGCTTCTAAAATGCAAAACTCAATATGGAGCTCTTATTTCATTTTCTGACAGTGATGAGAAATGTTCTCCATTTAACAACTAAGGAGTGAGAGCCTTGCCCGTGTTGGGCACTTTACTGGGTGCTGGGGACTCAGTGAGTAGCAGAGATTCTGCCCCAGCCTGTCCAGGCCAGCAGGCATCTGTGCTCCAGAAGCAAAACCAGCAAACTGATAAATAAGTAAAACAACTACAGGTCTAGGTATGTGACGTAAAAGGAAGGAACAATGGAGGACTGGTGCAGAAAGTCTCTGCAATGAGTGGGGTGCTGGGGTGGTCGAAAAAGGGGGACTGAAAGTGGGATGGAAATTTCTAGAAGGAGCTGGTCATGCAAAGCAGGAAGAGATACAGACAGAAGGAGGAGCATGGGCAAGGGCCCTGAGCCAGCAAAGAACTGGGAGTAGTCACATACACAAGGGGCAAAGCGGCCCAAAGGCTGTGGAGCAGGTAGCAGGGGGAGCCTCCAAGGTCATGGAGACAAGTAGAGTTCGTGCCATTTTTCCAGGAAGTTCTCAGGAGTGTATAGAGCAGATGGAATGGTATTAATTGAATTTTAAGTGAAAAATAAGGGCTGCAGCTGAGCAGAGATGGTAAGTAAGGCACACAGACTCAGGTGGGGCTGGCGTGGAGCAGGCCCCTGGGCTGGTTCGAACTCCTACTGGAAAGGCAGTGAAGGTTCCTTATTTCTGTGTTAGATGTGAGTGTCACTGCTAGGCTTGGCGTGAGAACTGAGAGGATATTGTCACCCTTTACTGATATTAAATAGAGCAAAACTGAAGCATTCCCAGTTAGATAGAAATTTAAAAAAAACATGTGGAGAAGTGAAGCACATTTAGGATATGCTAGGGTGTTTTTCAATAAAAAGCTTAGCAGAACTGATAAAATTTCAGAGTCATTAATAGAAAGATGGTATTTAAATCCACGGAGATTACTAAGGAATGGAGGACAGAGAAAAGATGAGAGGATCCAGACCAGGCTCTGAGAAGCCTCAGCATTGAGAGGTCAGGAGGAGGAAGAGAAGACAGTGCGGACAGCGGGCAGCGGGTAGTCTGCTAGAGAGGATGTGTGGCGTCAAGGAAACCAAAAGAACAGAGCCTTCCTGGAGGGGTGCAGAGCAAACATCGGGAGACTGTGGCCAAGCTGAGAAATGTGCACTGGATGGGGCGCAGGGAGGCTGGGTCAGCTGTGGTGGGACAAAGCCACAGGAATGGTTCTGATGAGTAAACAGAGGCTCCAGGGTGAACTGGGGAGACACATGGTTTTGAGAATTCCGGTTTTCAAGAAAATGTCTGAAATAAGAAGCAGCTGGAAGGGGACAGTAATGCAGGACGTCCCTTTCCAAGTGGAGAGATAATATAGCGTATCTGTATGCTGACGAGAATGTTTACCAAAAGAGGGTTTTTGTGTGTGTCAGAATGTTGGCAGTACAATTACCCTCTTTGCAAAAATCAACCAGCATAGCCAAATGCCTATTTTTGGCCCCTCGTAGATCCTGAACATAAAAATATGCCTTCCACACAAAAAAGACAGCCCATAGATAGGCGGAATGATGAACAAGCCTCCTTCCGTTTTGCCTATCACCCCACTATGGGGGTCGGGGTGCTTCTCCCATCTCTAGCCAGAATTATTTTTTTAAGAGTATTTTATTCATACCTTAGTTCAAACGCATCTCACTGTCTATCCTGCTTCGTAGGTATGTACCATTTCTACTCTACCCATCCTTGTAAAGTGTGAACGCCTTGAAGATAAGGACTATTGGATGGGGGAGAGGAGTGTGATTAATTTTTTTATTGTGGTAAATATGCAGAATGTATAACTTAGCATTTTAACCATTTTTTCAGTAGACAGTTCGGTGGCATGAAGGACATTACTGTTCAACCATCACCATGATCCATCGCCAAGGCTTTTTCAGCTTCCCAACTGGGAACCGCAGTTACACACGAACTCCCTGTGCTCCCTCCCCTAGGCGGTGGGGACTATTTCTTATCAAACATCAGGTGCTCAATGCAGTGCAACCTCCTGCAACAGTTAAGGAGAACTAAGTGCTGCAGATTCGCTGATCTGGACATTTTGGCAGGATTCACCGTCACTTTCACTTAATGTGGTGAAAAAAGGCAAGATGGGATGTTTTGTGTGAAAAATAGCCTCACTCTGGTGGTGTGATCCCAACCCCCAAATGTCTAAGCTGGAAGGACGTTTGGGGTCGTGTGACACAGCTCTTCATTTTACAGATAAAGAAAAAAAATCTAAATTTGGAGAGTTGACCTTAAATTTTTTAAATAGCAAAATGTAGAGCAGGGTTTTTTGGGTTTTTTTTTAACACCCCAAAGTGACTCCATAGGCAGCAGTGGGTGAAGTAGGTGGATGAGTCATTGCTCTGGGGTTTTAGAGTTACGCTTCCCTATTCTTTCTGCTGAAATTGTAGGAAGGCTTCCTGAAATGGGGCTTAAAGTGCATAAAATTTTAACCTGAGAAGTGTATGCCAGTTACCAGAATGTTAAAAGCATTAATTCTTTTCTTTTTGTTCTGTTTCAACCTAGCAGGTTATACATTCTACAAGGTTTCTGGAAGACGGAAGTAAACACCATGGATTTCCTACAGGTCTGTGCCATATTAGTTGACGGTGGTTGTAGGGCCAGCCACATACATTGAGGCTAGCGGGTTCGAGACTGGCCAGGGCCAGCTAAACAACAATTTCATCTGCAGCAAAAAAAGTGCATTGTGGTGGACACTGTGGTCCCAGCTGCTTGGGAGGCTGAGGCAGGAGAATCACTTAGGCCCGGGAGTTTGAAGTTGCTGTGAGCTGTGGTGCAATGGCACTCTACCGAGGGCAACATGAGACTCCATCTCAAAAAAAGGAAAGTGGCTTGGCACCTGTGGCTCAAGTGGCTAAGGCACCAGCCACATACACCTAAGGTTGTGGGTTCGAATCCAGCCCGGGCCACCAAACAACAATGACGGCTGCAACCAAAAAAAAAATATCCAGGCATTGTGGTAGGTGCCTGTGGTCCCAGCTACTTGGGAGGCTGAGGCAGGAGACTCACTTGAGCCCAGGAGTTGGAGGTTGCTGTGAGCTGTGGTGCCATGGCACTCTGCCCAGGGGGATAGCTTGAGGCTCTGTCTCAAAAAAAAAAAAAAAAAAAAGGAAAGAAAAAAAAGACTTTTAAATTGATAATTAAAGGTGCCACCAAAGCCTTAAATCTTGCATCTTCTGGCCCCTATTAGTGACCTCCAGCAAGAACCAATTTAAAATTTGAAATATTTATGCCCTTCCCATTATGTGCACATGGAATATCATGTGAGACCTTGGATACTGGCATTCGTGTGTCCTGTGCCCCTTCTGCCTTTATGTATATAGCTTGCTGCAGGGTGCCACACAGAGCCTTCGTGGGCTACAGTGACACAAAGTTTTTCTGCATCTGGTTGTGAGTAGCTGAGCGGAAGTTTTTCTCTTACGCTCATTTTCTCCTACTTGCTCTCCTCCTTCCTTCCCCATCTCCTTTTCTTTCTCGGTCTCTCACTGTCATCTCCACTATGGCTGCTACATTCCAGCAGGTGCAACGGCTCATCGCCCCTCCTCCAGCGCTCTGGAGTTCCCAGCAGCACCTGGGGCAGGACTGCTGTGCCAGCATCTGAGTTCGTCAGGTGCTCACCTCCAACCAATCCCAGCTCGGGCTGGGCAGGGTTGTAATTGGTCAGGTCAGATCATGTGCCTAGCCCTACTGTTCCTGAGCGCTCTTAATTGGGTTGTTCTTCAAGGGTGCTGATGGCGTCTATGGCAGAATGGACGGTAGATTTCACGGGGCTTACCTATGTGAGAATGGGAAATAGCGGGCTAGTAACTTGCTCCAGGAACGGGCATAGTAATTTCAGCCCTAAAATCAGGTTTGCCATGTTCTGAAGCCCAGAGTCTTTCCCCAGTAGAACTTAGCATCTTCCAGCAATCCTGTTTCAGGCTTTCTGTTCACTCAGGCTGTATGGCCATGAATTGTTTTCTCGGACAGAAGCACAGAAGAAAGCACACATTGCACCACCGCTGGGGTCCCTGCAGGGATTGTTTGAGGTAAGGCAGGCAGGGCAGGCAAGCCACGAGGGGTAATGTGGTATCCCATGGAAAGAAAGCGTGGATCCTTAATACCCAGGTGCCTGGCAGAAGAGGGAAGGGGGTACGAGACCCAGAGGAGAGTCATGGGATGGGGGCAGGGCACCCACACAGGGTGACCAAACAGGGAGGGCTCCAGAGGACAGGACGCAGTCTCCGCCCTCCCTCTGATGTGTTGTGCGTGTGAGGGGGACTGGGCAGCCCCCTTCCTTGCAGATCAGCCCGGAGCTGAGGCACGGAGCAGGGAAGCCAGCTAAGAAATAGCATATAAAATTCTAGAAAAGGCAAGTTCATTTAACAGTGACACAAAGCAGATCCTGAAAGAGTGTGGGTAGGAAAGCCTGTGGCAGACAAGGGGGAGGGGTCACTAAGGGACTCTCAAGGGACACTTAAGAAGGAGGGCTGCATCTGTTCACTATCTTGACCATGCTGATGCTTTCACAGGTGCAGAGATATTTCAATACTTAACTAACCTCTAGACTTTAAATATGCCTGCTTTATTGCAATATTAATTACATATTAACGAAAATTTATAAAAGCTTGGGGGAAAAATAAAGTAATGAGGGGGGAGGAATTGTGTCTTACTTTCCAGGAGTCTCAGGTCCCTCTAGTGCCCCAGGCTGTGGGCTGCCCGCTGTGGGTTGTGGCCTCTGGGAGGTTTATCACTTCCCTTCCTGGCCTGAGCAGGCTGTTGTACATGGATGCCACAGAACCATATCTCTACTGACCACAGAGCCATTCAGACTCCAGAAAGTCAGCCTGCTAAACTGCAAGTATCTCCCAGGCCTAATCCGAGGACGAGGCACCCCCAGGGAAGCCTATGGTATGGGGGGAAGCAGGGATTTAATATCAACAAGTATAAAATTTCAGGTGTGTGAGATTGTGCATATAAATAATAAGGGGGCGGTGCTTGTGGCTCAAGGAGTAGGGTGCCGGCCCCATATACTAGAGGTGGCGGGTTCAAACCCAGCTCCAGCCAAAAAAAAAACCTGTAAATAGCAATAAGGTACACTTAGACATCTGTTAAGAGGAAGATCTCATGTTTAAGCGTTCTTACCACAACAAAAAGAAGTAAATAAAAGACAGTTCTAGCTAACTTAGTCCCTGGCACCTTCAACAAGGGAAAGCCCTTCAAGGATGGGGCGTTTCCTGGATCCTGCCTCCTTAGACGTCCTTGTGGCATAAGCAAAACCCTCATGCAAGTTTCTCATCCTGTATCCCTACTTCACCAATTTCCCAAATAACCCCACCTGGAGAGGATTAGCCGGACATGTCTTGGCCTCCTAAATCTCTAGCCAGGTCTCTGGCCAGCATCTTGCTATTCTTAGATTACCTGCCTGACAATGTCTAACCAAGTTGTAAGAAAACAGCAAGTAGGTATGTAGTGGGCAGAAAAAGAACATCATTTGTATGTAATACGTGGGTCCTACTTATGGGAAATCAAAAAGTTAAGCAGGGGGTGGCGCCTGTGGCTCAAAGGAGTAGGGTGCTGGCTCCATAAGCCGGAGGTGGCAGGTTCAAACCCAGCCCTGGCCAAAAACTGAAAAAAAAAAAAAAAGTTAAGCAGGAAAAAAAAATATGCAGGGTTCAGGAGGTGACTACATGTGGCCACCAGGTTTGGGGCCACGCTGCTCCCTCAGGAAGAAGAGGGTGTGTGCAGCACAGGAAAGAGGAAAGAAGAGGGGCTGGTTCAGTTTCCATGGAGGGGCAAGGATAGAGCCTCAGACTGGAAACCATGAAGTAGCAAAGCAAGATGAGGGGGCAAAGGCCAAAATTGTCAGCTGTAGGAATCCAAAGGGTTTAGCCTGTGAAGAAGAGAACATGAAGAGGGAGAAACCAGCATGAATTTTTAAGAAATTTAGTAAATTATTTGATTCTTTAAGCTATCTGCATGTTTAAATAAAAATTGAAGCCGGGTAACATACCATGTTTCCCTGAAAATAAGACACTGTCTTATATTTATTTGTCTTTCAAGAAGACACACTAGGGGATGTCTTATTTTCAGGGGATGTCTTATTTTTATTAAGTATAATACAACAATCTATATTTACTCAAATACAAATAGTCATCTTCTTCTGGAACCTGACAGGGGGAGCTGGCCTTGTTGGTGGGGCTGGTGCTAGTGATGCGTGAACTCCTTTCCCCTAGCACGTGCGCAATAGGATGACTGCAACTGTGGTTACCACACACACACCAGTGCCACACATGCACCAGTGCAAGTGCAAATGACTCAGAGAAAGGAGCTGTGGCAGATAAAAGGTATTCCGGTCTTCCTTACCACTCCTCGCAGAAATGCAGGTCTTATTATCAGGGTAAGGCTTATATTTAACAAATGCATAGAAATCCTGCTAGGGCTTATTTGGGAGGTAGGTCTTGTTTTCAGGGAAACACAGTAATCCCACTTAACAGACTCCAAAGCATCACATCACCTTTGGGTGTTCCCTATATCATCCTCCCTACAACCCCACCCCTCTGAGATAAACCTTCTCAGCCTGGAATACTGCAGAGGTTCTCAAACGGCCCCGAGTCACTCTCAGGCTCCCTTTTCCTGCAAAAAGAATCAAAAGTTCATGGCCAAGGCCTTGAATTGGATTTTTGCCAAACTGAATGTAGCGCTTCCTGGAACAGAGTTAGAGAAACTGCCCAGAGATGGCTGGGCCATCCTGAGAGTGTGAGGCCATCCCCTGCCTGCAGTACTGTTCTCTGAGCCACCAGGAGGTTCTCTTCTCCAGAAGGACAGAGTTAATATCCTCCACTGTGATCCCTAGTAAACATTTAGGCACAAAGTCCTCCCTGCCCAGGTGCTGACTTTTAGGGGCCTAAGGCAGTCCCACACAAATCTTTACTCTTCCCCTTCCCCGTCTCCCCTCCTCCTAAGACAAAGACACAAAGGACCTAGTTAGCCCACCCTCAAAGTTCTAGCCAAAGGACCCTAACTCACCAAAGCCCTCCAAGCAAGCTGTCCCAATTTGCCCACCCCTTATGTCCCTATGTAAAAGGAGTCTCCAATTGCCCCCAGATGCAGACACCACCTTTGCATTGCCCAGTGGATCCCCCTCCCCTTTCATTAAACCTGGCCTGACCATCTCTGTTCCAGTATCTTCTCTGGGAGCCACTGCGTACAACTTTCACTAACTGTGGCTTGAGTGTCCATCAGCCACTGTCCAGTTGGCCAAAGTCCTTGTTGCCTCATGTTCACAGACACACTGCATTGTTTGCTTTGTTGTGAGATGCCACTATCTCGCGTTTCCTTGTATCAATGTCCTGTAAGAACCTTTACTATGCTTCATCTATAGGCTGAGGCAAAAGAAAAGTCAGAAAGTCATCTGCAACCAGCAGATTCAAATCCCAGTGCCTGCTCGGACACTTCGTTTGTGTGCTAAAATTTGGACAATGTCTTCACCTACCAGAGCCTCAGATGCTTTTTAATTTTTTAATCTTTTAAGTGGAAAAAAAATTACTCAAGCTTATTACAAGGAAGAAATGGATCAACGTATCTAAAGCATGTTAGACAGTGAGTGTTTCCTGTTTGTCTATCACATAGATGTTTATATAAGTGAGTCCTCTAATCAGTTAAGCCTATCCTGGTAGAAAATAGGACTCAGCCTCAAAAACAGAATTTTCCTATACTTCTCCTGTACTCTTTGTAGAAACTGAATCTCTCTTTGTTGCCCTGGGTAGAGTGCCATGGCATCACAGCTCACAGCAACCTCCAACTCCTGGGCTTAAGCGATTCTTTTGCCTCAGCCTCTCGAGTAGCTGGGACTACAGGCGCCCACCACAATGCCTGGCTATTTTTTTGTTGTTGCAGTTCAGCTGGAACTGGGTTTGAACCTGCCACCCTCGGTATATGGGGCCTGTGCCCTACTCACTGAGCCACAGGCACCACCCATGTACTCTTTTAATATATATGCCTTAATGCTACAAGGAAGTTCCATTCAAAGTAATAAATACATACATGGTCAGAGAGCATAACAGAATCTGCTAAGTCTAAGAGAGGGTGACCATGAGTGGTGAACAAATGGGGTAAAATCCATATCGTACTCTGACTGGGCCCAGGATCCAGCTGGAGAAAGGGTGAGGAGTGAGGGGGTAGGCAAGGGGTGAGGGAGTGGATAAGAGGTAAAGGGAGGTGAGGGGAGTGGGTGAGGGGTGAGGGGAGTGGGTGATGGCTGCAGCGGTGGAGATAGTTGCTGCCGCAGGGAATTAAGGAGGTCCTTGGGAGCAGAAGAGACTTCCTTCTCGATGGCCTCTCTGCTCCCTTGGGAAGAGTTTCTGTGCCTAGCTGCTGGCTTACCATCCCTACCATTTTCTTTCACTTGTAAACGCAAACAAAATTACAATTTCTCAAGCTTTTTATGAGAAATAAATGAATCAACATGTCCCCAGCACCCTCTGCAGTGGGTGTCTGCTGTTTGTTCATTGCTTAGATCTTCGCATGTGAATCCCCCAATCAGTCAAGGCTGTCCTAGTGGAAAACAGGACTGGGTCGCCTCAAAACAGAACTTTCATACACCATGAAGAAGACCAGTGTCTCTATTTTCAGACTCACACATGTTCAAGAGACTAACTAAGCGTAGACTAAAAACACACATTTATTTCTGTCTTTGTGGCCTTAAATAGTCTTTTCACGTAATTCAGCACTCCATCCCCAGTTCCTGTTTCAGAGAGCAGAGCCTTGAAGCAGAATTCCAACAGCCTCCCTCTCAAGTGCTCCAAAGGAGGTCTGCTCTAAAGGAGTTTGCATTAAATTAAAAGCTGTTAAGGACAAGAGAACTTGCATCAGGCAGCAGCTCTCCCATGGGGCCCTTCTCTGAAGCTCTAGCATCCTGGATACATAGCAAGTAGATAGACAATGGACCTCTCTATTAAAAGGAAGCTTCAGTCAGAACAGCGCAAGACCTTCAAAGAGGCTTTAGATTCAGAAGGGATGGTGATCTTAACAAAAGCATAACCTTCTCCACCACTCCCTCTCTTCCGTCTCTTTGCTTTCAAAAGGTGGGAGGAAGCAACCAAGCTGATGGTGAAACAACAGAAGCACAAAGGAAAGGACCCTCTAGTCTGTGAATAACATTTCTCTAAACTTTTACATTTCCTGTACCTTCTTTCTTGACTATTTTCATGAGAAATAATTATTCATCTTCAACTTAAAAGTCAAAAAACAGTGTGTGGGTGTAAAACAGTTAACAGGGAAAACGTAATGTTTACATAACTACTTTTTAATAATAACTAGTAATGTTATTTTTTTATTAATCTAGTCAATCATATATCTGAAATCGGCCTAAGACATAAATAGTTAATATCAAAAAATTAAGTCACATTTTTGCTTCATAGTTTTAATTTAAATAAATATATATAGTTTATATGCATGGTACTCAAACAAGGTATACTTATCAAGCACATACAGAATGTTTAGCAAGATGAATTATAATTTGACCCATAGAAAAGTCTTAGTGTTAGATAATTGCCTCAGAAAGCCCCTCCCCCCAAAAGCCCCTTCCTACTCTTAAACTTACACTTCCTCTCCAAGCACAGGGAGTGACCCGCTTACCTCATCACCCTGTTCCAATTTCCTGCTGCTGCCCACCCCTAGTGACTCTTTTCCTCCCAAAGCAATAACTCCTTATTGGTTATCCCACCAGCCCGTCACCATTCTGAGACTTGCTTATATAAGAGTACATTTTCTTCTCCTCCCTCTTTCTCTCTCCCCCTCTCCCCCTTTCCTCTTCTCTGCTCTCCCTCTCTCTCTTCTCCACTTTCTCTTCTCTCCCCTCTCTTCTCTTCTCTTTTCTCCCCTCCTTGGTGCTGCTCTGCAGCCTCCCTCCCCCACTAATAAAAATCTTTTGTACAAGCTTTGGGGGTCTGTGAAATCTCTGCCAGTCCCAGTGCCTCCCCTTCACTTAGTGAATTTAAAATAATTCAAGATACACACTGTTATGACACCTAAATACAATGAAATTAAAATAAAAATAAGAGTATGAGATCTGGAAAATTCTAAAAATTTTTTTAAAAGAAACCCATGAGTCAAAAAAGAAATCAAAATGGAAATTATGAGAGATGTCTAGTTACATGAAAATAAAAGCATAGTTCAACATGTGTGCAATGCCACTGAAGTAGAAGAATTTATAGTGCGGAAGGCTTATATTAGGAAAGAAGAAAAGCCTCAAATCAATTATCTCAGCCTCTAATTTAAGAAATGAAAAAAAGAAGAGCAATTTAATCTCCAAGCAGAAGAGAGGAAACGAGCAGTGTGAAAATCAATGTGATTAAAAATAGAAAAATAATAGACAGAATTGAGTCTGGAAAAGCAGTCTGCAAGATAGAGTCTGAGAAGCTAAGCTGAAGCAGTATGGCCGTCCTGGTCTGCTGCGCTCTCGCGCTCACATTCTCTCCTACATCTCTATGATTACCTAGCGAAGGTTTCACTATGATTGTGAGGATGTTTGTCTCAAGAGACTGTTGAGATGGTCACACATAGACAGTGGGCGTTGTGATACTGATAAAGTTAAGGTTACCTTGAGATATGATTTTTCTCTGATGCTTCTCTTAGATATTTTGTTAAAGTGAAAATCACCTTTCTGTTTAAACATTTTACATTCTTAAAATGGAGACTACTTTGATGTTACTGCCTATCAGTTAACATTTTCTAGGTTAGTTTCCCTGTATTTCATTGTAAACGCTATGAGAATTGTAACTGAGGCAGAGCAGAATTGATAGGCTACTCTTGTTCTCCAGAATTGCTGGCCTTCTGACAAATAAAGCTTGTTAGATCTAAACTCTGTCTCTACATAGTAGCTGACGGTGACAGGCCGCCGGACCCTCTTCATCTGCTAACAAAATCAAAGAAACTAAAATGTGGAAAATCAATAAAATTTAAACCTCTAACCAGAGTAATGGGAGGGTAAGGAAGAGTCTCCCACTATCCCAAATTAGAGCAGTTACATCCCTCTACGTTCTGGAGATACAAAAGGATATGAGGAAATATTATGCACAATTCTTGCCAATAAATCAGACAATTTCTACAAAATGCACAAATTTCTTAAAGGGCATAGATTATTTTCTAAAGATCTAAAGAGCTCTAAATCTATGACAGAATTAAAATTTATTGTTAAAAACTTTCCCCAGTAGGAAACTATAGACGCAAATGTCTTCACTGGGAAATTCTACCAAATATTTATGGAAGAAATAACACCAATTCTACACAAACTCAAGAAAGTTGAAAAAGAAAAATACTTTCTAACTAATTTTATGAAACCAACATTACTCTGACACTAAAATCAGACAAAGGTGTTATAAGAAAAGAAATCTGCATTGGCTTAATATCCTCATGAGTAGAGGTGCAAAGTTTCATAAAAAAAAATTTAGCAGATTCAATTCCAACAATGTATTAAAAAATATAATATGACCAGTTAGGTTGTTCCCCAGCAAAGCAAGATGGGTTTAACATAAGAAAATTAAACAGTGAAAATTCACCAGATTAACAGACTAATACAGAAAAACTATATTTCATCTCAGTAGACATAGAAAAAGTGTTTAATAAAATCCAACATTCATTCCTGATAAAATATTCTTAGTAAACTAGGAATGGAAGGTAACTTAATCAATCTGATAAAGGGCATAACAACAAAAAACCTGTAGCTAACTTCAAACACAGAGGTAACAAAATGCTGTCCTTCTAAGGCCCAGAAACAAGACAAGGAGGCTTACTCTCATCACTTCTGGTCATTACTATACCGGAGGTTGATTTACTGACAAAAAACAAGAAAAACATCCAGGTTGGAAAAGAAGAATTAAAACTGTCTATTTGCAGTCAACCTATATTTGCAATAACCTATGTAGAAAATCTGATGTAATCCACAAAAAAGTGCTCAACAAGATGGCAGAACACAAGATCAATATATAAAATTCAATTGTACACTAACATTGAATAATCTGACATTAAACTTTTAAAAAATACCACTTGGCTTGGCGCCTATAGCTCAACCGGCTAAGGCGCCAGCCACGTACACCTAAGGTGGCGGGTTCAAATCC